>NC_025998.2:29328057-29488684 GCF_000442705.2 Elaeis guineensis | reverse complement strand
ACTGCTGCCTTGTGAGTGAGAAAATTTGTTTGCATTGTACACAAGAAGTAAGGATAGGAAAAAAGAGACATTCTTCTATTGTTGACTTGACTTCTCATCCATCTGATCGCATTGCCAAATGGCCAAGCATGTCATTTGACTAATCTAAGCCAAATATGAAGTATAGAAATACTTAGTATTATTATTAGGTTTACATTAAGGTGAAAAGTTTTTGTTTGCCTCTCATTGGAGCTGGAAGGCTTAGAAAGTAGATCAGTTGGTCCCTTGTCAGAAAAGGAGAATAGTGAATTGGAAGAGAGAAGAATCATAGTGAATTGGAAGTTCTCTTGGTCTGTTTGCACCAATTCAGTCCTCTAGAATTATGGATGTACTGATGTGGAAACTATTGAATTTTGGCAAATACTTGGTTTGCTCCAACTTTTCTTTTCTAAATTGTGGAGGACTGCTTTGTCTCTATTATAAAACACAATGGAAGATAGATGCATCAAAGAAAGTGAAAGGGTTCGTGTGGTTGGTCTTGAAAAACCGAATACATACCAGAGATATCATGGCTAGAAAGGGTTGGTTTATAAGCCATGGTTGTTCCTTATGAGGAGCCGCCCCGCCCCCCTTCTCCCCCCCCCCGCAAAAAAAAGAATCAGCTAACTATCTATCTGTTTGTTGCACTGTTACTAAGGGGTTTTGCTTTGATATTAAAATTGCCTTGATGCCTTAAGAGAGGATGGCCGGGCTGCTTACAGTCATTGTGGACTTGTTGTCAATATAAGAAAATTCATTCCTCTTTTTGTCAAGCTTGGGACCAGCATCTACTGGCTATTTGTTTGAAACTTTCTTCAGAAGAAGGTGTCAATTGACTCTATGCACTTGAAGGCTTTGTCAAACTTTCAGCTGTGGTTCAATTTATGCTCAAATAAAAGGAAGATTGGGCATCTCTCTTTAGCAAGGAAGATTGATTAATCTTCTTCTTGTAATTTAACTTCTCCCTCCTTGTACCTTCTTCTATTTGTATTTTTATTTCTTTTTAATAAATTGGGGGAAGGTTTTCCTTCCTCCTTTTTCATTGAAAAAGAAGACTAATATGAGCCGGCAATGAAGTATAGAAATATGTAATGTTACTATATTCGGTTTACACTAAGATAAAAATTAGCCAAATAGTCATCCTTATGTGCCAGTTTGTGTTGCAATTCAGTCTTACATCCCTTTATCCATGAAAGGTCCTGGGGGTGATAAATCACTGCCCAACCGTCCATGACCACTGTGATCATGGCCATAAAGACCTTGGATCAGATTACACACCAGTTACTTAATATTAATATATTAGCCAAGTCATTAGGATATCCAAATCCATTTTAAAACTCTTAAGCCTTCCATCTCGCCGAATGTCAATCAATCTTTAGAGATTGTCAAGACATCAGTGCTTAGAGACCTTGAATTTAATCTTCATCTGGTAAATAATTTGTCGATGATCAAGAATCCTAAGAGGTTGTATGTTAAAGAGGTTAGCTTTTTTCTTACCATGAAACTTTAAATTGTAGAGGCTTTGGCAAATATTAATCATTCAATCCAACAAGAAAAGGATCTTCAATTTTCGCTGTTTTATGGTACTAAAGTTGGGATCGTTTATGATGGGCATACAATCACTCCATTGATCCATGACAAAGTTCCTGTGGTTAAGATCTTTCCGGTGGTTTTGCAGACAATGATTAATGGTGTACAGCAGATTTGATGACCATTGCCCAAATCTAATGAAAACTCTTTCCCTTTGCGACAAGTATTTTTAGCTGCCCAGGTTTTCTGTTCACTGAATTGCATCAGTTTGCTAGTTTTTTTTCAATTTTTATTTTTTAATTTGTATACTTATCTGCTTTTTCTCTTGTAGTTTCTCCTTTTCACTTGCGAAAATTCTTAGCTCTGGATTCTTTTTTCCAACGGTAACTTTATTTCCCTGTTTGTCATATTCTAGTGATCGCAAACTAAACTAACATATCCACTAAAAGCTACCGCTAAATTGCTTTATTGAGAAGTTAGTTCTCAATTCTCATGTCACTATAAACACCAATAACTACATTCACTTTCACCAATTAGGCATCAATATAGGCAATCCATAGCTTGAATCTTATATGGTACTGAGCACCATATACTGATTTTAACATTTCTGCAATGACACTGTTCCATATATCTTAAATGCAAAGGTGGCTTCAATGTTGACTTGAATGTCAAGAACAAATTTTGTTGGTTTGAATCATTTCTTGTCATCATATCACTTTCTACAAGAATTTGAATGATATGATTTTATCATATGTTCCATTAACTCTTCTATTAAATATGGCGTACCAGTCTACAATGCATACTGACACTAGAGGTTTTTTAGTCCAATGGGAAATGTCTATGGACATATTCTATAACATGGATTTCAAATTTCAAAACAACTTTTCTTTAATAATTTATAGTTCATTGCTCTATTTTTTTTAATTATTACGTGAAATATCATGTTAGGGCCATGTTATATTTTATTTTTTATAATATTTGAACAATTTAACCTCAAGAAATTTAATGTATATGTAAATATCTAGTACGGTTGATAAATCCTTCATTCTGTTTAATGAAAACACCCAGTGTGACTGTGGACATGGGGTTATGTGCCTCATGTGAAACTCAAATCTTATAGATACATGATTATGATTCAAGTTAGTTATTTGCTACAGAGACATGATTATATTCATTTTGAAACCAATCTTAAAACTAAATTACTATAGGGTCTCGTGGTAGTTAGAATGTTTAAATGTTGAGAACAGGATCAGATGCTTCACCTAAGTTGGAAGGATCCTGCAGCAAACAATAGCATTTGGTGATTCATTGACCTGTGCTCTGTCTAAATTATGTTAGTGATGTCTTACAGTGCTACAGTTAGAAGGTTCTTTCTCCATAACAATGAGGATTTTAAAAAAAATAAAAAATCTATCTGCATGAAGAATCTATGAGTGAAGTCATGCAGCATGCTTTCCGATTTAGTGAAAATTCAAGAAGAAAGCATGATGAAATGAGCTTTGATGGTCATAATTTGTAAGTTGAAGAGATAATTTTTCTGCTTTTTTCCTTCATCTTTACCTTGGAGGTTTTTGCAAGGGTTCAATCAAATGATAAATATCTGCATGTTTCCTTCGTTATTAGTGATATCCAAAAGGATGATTGGTAAAAGGATATATAATGAATCTGTTGATCCTTGAGAAGTCACTGGACTTGTGTAGCATTCTGGAAACATGTTATATAATTGGCCAGATCTAGCCAATTTCTTCCCTATTTTAGGTGTTGTTCCAGTTGCTACCTCTCTAAGATTGGATCTGCTTGTGCATCAAATTGGATCTGATTTTGCCGTGTTTTTTTCTTTCTTTCCTCTTAGCTATTTGCAGACTTATCATCAGGTCTTTCCCTTTTTGTGGTGGCTTAGTTAAGTCAATGCCATGCATCCTTCTTCATTTCGTAATCCTTCTTCTTTCCTGTGAGCAAGCTATGCTCTGATCCTGTTACCAATGATGACATATCTTCTCCTCAGCCATCTAGTCCATACTGCATGGAGAACTGGAAACTTCATTCCTCTTGTGTATGTATAGAAACCTAGAATTCTTCTTGCTGCCACTTGTTCAGCATGAAAAAAGGAACATTCGATTCTCTTTCTTGTCATATAATGTATCTATTACCATATCGTTGCATTTCTGCAGGTAGAGAGACAACTTTGCTGGTCCTATTTGCAAATTAGTTTGGAGTCCAGCTGGTAGTTAGAATTATGTGCGAAGTAATATCACTGCCTGTAAAATTCTGCTGGTCCTATTTGCAGATTAGTTTGAAGTCTAGCTGGTAGTTAGAACTATGTGCTAAGTAATATCACTGCCTGTAAAATGCTAGGTAACATGTTTTCATGATATGTTCACTAACATGTCCTTTAACTTCATGTGCTGAGAGTTTGCACATACTAATGGTACAGTTCTCCTGTTCCATAGCAGCTGTGTATGAACACATATTCAGTTGGTGGACCAAGTACTTTTAAATTTGATGACCTATTCTCTTGTATGCTACAAATTTAATCAGTGATTGTTTTAAGTAATATCATTGCAGGATTGTTGTGTTATAGTTCTCACTCTTCCAACTTGTACTCTCAAGATAATTGCATGCTTATACAAGATACCTACATGTGTTAACCAATATTTCATTTGATTCAAGAGTCGAACTTTCTTTGCTACGAAGAGACAAAATTTGAAATGTGATTCATGTGACACTCAAATTCTTACAATATTTTGCTGACCAATTGCTATGGTGCTTTGATTTTTGTAAATGATATTCAACGCAATAAATTGGTTAATGGTTTCCTATAGGACTTGTATGCTCATTTAGTAGGGAGGTTAAGGATGTATAGGTAATGGTATTGATGTGGGCAGTCCTGAGTTGCGGGTGAAATCATTTTGTCTACATCAATCTGTAGTTTCATCCTCCAGATAGATGATACCACTTGGCTGTATTCTATTCATACAATTTTCAGGATTTCGACTAACTACTCTGTGAAATGTCTAAATTATCTTTTTTTTTTTTTTCATATACAGGAATGCAGCTGTCAGTATATATACTGCCTCACTATCCAGCAGCTTTTGAGATGTAAGAACGGGACACGTCTTGGTGAAATTTTAATTGTAGGATTTTATGGTTTAAATGATAAACCCTATTACAGCTGTCTTATTTAGCACACCTTGTGGTGACATTTCAAGTGATGGATTTTGTAGTTTAAATAAGAAAACTTATCACAACTATATTATTTTAGCACATGTTTTGGTGAATTCCAAGTTTGGGATTTGTAGTTTCAATGAGAAGGCCATATTACAACTGTCTTATTTTAGCATGCAATAACATATCTATTTTGACAGCAACATTTTTCCCTCTCAAATGAAGTCACCAATTGGTATAAATTGCCTTACATCTGAATATGAGCTGCCATAGATCATTGTATTTCTTTAAAAAACAAGGAAGGTTTTTGTTCTGATCATGTGATTGCTGATAAGGCGAAGGAAGAAGCATGGTGGGTGCCCCATATGATGTTTTCTACCAATATTAGAAACATGCAACAACGTGGTAGACAGGCATTTATGCAGCCCATTATGCAATCCATCGTTTGTGAATATTAACTATCAATATTCTAGTATCGTTTGATGGCACTCAACTGCATCCAGGAAAGTTGGACATTGCAGGTTTTATACAATTTGTAGAATTTATATTTTGGAGCTGCAGTGCCCTTTTCTATAAATCTTTGAACTTCCCTACGTTCAAGTTATTTCCTTTGCACTGCATGCAAATCTCACTCATGTTGCGAGGCATATGATCATTTGTGGAGCATGTGCGGACTCTTGTCGGCTGCCAACCTATTCAGGTTTCTTGCGCTACATTAGGCATTTATTTTTTTATTATTTTTTAGGAAATCAGGAGCTCGTGTATGAAGGCAAACGTGCCCTCGACCGGGAAGGGCATTACAGAAAAGTGAGTTGCATGAGGATATGCGAGGAAACTCTTTCTCGGCAATTATATTGTAGCTTTTAGCCATTCTTGGTTACATGCTATTTGTTTAACTAAACACCATCTGATCAGCCGACTCTTCTTTATGATCAATCCTTTTAACCGGAAAAGATGAAGTTATGTCTCTTTGGGCACATGGCTCCAACCAAGGTTGTAAAGGCATTGCTAAACCTCATGGACGGTACTGCTATGGTTCTTAAGAAGTCGACATTTCTGTTAACAGTTGGATTGGCATAGCAACTTTAAGCACCGTAAGAAAGCTTATATGAAAACAAATATTTATGAAAACAAAAGTTAGTACATAGAGTATGTTTGTTTCGCAAACAGTATTGGAATCGGAATCAGAATGGATTATAATGATTATCTTTAACTAGTTTGATTCATGAACAAAATCGGAACGAGATTTGAATACTAGAAGAGAGTAGGAAGTGAGTTTGAAGGATTAGAGTACTCACATTCCTTTCTGGAATCAAAAGAAATGAGACCTTCCCCACTAAATCTTTGGAAAGAAAGTTACTTATTTCCATTCTAAAGTCCAGCTTCCTCCAACCAAACATATCCCTGATATTCAGCAAACTAATATCATGTCTCAATGTTTCAAGTAACCCAGTTGAGAAAAGACCGAAATACCGAGCAGCTGTTGCTAAAGATGGACAAACCCATTAACAATGAAATTAAAGAACAAGAATGATTATATTAGAAGACGCAACTTGGTGTAGGGATCAGCTACCGTGCTGAACTGAGTAAGCTGCCAGGCTACTCCAGGGATCTTCACAAATCAGTTACAAAATCACTTCAAACTAAATGGAAAAAATGAAAGCACAATGCAATTGTGCTGAGATTTCGGGAGAAAAAAAAAGTTTATCCCCATATTCCCTGAAGTTAAAACAAAAGCTGTGATAGACATAGTATGCATTATCATAAGTCAGATACTAGCCATTTATCATCTTACATGTCATCATCCATGTTTCTAGCAATGAAACACATGATGTACCTCCATGTCATTCAGATAGTTCCTAATTATTGACAGATAATACTATTTTTTATGTGCACTGTGTCCTCTTTTCAATTCTTTATACCAAGAAATGAATGTTTGTTTCCTATATTAATTGATGTAATCATCAAAAAAAATCAAAACAAATTTTTTCTGCATAAATTGGAGTATATAGTTAAATAATACAGAGACATAAGATGATACGAGAGTTAAACAAGGCAATGTATATTTCGCAGGCTCACCATGAGTCTGTTGTTGACTGAATATCTTCAATCCAGCTGCACCCTGGCTTTTTGCCACTCCATTCCTTTGCATCCGGTCCCTTAGACTTGATGCTTCTTCCCACTTACCATCAGCAGCAATTATATTGGATAAGAGAACATATATTGTTGGATTCTCTGGTTCGGTTTCCAGAAGAAACTTAGCAGCAATTCTTCCCAGCCTTGCATTACCATGAGTGCTACAAGCGCTAAGCAATGCCCACCAGATGTGAGAATCAACTCTGCAAGGCATACTGTTTATTAGTCTTTCTGCCTCCTCTAGATACCCTGCTCGGCCTAAAAGATCAATAATACAAGAGTAGTGATCTACTCCAGGCTCTATCCCATAGTCTTGAACCATAGAAGTGAAGATAACACGGCCCTCTTCAACCAAACCAGCATGGCTACAAGCAGAAAGAACAGAAGTAAAGGTGGCATTATCAGGTATAATTCCTGATTTTTGCATCATTTTAAAGTAGTGAATGGCTTCATGTCCATCTCCATTCTGTGCATAAGCAGAAATTATGACATTCCAAGAAACAATATCTCTTTGCAACATCCCATCAAAAACTTTAGAACCGTAATCCAATTCCCCACACTTTCCATACATTGTAACAAGGGAGTTCATTAATAATGTGTCACACTTGGTAACATCTCTAAGAATGTAAGCATGAACCTCCTTTCCATGTTTACGAGCTGGCATGGTGGCACAAGTGCTTAACACAGTGCTCAAAGTGTAGGAATTTGGCATTAATCTTGACTTAATTAGGGCTGAAAATATTTCTAGGCTCCTTACTGGAAACCCACTCAGCACATATCCTGATATAATTGAATTCCAGGAGATTATATTCCTGGATGGCATCTCGTTAAAGACCTGATAAGAACTTGCAATCTCTCCACATTTGGCATATGCTGATATTATGGCATTACAATCTTCAGTACTTGTGATGAAGCCATTCTTAATGACTAGTGCTTGAATCATCTTGACATCGGCTGCAATCCTCGAGCAAGCTAATAAGCTCCCGTAGGTGAACTCATCTGGCTCAATTCCAGCCTTCTGCATTTGATGATATACTCCAACAGCCGGCTCATAACAATTCTCCTGACTATAACCTGTAATTAAAGCATTCCATGAAACAATATCCTTCTCATGGATCATCTCAAAAGCTTGTTCAGCACTGACTAGATCTCCACAGTTGGAATACATAGTTACCACAGCATTAGCTACTAAAACAGAATCTTCAAGACCCATTCTAATGACCTGAGCATGGACTTGAGTCCCGATTTCCCTCGACAAACAAGCACTTAAAACACTTGCGAAGGTCAATTCAGTTGGCAACAAAAAACTTTCTTTCTTCATCTCTTTAAATACCATTAAAGCCTCCACATCTTTCCCAACCTCACCAACCCTGCTATAAGAGCATTATAAGTGATCTCATCACGTACCATGGCTTCTCCAAACACCTCCCAAGCATCCATAACCAAACCGCAATCAAAATACATTGTTACGAGAGCATTGATCACTGAAACCCTGAGCTCCAAAATCCCAGTTTTTTAACCATCGAATGCAACTGCCTCCCCAGACTCACCAGCTCTGGCGAACCACACAAACCCATGACGCTAGCAAAGGTGTACTTGTCAAGCCCGACACCCAATCGGTGCATTCTGAGAAACATTTTAAGAGCAAACTCTTCGTAGCCATGATGAACAAAGCCCGTTATCATGGCGTTGCCACGCTGCGGTGTTTCTTTGGGCATTCCATCGAACAGCTGGACAGCCTCCTGAAAACGACCGGCCTTGGCGTATGCCGATATAAGAGTGGTATAAGAGTAGACGTCGGGGTTGGGAATGGCGCCGAACAGGTGGCGAGTGGGGTCGGGACCGTGGATGTTGGCGTAGAAGGAGAGAAGGGAGTTGGCGACGTGGGTGAAGGAGAGGAGGGCGGAGCGGAGGGCGAGGGAGTGGAGCTGGGCACCCGCGGTGGCGGCGCGGAGGCGGGCGCAAGCGGCGAGGGCGGACGCGAGGGAGTAGTGGTCGGGGGAAATGTGTAGGAGGCGTGGATGTGGGAGAAGAGCAGAGGGCTTGGGAGCAGCGGTGGGAGCGGGTGAGTTTGGAGAGGAGTGCGTTGAGGGTGATGAGGAGTTGGGTGGGATTTGAGTTAGATTACTGGGAAGGGGTAGCAAGCATTGGAATGAGCATGTTGGACACTTCATCAACTGAAAAAATTGTTAGGACAGCTTCTTCCTGGAGCAATGTTATATGGACACCAAGGTTATCATCTGGACTAAAATATCACCTGGCATAGACTCTTAGTGAGAACCTTATTGAATATAATGAAAATATTGACCTTATAATAATATATTCATTTTATTTTGTTATCTTATTATGGAGTATTAGTTATTAATTATTAATGTATCGGAGAATTTTTCAATATCTAGATTGGCATCTTTGCTTAGACGGCTATTTTCTTGACTATGTTCATCAACACTAAGATACACCGATATTTCTTTCTATATCAGCATTATTCATCCATTGAATAATTGAGATATTTTTTTTTTTGGTAACAGAGATAAAATTTTTTAGAAGAACGAGATAGGCACTAAAAAAAAGAAGAATTATTCCAAAAACACCTCGGATCGCCAATGGGAATGTTATGATGTTAAAACTTCCTTTCATTAGTGAAATTTTTAAATTTCAGTATTTGCTACTAAAGGAGAATGTTATGTTTTTATTTCTTTACTCAACAATCTCAACTAATTTTACATATGCTAGTATTGACTCATAGCTAAATGTATGATACCCAACTATAAACTGGAAAAGGTTGCTATATTGTAGGATCACTTGGAGCAACAATATTTACTTGGTACCCATTCACATAAGGATATCAGCGTCAGGCTGCTATCACATTATATTACTTTTAAGGCAACACCTAACAAATTGTAAAATGACAATTAAATTTTATTCTATTTCTATGAAAAAAAATAAGGAAAAACTGAATATCTAGTAATAATATTAGCATACAACGAGTAATTTCTTTCCACAAATTAGTAAATTTGGTTTCCAGAAAAATATGAATGAATCCACTCTCATCCCTTGAAAATTGTATTTTGAATATGGAAAGATTCATCTAATAAACAAGTAGATAAAAGGATTTGTTTAAAGTATTAGAAAAAAAGAAAACCATAACCACAGCTATCTAGCCTTTTCCCACCTTGACTTTATAAATCCTCATTCATCAAAAATTCCTGTTTGGAACCATCTCTGATGTCATTCTACAGAGAAAGTGCTTGCATTCGAGTGTGCAAATAACTATGCATTTATTGACATATTTTTAAGACCAATTATTAACCGGATGTCAACTCTGTCTTCTTCATCAGGACTTCCGGCTTGCAATAGCAGTGTTTTTAAAAAAAAATAGTAAATTGAAATTTAATATCAAAGGGATACAATATAATGTTTCATAAATAAAGAAAAAAGAAAAATACGTATATTGTATAAGCTTGAAATTTGACATGTGCTTCAAACATTCTCACAATATTCCTTTCTAGTAGAAATCTGACATTAGAGTGAAGGTCAGCTATGACTTGTGAGATATATATATATATATATATATATTATCTTCCCCCTTAATCCAAGAGGAAAAACCATTGATAGTTATACTTTTAAATCTCATCCAGAAACATTTTAGCAAGAACTCCAGAACCTGTTAATCCTTGACGTGGTGTCATACTTGTAAGGCATAAGCCCAACAAAATTCTGCAGCAAATATTTAATTCTATGATTCCGTAACTTGGTATTTCTAGCAGTTAGCAAGAGCTCTGTATCCTTGCTATTTTCACATGCTATCAGTTAGGACAGCCATAATTGTTCTTACCAGAGGGGAAAAAGGAATATTTGTAAACATCTGATCCTATTGAACATTCCTTCATCAATATCTGTTGGCAGTAACTAGTATATCTATTTTGAGGTGTTGGATGACAAGTGTAGTGGAAATTTGCAGGTTGAACAAATACAGAGCACACGAATTTGCATCATGGAACAGCTAGATTATGCTAAGAAAAAAAAAACAGAAGCATTATTTTTTGACAAAAACATGTCAAAAGCATTTGATTTTCAGGTATAGTGACCCATGATACGACTGGATTCAAACTAGCTACTCAACTGAGGTAAGAGTTCAACATAGCAAGAGTATTCCAATTTGAGGTGAAAACAAGGCCAAAACTGTCTTCCACAAGTTCTCATGCCAAAATATTTCATATCTTACATAATTTACAATTCAAATGCTTTGCTGAATAGCTGGGATCATGTCCCTGGCATTATTGATTCTAGTAAATTAAAGTTTTCATGATTTCTGGTGCAACAATCGACATAAACATTAAGTTTATGCCATCATTCTAGTTTCAGTTTTTTGGAAACTACTACATTGACAATTCTCATCCCAAGAGACCTGTAAAAGAGCAAAAAGTGCACTTTCTAATGTTTCTTGCAACTCTCATCCCAATTCCCTCTAGTCCATGCCTCTGCTTTCAAATCCTTCAGCTTCATAGCACCTCAATGAGTATTTCAATCTACATTCAAACGGAGTTTCAAAGAAGGAAAAAAAAAATGATATTCTAGGTGTGATGGACATTTCAGCCAGTAGCTATTCTCAGCTCAATCAGTTCAAGCATGAATAAGAATTCTTCTGTCAAGTATTTCTCCAGAAGTCACGCCCAAGGCCATTCACATGAAAAACACACCCTTGTCCATTAAAATCCAATGCAGCTACAGTTAAAAGAAACGTTTTTCAGCAAATCAGTGTATTGTGAAAATGCCCCCCCACTTGCACTTAATCCAACTTCGATCCAAATATCCCGAAAGAAACCAGCAAATGTGGAAAATCGTCTTGATCCTGAAACATACCCTTCTTACTTGATTTATGAATGGAAATTAAATTACAAATTAATGAAACTTTATTACACAAATCGAGAAATTAGATGCTTGTAAGTGGCATCATCAGGCTTAAGCCCCACCTTCAGCATCTCATCATGAAGATTCATGGCCTTCCTCATCTCCTTTTCACGACAAAGTGCGGTTATCATAATTACAAAACTATGACTACTTAACACATTTTTCTCTCGCATATAGTCAAAAACTCTGATGGTTTGTTCAATCCTCCTTTCCTCAAACAATGCTTTAAGAAGTAAGTGATAAGATTTTACATCGAAACATCCACCTAATTTCTTCATCTTATCATGCAGTCCAATCACAGAATCAAGAAGCCCCTTGCTGCAATAATGCTCCACCAAAGTGCAACAACAAGAAGCATCAAGCGAAATACCCTTCTCAAGAGCAAGATCCAAAAGCTCACTAGCTTCTTTCCACCTACCCTTACTACACTGAGCAGCTAGTACTTCGAAAGGTCAGCAACATTAGGCACAAAACCACCTCCTCCAATCACACCCTGAGTACTCCATCGACGTCCTCCGATGGCTCTCCCTTACAAAATCCCACTCAGGAACTCAACGCAGCATTTGGGATTCACTGAAACACCCTCTTTTGACATAACCCTATACATTCTCATCGCTTCTTCCACTCTTCCTTCCTTGGATAATGCCCTCAGCATACACAAGTATAAATCCTTCTCCAATTTAATCTTTTCTCCTGAGCTCTCTCAAAGAACATCTCTGCTGCATATGTCTTCCCCTGCACACAAAGCCTTCTAATAACCCAATCATAATCCAGACCGGGACGGTCGGCAACAATTCTCTCACCACCATTCTCTCAGCATCGAATCGATGACTCCAACATCCCCAAATTTACATCCACCATCAAGAATCGAGCTATAAGTACCAAAGCTCGGCCTCAGGTTCCCCTTATACATCTCATTCAATAGGCCAATGGCGCTCCAAACTCCCTTCCCTACAGTAACAGTCTATAACCAAATCATAAGCCGAGAACCGCAATAACCCAAACGCAGCAACCCAACAACCCTCTCAAGCTTCCCTTCCTTGCAAAGAAGCTTAGCAAGAAGGCCCACGTTTAGAATCCGGCAAAGTCCCAGTCCTGACGACGGCAGCATAATAACACCACGCTGTTCGGATCCTATCGGCAGAGGACAATGCATCGAGCAGCGCATTGCAAGCCGCTGGTCGACGCCTGACACCCCAAAACCCTAATTTTTCTAAAAATTTCCAAAGCCATTCACAATGGATCCCAGATTAGCATAAGATTCAAGAACGAAACTGAGAACCCTAGATTGGGAATCCTGAGAGGTGGAGGCGCGGAGAATGCAATCGAGCACCGCTGCAAAAGGCTCCGATCGGGAGAAAGCGGATCGAGGAGGTGCTTCGCGGGATAGAGGATGTCGGAATCGACGAGGATTGGACCATCTGGAGAGGGATCGAAGGTCGGGGTGGAACCCTAGGTTGGATTTGGCCCAATTGAAGAAGCGGAGGGAGATCTCGGGCTGGGATTGGGTTCCGGTGAGGATTTGGAGGAAGAGATTGGAGGCGAGGGGTGGGGAGAGAGGGTTTGGATCGGAGGAGAGGGGTCCCAGTCCTTGCCTGGAGGAGGAGGGAGGAGATTTGGGAGGCGAGGGCTCGCTGGCGGAATTGGTTGCGCCATTTTGAGGGAGGTCGGAGAGTGGAGAGACGGCGGAGGTGAGGGGTTCTGACGAGCATTTTGACGCGGGAAAGATGTAGCTGCCTTCCATCGGAAAGCACAAGGAATGGTAACAATAAGATGGTTTCCAGTAGCCTTAACATTTTTTGTGAATTAACACGCTAGCTGTTATATAATTATATTTGTCAGAACATCTGATGTTTGATATGTTCATTGTTCATCTAATAATATCATTTTATAATCAGATTATAAGACTGGCTTAAAAATATTTTTTTAAGAAGTTTTAAAGAAAATAACATCATTATATTTCATTATTAATTTTGTTTTCTATATAATAACAGCTACAACTACTAATACATTATTTCCAAATATAATAGACCGAAGCTAAGTAAATAAGAGTTAGGGCATTGTTATTGGGAAACAGAACATATAATGAGCAATGCTATGTTCGTAGAGAGGGTATTAACTTGGTGAAGCTTTACACATCTCTCAAGATTTACTCTTAATAGATATTCATATTTTATTGTATATATAATAATAAATCTAGAGACAACATATAAATTCTTATATTTTTTTGAAAATTATGGTCATTCTTATGTGCATGATTGCTTAGAGTAGATTATGATTATCATCACTGGATGTTTGTGACTAATGACTGCCTCAAGATTTGCATGTGTTCTACTCTTTTAAATTTATGAACCGCTCTCATATAACAAAGAATAAATTAGTTGTTAGGAGAACTTAAAATATTTATCTTAATCAATCTATGAGCATTTTAATATCTCTCTTAAGGATCTATTAGCGAGTATTTAGAATGGTAGGGAGGGTCTCTATGTGTCTATTTCTCACAATTATTAGTTGTCACCAATCCTAACCTCCACCTAAGAGAACTCCTTTTCATCTCCTTTTTATCTACAATTAGAGAACCCCGCCCATGGTGGTGTCCAGGCCTCCTTGTTTTATGTAAGTGGGTTGGGATCTGGGAAACGAGATGACATCGCACTGCACTCTGCAGAGGCTGTGCAGTGGTCGCACTTGAGACGTGACATGAAATAAGTTGGGACTGTAGATGATTTGGGTTCAGATTTAAAATTTTGATAGGATTTCAATCAAAAAAAAAAAAAAGGAAAAGAATTGATAGGTATAGCAAGGTGAAAAGTGGCAGGCCTAATTTTTCTATACCCTCACTTTTTTCTTCTATGCTACACAAGACTGTAGAGAGATTTTTTAAATTTCTCCTTGTCCTTAGGAGGCAAAATTTGATGGAAGTATAAATTTTCAACCACTAAGATATTTTACTGATATACCAACAAGCAATTTTAATTGTTATACTACTACAATTTCAAGTGGGTGAAGCACTCATTGTCATTTTGATAATCCAATCTGATTGGTTTATTATATAGAAGAATGAATTTAAGTGCCTGGACTGTTAATGTAAATCGTAGGTAGGCTATAAGTGATTACATGAAGTAGGAAAAAATTTTTGTTTAAAGCTTAAAATGGGAACAAATAAAAGAAATCCAGTAAAACATTCAAAGGATCGAATACCTCACAGATCTTTATATACTTCAAATTGCATAATTCATCCATCTATGTAGATTTCAAAGCAATCATTTTATGATCTGATGGTGGATTCATGCTAACTAGGTAGGGTGGAAGCCCAGCTGAGAATTAGATCGAGAAGTCCAAATCTCTTTTATCAAAACAAGACATAACAAAAGACTTTAACAAGTCAACAAACAGGCACCCTCAAAGTGATAGCATAGCCCAAGTACAGATAGAAACGCCCATAAAGACAAAATGCAATCATGGACTCTTTAATCACTGAGTGAGCTACCAACCTGGCCCAGTTAAAAGCTCTCTGAAGTCTAAATCAAGCTCCAAAAGATTGAACTTTGTCCAATCTTTTTTCTAAAATAAACTGGGCGTCACCTGCTTGGTAAGTGCTCGATGTTGACTAGTAATATGGGTTTAGATTGCAGAATCTGGATTATTCGGTAGTTGAATTAATACGCCTTGTTGGATTGGCATGATAGCTTCCTTTGGGTCTGGCGGCCTAAGGGTGCTTACCGTCTTTTGGCAAGGATGCCCTGAGCTGGCAATCGAGCTTGTTTGGATGCTAAAATAAGTAACTCAGACGCCCAAATAGATAAACTCATTCATCCACTAAAACCTCTGATCTAGTGTCCAAAAAAAAATAGGAATTATTGATCACTTTGGAACGTGACTTGCACTATAAAAATTTTTGATACCGTGCTTTGCATCACTGCACCAATAATTAAAAATCTTGCTCATCTCACTTTTGACACACTCTTCGTGGTTGCCTGTTTCCGATTGATTCTCTACATAACTCATTAAGCATCCAAACATGTCGAGATATTAAAACATTTCCAAGCATTTCTTACCACAAGAAGATTTTGAAGTTGTAGCATGTTGAATAAGCTTTTAATTCGTATGATTGGGCATGATTTTCACTATATCAGTAAGAAATTACCAACCTATGCTTGTGGGTGTACTGATGCTAAGCATAATGGAGCTTGGATCTGATTCAGCTTGGTTTAAAATTAATTTTAAACTTTAGATCGTGATTAGTTTATTTAGTATTATGTTGAATTTGGTTGGAGCTTAATTTTGAAATAGGCTGAACATGAGTCTAATTTATCAACTAGATAGAATTGAAAATCAATTCGATAGCAAACCACTGCACAAGCTTGCATATAATTGGATTCAAACTTGGTTTAAACTTGCTGTGAACAAGATTCAGGCCCAACTTTACATTTATTCAATTTGACAAAAGTATAACCATTCGAGCTTTCTTGAGCTAAGCTTGATCAAGTTTGATCAAGTTTTTAGATTTAACATAATCACATGATCCCATCCAATATTTTCTATATATATATATATATATATATATATATATATATATATATATATATATATAACTCCCTGATCGAATGTAAAAAATTTAAATTTTAACAAATAAATCATTATCAAAATATAAAATATAAAATATTTTAAAATAATAAATTATTTATTTATTTAATAAAAAATTATTAAGAATTACATATCATACATATAGCAAATATTAAATTAAATATATATTTTCAAAATGAAAATATATAATTATCTCAAATTCAAACTTCAAAAGGAGACATTATAATTCACTCTATTTTCCATATGACTTCATTAAAAAAAATTAAAGTATTGGTAAAAATTTTTTAATAAGAAAGAAAGAAGCCGGATTTTACAATAATGAGAAAAGCATATCATCAAAAAAGAAAAGGCATATTATTAACATCCAATTAAGAAAAGGCATATCACTAACAACCAGCTGAGTAGCATATTATTAACAACAAGGAACCGGCAGCAAAGACCAGAACAGACGTTTCACACTTCTTTGCACTCCTCAGATAACAAAACAAAACAACAGCCCACCATGCCATCCACAGCCCCACAACCTCTCCCTCACTCTCAGTGATATATTATTCCCTTCACATCATTTCTTCAGAACAAACTCCATCTAAGCATCCACCACATCTCCACCGTCCGATGAGGCCAACACCATCTCCGGATGCACCTGCTCCGTTCCGATGGTCCCGTCCAACGCGTTCGGCCTCCCCAGAGCCTTCAACGCCAGATGCGCCGCCTTCTGCCCCGATATCATCATCGCCCCAAAAGTCGGTCCCTGCAACGCCCAAACATCCACTCTCACCCTTCAGTAACCAAAAAAATCCAAAAACAAACGAACAAAGAGAAAATGATCAAATAGATGGATTTTTTTTTTTTTTTTTTTTTACCATTCTTGGGGCGCCGTCGATCTCGGCGACCTCCATGCCGGTAACGATCATCCCGGGGACGATCTCCCTGGTGAGGCGGACGATCGCGTCCTCCGCCGAGTTCATGTCGAGCGCCTTCATACCCGGGACCGAGTCGATCATCCCGATGTCCTTCAACCGCTTCACTCCCGTAGCTCCGAACGGGCCATCATGCCCGCAGGAGCTCACCACCACCTTGGACTCCATCACGTTCGGATCCATACACGACTGGGTGTCGTGGTTCATCGACACCAGAGCCCAGTTGGTGACCACTCCGCCGACCCTCCCCTCCTTCACGATCAGGTCCTCCGCCGCCACCGCGTTGAAGAGCTTGACGTTGGGGCGGGCGAGGAGGCGGCTCATGATGGTGGAGGTGAACAGCGCCGCGTGCTTGATGACCACGTACGAGTCCTGCTCATCGTAGGGGACGCCGAGCTCGTCGAGGAAGAGGTGGGCGGGCTTCCGGACCACCATGGCAGAGAAGAGCTGGCCGCCAAGCCAGGCGCCGCCGCCGGGGGAGACGGACTGCTCCACGATGGCGACTTGGACGGAGGCGTCCTTCGAGAGCTCGTAAGCGCAGGAGAGCCCCGCGGAGCCGGCCCCGATGACGACGACGTCGGTGTCGGCGTGGGTGATCATGTCCGTCATGTAGCGCCGGGTCATCTCGCGGGAGACGATCGACTCCTTGATGGGGTCGAAGCGGATGGAGTTGAGGTCGTACTTGGGGTGGCGGCGGAGGCGGAGATGAAGAGGCTGCGTGAATTCGGGGAGCGGCCGGCTGCAGCGGCGGAGACGCGGGAGGGGAGGGCGAGGCCGTGGAAGGAGGAGTGGTGGTGGTGGTGGTCGAGGAGGGAGGTCTTGGGCTTGGAGGCTAGGGAGGAGGTAGCCATGGTCGCCATTTTTTTTAAGGAGACTGAGGGTTTCGAAGCTTTTAGGAGGAGATCAGGGATGGGAGAAGAGAAGGCGATGGAGGGATTTAAGTAGAAGGCGAGGCGGTGGGAGGAAAAATCTGTGGGGAGAAGGACACGTGTAGAAAGATAGGGGATGAGAGGCTGTGCATGATGGAGATTTTTTTTGGATTTATTTGGATTTAATAATCGAATTGTTTGAGGTTAAAATGTATTGTATTAGATTAATTGTGCGAATTAAACTGTTCTTGTTTCGATTTAATTTATTAGCTAACTAATTTGGGAAGATATTTGTGAGGGGACCGTTTCTTGCGTTCCCTGTACCGTTTGATGGATGTAGTCACCGGACCTGGTACGTGTACCTCCATCATTGCATTTTGCAATGAACCCTGCATGAATGCATATCTCCAGCATGGTCCATCAGCCCCTCCCACATGTGAGGTGTAACAGAAGCCTGCTTGTTTCAATGAATCAAGCAAACATTCCATATTTTAATCATATTTTGTTTTTAAAATAATATATGTATTAACTTCTTTAGAGCTAATTTTAGCATAAAGTTAAACTACCTGAGTCAAATCTGAATTCCAGCATTTTTTAGCATATGTTCTCTGAGTTGGATTTCATTATATTTGATTGGGAATATTTGGCAGCCAATTCGCTAAATTGAATTGTTTATCTTTAAAAATTGAATAAGTAAGATTAAGTTTATGAGCTTGTGGGATTACTGGATGGGAAGGCTCCTGTGCTACTTTTAAGTTGTTCGAATTGTTTCCGTTGTTACGAGGAAAATAAGTTAGCTAACTATATATAAAAATCACTAGAATCATCTGAATCAAATAATTAATAAGATACATAGAACTTGAAAAGATTTGTTAGTATTCATATAGCTTACATACATGAATAATATTCAAGCAGCTGATTTGCAGCCTCATGCATAGACTCATTTAGTGATATAAAGTTTGTACGGCTGTCTAACATTAATTTTAATATCATTCAATTTGAATGCAATTGACATTTTTGAGAAAATGAAATGATAAATTTACTTAAGAATTGCTAAAATAGTGAAGAATTACAAGAGTGCTCCACGCTAGAGAAGAAAAATGAAAGTTAAAAAGATAAAGAGGATATAGCATATCTATAAATTAAAATTTAAATAGATGACAGCCAACTCTTTCCCCAAATTTTCTTTTGCTTCCATCAAATTCTTAACTACTTGCTAAATTAAAGAATACATAGCTTCCCACATGATATTTTATTACAGCTTTATCATTTCCAATAATACCTTGCTTGAAAACTGCCAAATATGTGAATGTATTTTGAATAAGCGTGATAAAATATGGCTAATACTTGTTCATACACGCAATCCAATATGGAATAGATGGGTTAAGTGGGATGTTTCTTAGTCTCGAGTTGATTCTAAGATTATTTCTATTCTAGGTTGAAACAAGGGTGATAAAAGGATGGATTTTGGTTTAGCCCTTAACCTAACGTACCATATCCATTATAAATGGAAGGATTTGGATTTATCTCTTAACTTAATGTATCATCCATGCTGATATGGTAGGAATGAAATTGTCTACAGATGTGACATAATTTGTAATCCTCTAATTTATTAAGACAATTAAGGTTACTAAGACAATAATGGGTTAGATGGGACTAGAAATTTTGTGATGCATAATTGGATTTTAACAGCTTTTGTTCTTAGTTAATTTATAACTCTCATACATCCTAAAATTTTGTTTATTCTGATTACGATGATATGAAGTTAAATTTGATTTTATTATTATTATTATTATTTTCGTATCATGCTTTGCTTTATTTTTTTTTTAATTATATGGAAAAATGATGAGTGGAAACTCATTTTCACCAAATCTGATCCCACCCCATCCATTGCCATCGGTATTTCTGATTCTAACAAAAATTTCAAAACTATAAATAAATTGTAATCTCCTAATTAAGCATACTGGAAAATGAAAGTATGATGCTAGATGATGACATAACAGAAGCTACAAAGAGAGGCCATGCCATGAGCCAAATATTGAGGAAGCCTGCTTTGAATTGGTCTCCTAGTCTACATAAAAGGCAGACTCCTAAAATCACCGGAGCATAACTTGGCCCCTCTCTACCTCTCCAGGATATTATCGCTTTCCATTCTTCTTGTTTTTTTCTTTTTTTTCTTTTTGGCCTTTTTTTCTTTTTTAAAACCTTTCTGTCCTCCGGACGCCAAAGCACGGGCGGCCACGGTATAAAGACGAAAAAGGAGTGCTCACTTTGATGCTGAAGTCCATGGAAGCGGACAAAATACTTTTTACCCGGATTTTTTTTCCCGTGACGCTATCGCGGTTAAAAGGAACAGAGATATCTTTTATATTTCAGGGTGAGGGAGTTAGGTGTAGGACTGGAACGGGATTCGGATTGATTTAAGCTTCACCGGGTTGGATCGATTTTGAATCAAATTTCAAGCTCAATTTGAAATACTTCAGATCAGATTTAAACTTAAATATACAATCCATTTATCTTTTGAATCAGGCTCGGGCTTATCTTTAACTTGACTCGAATCCGGCTCAAATCTCAACCTGACCAGTGGCCCAAAAAATCTTATTAATAGCCGGATTGTCCCATTAAATTTGATTCTATATGGGTTCAATCCGGTCAATAGCCTAGAATCCAGTGGTTTTTTTATCTACTTCATACACGATCGCACTGCAGATAACAATTTATCTGGATCTGGTGGACAGAGAGGGGACTGAATCATGCCATGAAAAAAAAAAAAAAAAAATCGAAGAGTGAAGATGAGGCGATGTGTTGAGATCTGGAGGTGGTGGCTGCCCAACAACGATAGAGTAGCATTTTTATTTTAAAGTTAGAGTACCGAATCATGCCCAGATAGCGGAGGGTGAGAGAAACCAGTGAGGGGAGGAGGATGGAGTGGTGGCAGCGGTGGTGCCCGTGAAGCAAGCCCTTGTCGCCCTCACCGCTCGCATCAGGGCCCGGAAAGATGGTGAAATCCTTCTTTCTCTTTCTCTTCTACCTATGGAGACGCGGGAGCCGGGATGGGGGAATAGGAAAAGTGGCGTATGGCATCGATGTTTATGACATTGTGAAATCCGACGATCGGTATGGCTAGCATGCGGCAAAGCACGTGGTGGGATTTTGCTGCATATCCCCCAGCAAGAAAGGAAGGCAGTGGAGCTCTGGATCACCGACCGCGCGGTCCTCCCGAGATGCCCTTCTGCGAGAAGGGTTTGATCTAGGTGGTATGGAAGTTGAGAGAGAGAGAGAGAGAGAGAGAGAGAGAGGGGAAGGAGAAAGAAACAGAGGGAGAGGGAGGGGTTTGGGCCGAGTCTTGATCTTAGGCTCGAGCTTGGACCGGTCTGATTGGATTCGGACCAAGCTCAGATCGGGTTTTGATCTTGAATTTTATAATATTTTTTGACCTAAATCCGATCCGAAGTCCGACAAAATATTTCGGACAAAACTCAGGTAGAGATGTAGTCCAATCCAGTCCGGCTCATTTTCAGCCTTAGATGCTGAGGGCCACGATCATGGAAAAAAAGCTCCGATTTCGATCAATAAATCTATGAACTTAGCTTCATAATAATTACTTTGAAAAATAGATTAAGTCCGAGCCAAGATTTAAGCCTTCGTGTTCTATCATGGATAAAATATTTATCTAAAAATATATTATTTTTAAAAAATATTTTTTAAATAATATTTAGATAAAAATAATTTATCTATATTTTTTATATATAAAAAAATAATTTTAAAATCTATTATTCATATTCTTTTGTATTACTATTTTTCTAGACAAATTACTAAAATTTATCTATATTTTTTTTAATAGTTTTTATAGTTTTTATGTTGGGAGAAAATAAATAAATAAGTTATTGAACATTGAATGATGAAGGTATTAAAAATAACAATGGAATATTTTAGAAATAACATTAAATGCCTACTTTATTTACTAGCTGGTGGGAAACTGATTTAGCCGCTCCTTAGGTGGATAAAATTTTAGATTTTTTTCATATATACCCTCCTAAACATTTAAATTTGCGTGAATATCCTTTCAAAATTAATATTTGTATGTATACCCTCATAAAATACTTATTTTGCATTTATTTTTTTTATTTTTTTTTGCATATATATCTATATTATTTAATACCATTAAAAAATTAATGCTTTAAAATTTAAATGACTAAAATATGTTTATGGGTAGATATGCAAAAAGAAATTATAAAGATATATATATATATATATATAGTAATTTCATGAGGATATTCATACAAATTTGAATATTTAGAAGGATATATATACAAAAAATTTTAATTTAATTTTTATCTATTTCATCGACATGGATTCAGGCCCTCTTACTCTACTAGTAATATGTTACATAATATAACAACACAATGACGATATTATATAATATTTTATATACTAAATTACTATATTATATTTTATTTTTATGTAAGATGGGACGATTATATCCATCTTATAATAATATGATATACCTTATACACTTCACAAAAATATTTTCGATAAAAATTTTTAAAATAAAATATAATAAGATTATAAATTTTTATTGTTATATAATGTCTAAATCTACAACTATGTCCATTCTATGCAAATATACAAGCTATTCATCTAATATCAGATTTAGATATTTTTCTTAGATATTTTGATCTATCATTTGATAAAAAGATTATTTTATTTATGTAATTAATAAATTAAGTAAATTTATTATTTTAGTTGTATATGTTATTTTTTTTATTAGAATAAGAAAAGAATTAACAAACCAAGAGAAATATATTTATGTTAAAATTTTTTTGCATGTATACCCTTTCAAATATTTAAATTTACGTGAATACCCTTATAAAATTACTATTTGTATATATATTCTTATAAAAAATTTTTTGCACATCTATCCATAAGGATATTTTAGTCATTTTAATTTTAAACTGTTAATTTTAACGATGAAAAATGATATGGGTACATATACAAAAAAAAAATATTTTATAAGGGTACACATGTAGATATAAATTTTGAAAGGGTATTTATGCAAATTTGAATATTTGGAAAGGTATACATTTAAAAAATTCTAAAATTTTTCCTCCATTTTATGAGTACATGCTATTTATGGAAAATAATTTATCTATCTTCAAAAGTATGAAAATATGGATAAGTTGGTTCATGAAAAGTCGATCAACTTTTTCATAATATTTATCCATAAAAAAACAAGTCTTGGAAGCTAAATATATGTGATTCATGGCATGCATTTTTGTTCTTTGTAATAGGAAAATGGGGTCAATTCTCTTTACAGCCTACAAAACTACAACCCTCACCATCAGTATCTACAATTTTCTCCTTTTTTTTTTCTTGTGGCAAGTATCAGTATCCACAAATGAAGATCTATGGGGTAATCTGTGTCGCGTCCGATCTTTGAGCTTGGTCACGAACATAATTTGAAACATGACTGCATGTTTGATTGCTTCTCCTGTTTTTATACCGCAAACTATTTCATTCATTACAAAAATCGTTGCTTCTGATGGACCACAAACTATATTTGTATTCTCAATTAGAACCAAACTGTCTCAACCTTGAGATAGGACACCAAGGCTTTCATGTCGATCTGTTATAAAGCCTTTTTTTCTCAAAAATAATATTTTTATGAACCAAGAATCTTACATGGCTTGACATAAGCAAACTAACATCTACTTGTGAAGTGTGTGTTTGGGTATCTGTAGTTGGATGTAAGTGAAATTAAACTTTCACAGTTGAATCATTTCCGATGTTTGGATTGTTGTTAGCAAAAATAATACAAGTTGAAATGTATTTTTGGAGTCTTTTTACATTTTTTATCTTAAGCCAAATTGATCTTAGGACAAACTACTACAACTGAAAAGGGTTATGACTTACGAGGGAGGCCAGTCAAGCTACACCAGGCTATCAGTGAGGTCCAAAATTCTACAGCTTGACCAATTGGCAAATTGGCATGAGTAGCGACTGTATACCTTGATTGCGTCTTGCCCCCAAGCACAACTAGCTAATAGATTTCTTCGCCGGGCAAAAAGCCCAATCCCACCCTCGTCCTCACTATCCCTTCTGCTCCCCCCACTTCCTTCCTCCAAACAACCTTAAAATATAGTTGCACATGCATCACCCGCTACCACATATAATCCTACTATATGCATTTTCAAAATACTAGCATGCAAACAGACTCCAAATAGGAAAAATGTGAATGGATTCTATTCAGCTATCCAAAATTTTTTCCTATTGCTAGTGTACCACTTGGTAGGAGAAGATCGATGCTTCTACCATAATTTCATCGCACTAATTACTGAACCGCCGTATCCAGAGTTAGGGCTAAAAACAGATAAGATAATGGTATATCCATATAGTATCCATATTTTTCAACAAATACAAATATAAATCGGAAATTAAATATATCTATATTTGTTATAAATAGATATAGATACGAATCGGATTAAACATATTTGTATTTGTTATAAATGATAAGGATACTGTTGGAATAAATCGATAAAAAAAAGATCCAAAAGAAAAATAATGCAAAAGAAAAAGAAAGAAAAAGAGCACACCAAGATTTTATGTGGTTCGACAATGTGCCTACATCTATGGGTGAAGATGAGCAATTTCACTATCAAGATTACAATGGAAGAGAAACACTCATAAAATTCAAAATCTCCGTACACCCAAAATAATCTCTCTATCTCCCTTGGATTGAGAAAGAACAACAAGAGCCGCCGCACATACACAAAAGAAAAACTGCTGAACCACCTCTCGTCCTCTTTTTTTTTAAGTTATTTTTATCGCATGAAACACTAAACCTGGGTGGCGAAAGAAAGAAAGAAAGAAAGAGTCTTTTTTAGACTCATGACATGTGGCAGCCAAAGAGTCCTTTTAGGACTCTTGTCTAAAGGTATTGATCGGTTGGGTGTTGACCGGATCAAAATCTAACAAATCTCCACCTTTTGACTTGGATAACACACATGCACTCCTCAAAATAAAATACTTGCGAATATAAAATAGTAGAAAATACTCATCTCCAACAAGATACCCTAAAGGGTATCATCAAGTGCTGTAGACACCAACTAAGTCTAAGCAATGCGTAAACTTAGCAACTGAAAGAGACTTCATCATCATGTCAGCTGAATTATCGGTAGTACTAATTTTCTTAACAGTCACTGTGCATTTTTCAATCACATCTCGAATGAAGTGAAACTTCACATCGATTTGTTTCATCCTTTCATAGAATATCTGACATTTAGACAAATGAATAGTACTCTGACTATCTGAATACACAACCATCGACTCCTGACTAGAAGTAAACTTTTCAAATAAGGCTCGTAGCCATATAGCTTCCTTCACACCCTCTGTATAGCAATATACTCCACCTCGATCGTAGACAAGGCCATAATGGGCTGCAATGAAGCTTTCCAATTGACTGCACATCCATCAATAGAGAAAACATAATCTGAAAATGATCTTCTCCTATCTAGATCATCTGCAAAATCCAAATCAATATATCCAACCACACTATCCTTACACCTCCCAAACTCCAGATAAGTGCTAGTGGTACCTCGTAGATATCTCAGAATCCACTTAACAGCCTACCAATGAGTCTTACTAGGGTTGGTTATATATCTGCTAACCATACTTGCTACATAGGAGATGTCTGACCATGTACAAACAATAGCATAAATAATGCTCCCAATAGCACTGGAATAAGAAACATGTGACATGTATTCTAGTTCATCATCAGACTGTGGTGACAACACGACTGAAAGTCTAAAGTGCGCCACAAGGGGAGTGCTCACCGGCTTTGTATCTGTCATCCCAAAATATGGAAGAATCTTTTCTATGTATTTCTCCTATGTCAAATGCAATAGTCCTACTTTTCTGTCCCTCTTAATTTCTATTTCGAAGATCTTCTTAGCAGCACCTAGATCTTTCATTTTAAACTCACCTTTCAATAATGCCTTCAACTTATTTATCTCAACTATGTCGCTGGAAGCAATTAACATATTATTGATATAGAGCAACAAATATATGAAAGATCCATTAGCAAGTTTTCTAAAGTACACACAACTGTCATGCTTGCTTCTAGAATAACCGTGACCTATCATAAAAGAGTTGAATCGCTTGTACCATTGTCGAGGAGACTGCTTCAAGCCATAAAGTGATTTCTTTAACAAGCAAATACGGTCATCTTTTCCTTTAACAATGAATCTCTCTGGCTGTTTTATATAAATTTTCTCCTTAAATTCTCCATGTAGGAAGGTTGTCTTAACATCGAGCTGCTCAAGATACAGATCATGCATGCTATCAATGATAAAAGAACATGAATAGAAATATGCTTAACGATGGATGAGAAAATATCATTAAAGTCAATATTTTCTATCTGACTGTAGTCTTTAACAACTAAATAAGCTTTGTATCTTATATCTTCCATATCGGGGATTCCGTCCTTTTTCTTGAAGACCCACTTACAGCCAACAATTTTCTTACCTGTAGGTAATTTTACCAACTCTCATGTGCGATTCTTATGAAGAGACTTCATCTTCTCATTCATCACCACTAACCACTCTGTAGAATTGATACTAGAAATAGCTTGATTGTATGTGGAAGGCTGGCCATCTTCTTTTGTATCATGTGCCACCGATAGAGTATAAGCAATCAAATCCTCATAGTCATATCTCTGCGGTGGTTTGATTTATCTCCTCGTTCTACTTGTAGCAATACTCTGCCTCTCAACTTGTGAGATTTCTCTAATTGAGATGTCTGATGACTGAAACTGTTTTGATTGAGAAGAATTCTACAACTGAATTGTACCATCTATCTCTACCTCCACCTACTCACTAGCACTTGAGGTTTTATTAGAAAAAATATGGTTTGGATATAACATAACATACTCATCAAATGTGACATCCCTGCTAATAAGCAACTTGGATGATTCAGAACACCACAGTCTATATCCCTTAACCCTCAATGCATAACTAATAAAAATACACTTTTTAGCCCTGGGTTCTAACTTGCCTTCATTTACATGAGCATAAGCAGGACAGCCAAATAGTTGTAAATTAGAATAATCAGAAGGGCTACTAGACCATATCTCCTCTAGAGTTTTGCAATCAAGTGCCAAATGTGAAGATCGATTTACCAGATAACTTGCTGTAGAGATTGCCTCTACCCAAAAGATCTTCGCCAAGCCAGCATTAGAGAATATGCACCGAACTCTCTCCAAAAGAGTCCTATTCATCCATTCGGCTATCCCATTCTACTGTGGAGTATGCCTAACAATCTTATGTCTGATGATCCCTTTTTTTTTGTAGAATTTTTCAAACTCTAACGAACAGAATTTCAAATCATTATCGGTTCTCAATCTCTTGATCTTTTTTTTAGTTTGCTTCTCAATCATAGCCTTCCACTGCTTAAAATAACTGGACACCTCATCCTTATTTTTCAGAAAGAACACCCACACTTTACGAGAAAAATCATCAACAAAAATCAACATATATCTAGCACCACCATGAGTAGGAGTATGAGAAGGTCCCCAAAGATCTAAATAAATATAGTTTAGAGTACTTTTTATCTGATAGTCTGTTGTCTTAAAATTAACTCTCTTTTGTTTGTCAAAAATACAGTGCTCGTAGAAGTCCAACTTTCCAAAACTCTAACCACCAAGTAAACCTCTCTTAGTCAACTCTGTCATACCATCCTCACTCATATGGCCCAGTCGCATATGTTATAATCTGGTGCTATTTAAATTTGACATAGAGGAAGAAGTCACCGCTGCTGAATCTGTCATTGTGGAACCTTGTAGAACATACAACGAGTCGGACAATTGAGCCTTCATTACTATAAGATTTTCTATAGCGATCTTCATCAATCTATCAGCTGAAGAATACTTGAAGCCCTTAGCATCAAGAGTGCCCAATGAAATCAAATTTTTTCTCATATCCGAAACATGCCGAACCTCCGACAAAGTCCTTATTACTCCATCAAACATTCTCACATGAACAGTGCCAATACCAATAACTATACACCTAGCATTATTTTTCATTATTACAACTCCATCTTGAATAGGCTTGTATGTCAAGAACTACTCTCTAAGAGTACAGATATGATAGGAGCACGCAAAATCCATAAGCCACTCATCTTGTTCATATATCTTATCTGTAATTGTGAAGACAATGTCACTACTATTTGATTCTCCTGCTGCAATATTTGCTTCTGCCTCAGTATTAGTGCCTTTCTAACCTTGATACTTGTCATCATTCTTCTTCCACTGTTCTTTATTTTTTAGCTTGAAACAATCAGCTTTTATGTGACCCTTCTTCTTACGATAACCACAAATCAGATTTCTATGCTTTGACTTTGATTTGGTTGTACCTCTATTGTTAGAACCTTTTTCTTGAGACCTCCCTCTAGAAACCAAAGCTTCTCCTAAAGCTCCACCTGTCTCATTACTTGTCTGCATATCAATCCTTTCTTTTGAAAGTAGGGAGGACTTGACATCATCAAGACACAAAGTATCTCGTCCAAACAAGAAGGTCTCATGAAAATTCTTATAAGAGGGTGGTAAAGAACATAATAGTAAAAGGACATCATCCTCCTCTTTAATTTTAACATCTATCGAGTGGAGATCCATAATAATAGAACTAAATTCATCTAAATACGATTTAATAGAGGTACCTTCCGTCATGTGCAACATGAAGAGATGTTGCTTTAAATACAACTTATTGGTGAGGGACTTTATCATGTAGAAAGACTCCAACTTAATTCATAGCCCTACAACAATCCTTTCATCCAAGACCTCATGCAATACCTCATCGGATAAGCACAACAGTATTGCTGTAAGAACTTTCTCATCAATCTCCTCCTTCTGTTCTGGCGTCAATGAATTGGATATCTTTTTCTTTCCCAATAGTACCTTCTGCAATCCCTACTGCGTCAGTACAGTATGCATCTTGATTTGCCATAATGCAAAGCTTTTGGTCCTATCAAATTTTTGGATCTTGAACTTTATCATCATTTTAATCCGTCAAGAAAATAGAATAGCTCTGATACCAGTTTATTAGAATAAATCGATGAAAAATAGATCCAAAAAAAAATAATGCAAAAGAAAAAGAAAGGAAAGAGCATACCAAGATTTAATGTTGTTCGGTAATGTACCTACATCCACGAGCGAAGATGAGCAATTTCACTATCAATATTATAATGGAAGAGAAGCACTCACAAAATTCAAAATCCCCATACACCCAAAATAATCACTTTGTCTCTCTTGGATTGAGAAAGAACAACGGGAGCTTCCACACACACACCAAAAAAAATTATTGAACCGGCTCTCGTCCTTTTTTTTTTTAGGTTATTTTTGTCGCATGAAATGCTAAACCTAGGCAGCGAAAGAAAGAAAGAAAGAAAGAAAGAAAGAAAGAGTTCTTTTTGGACTTGTGACATGTGGCAGCCAAAGAGTCCTTTTAGGACTTTATTTAAAGGTATTGATCGGTTGGGTGTTGACTGGGTGAAAATCTAATAGATACAAATCAGATAACAAATATATCCATATTTATTTATTTGAATACGATATAAATTGGATACAATTTTAGATATTAATCAATTTTAAGTAAAATTCAATGATGAAAACTAGATATAATGGTATGATCATAAGAATCAAAGATAACTATAATCATAATTCAAGATAACTATAATTGCATGCAAGAAAAATAATTATAATCCAATGCTCCATTAAAAGCAAAAAGTAGATCATAAAAATCTAAAATATTCAAAAATAGAGATCATATGTACATAGATAATATGAATCTTATATTGAGAATCTAAATAATCACTAACACTCTCTCTAGTTAGCATGAATATATATTTGTCCATACTCATAATAAAAATATCTAAATATAAATAAAAAATTTAATTAAGATGCATCAATATTCCAAAATAATAATCATTCAAAAAAAATAAATATATACTTACTTTCTCACTAGAGCTCCTATATTTTGACTTCATCATAATAAGAATCATGATATTATTTTTAAATTTATAGCTTTTAATATTAAAAGAGCAAGAATTTAAATGATAAATGATTCAAATAAGTAGTATAATCTTCATAAGATAAATGATATAAAAGTAAGGATTTAAATATATAATTAATATCAAAAATACAACCATCATCCATCATAGTTCATCTCATTTAAAGATAAAACTTAAGTATATCCCATAAACTCAAGTATCTTTAGAAAAGTTTCATAAACTGTGAAGTAGAATAGTATAATTTAGTTGAATAATATCATGCCATAATCTTCATTGCTCCAATCGATAATCATCTTGAAATAAATATGATGATATTAGTATAAAAATAAAAATAATAACTATTTTTTTAAAACTTATCATAATATATGAATTAATGTTGATTTGTTTGAGTCTTTAATAGAGATAGAATTGTTAGATGTATATCCTAGAAGTCAATATAGCTAACACATTATAATAAATTTAGGGTATAATTTTATACTTAATATATTAATATGATCAATAAAAGGATAATTTCTTTTTCATTCAAGTATGATGTGTCCTTGAATCATCCATGAAATTAGTTTTGATACATATTCTCAAAGTGTTGAGAATTAGAAATATATATTTAATTCCTAAATACTTTCAATCATAGGATCATTATGAGGATGGTGATAGATCCGAATAGACTGGCACGTAAATCACTTCTTTCTAAATAGATGAGTCTCTGATCTACTGTGTAGAGACATAGGGTGACGAGTACGGATAGTTGCTAGAGAACAACTAGTACTGAGCGTGGCTATACGAGAGATCACTTGGATTTCTATTCAATCTCAATGATTGTCTCGATGTTATAGTTATGTGATTGATTTTTTGACTTGAGATGGTACTGCTGCTCACAGTGAGGCTACTGAAGTTTGACTGACACATAAATATGGGTCTCAATGAGCTCTTATAGTGGATGTTGGCGACAGTTGTTTCACTATAGGAGTGGGGTGTACATCAAGATAGGATCTATCGACTTTGATAGAGAGGAGTAGTCCTATGAGATTCAAAAAGCTAAGTCCAAGAATCTATGATTACAGTAGTGTGATTAATGGAAAAGAATTTTCATGAAAGTCACAACTGGACTTGAGCTAATCGAATCTATCATATGACCGATGTTGAGGTTTGATGATTTATCCATGATCTGTCATCTAATTGGGACTCACGATAGAGAAACTGAATCACACATTAACTATACCTAAAGGTTCATTTCAGTTCTACTGAGTTATCACTACATACTACTAGATATCACTGATGGATTATGAGAGCTCATTAGGATCGCTGTGGATCAACAATCCTTACTGAGTTAAAGTAGAATTGTTTCGATCCATTGAAAAGAGTTTCAATGATACAATGATAAAGATCATTGTATATCTCACTATCAGATAGAATTAAATCTATGGGGTCACACAACAAAGAGATTAGGCCTGAAATAAGTAATTAAACTTATGAAGTATCAATTGAGTTGAGAGAAATCCATTGGGTTAATGATAACCTTTCTAGCATATGGTTAGATCCAATTCCTCTTTCCATTAGGATTACTTATTTGATAAAATAATTTTAACTTAAGTATCTACTAATAATCTACATGAATAAGATTCATGAGACTCCAATTGTCAGGTGTCTAAGATTATAGATCATATTAATTAAGAGTGTAAGTTCTTAATTAATTTTTTTGATAGTTATTTTTGGACACCATCTTGATTTGATCAAGTTGGGCGTGTGTCCATTGATTAGAGGGCTTTTAGTTTTCTTATGAGACATCTCTTAGATGTATTTTGGAGTGTCTAATAATGGGTGTAAGGGCTCCAATTGTTAGCACCTAAAGGGTCTCCTAAAGTAATTTGGATAACTTAAGTTAATAGGAAATCCAATTCAAGTAGGATTTGTATTATGTGATTGAATATGATTCAATCCTTATGCCTATTTAAAGGGACCTCCCCTAAGATCTCTGAAGAATCCAAAAAATCAACAAGCCCTACACCTAGAAGATCCCCCTAAGCCCTCTCTTCCTCTCCCTCTCCCTTCTCCCTTTGGGCATCCCAGACGTCCCAACCTTTGGGACGTCCCAAAGCCCCACACACCCAAGGTGTTGGTCATCCCACAAATTGTTGATTGTTGGTCTTTTGTAGCAGTACAAAGTAAGGAGAAAGCTTAGAGAAGAGGAGAAGAAGAAAATCAAGAAGAAAGATCAAGTGTTGATTACGATCCAAGTTTCGTTCAGATTCAGTAGGCTGAATTTTGGAGAATCAAAATTTAAATTAAAGAGAACTATTCCAAGCTGATTTTGAGTGGATGCTTATAGAGGTCAGATACTTATGTGGCTAAGAGAGAATCTCTTCTCTTCTAGATCCAGATTCAAAAAAAAAGATTGCGAAACAGGTATGTGATTTGAACACAATCTGAATTTCAGCATATATCAATTTCAGCATATGAGATAGATCCATATGATTTTATGATTTTATGTATGTATAATTTAGATTAAAAATATTTTAATCTTATTCTTCACTGCAGTGTTTAGAAAATAAAATTTTTGAAATACACATGCATGCACCAAACCTCGAATTTCAATAGTGGTATCAGAGTCAACGAGTTTTCATATGTTGAATTTTGATATACATATTTTTGAAAAAAAATTAAAATTAGATTTTTTTTTTGATACACAAGATGTATAGATAGATCTTCTAATCTAAAATTTGATTTTGGATTCAATTTTAGAATATATAGTTGATATGTAATTATATGCATAGATCTGAATTTTGATCTAGAAAGAGTTCTAGTTTATATTCATGTGATACATAGATGCATGCATAAAATCTAAAATTTTTATATGATCTGAATTTTTATTCATATATGTGATATATGATTGTATATTTAGATCATAAATTTATTTTTAACCTAATCCATGATTAGTCTATGAGATATATGATATCATGCTAAGATCTAAAATTTTATTTAGATCTGATTTTACATGCATATATATGATATATGTTTGTATGCTGAAATCTGAAAATTATTTTTATATTTTAAAACTTACTTTCATACAATGAATTTAGATCTGAAATATGATTTTAGAATCTGAAATTCGTGTTTATATATGAGGATTTTGGTCATGAAAAAACCTTAAATTAGGTCATGTAATAGGATTGCATTTAAGATTTTTGATTTGAGTCATATGGGCCCTACTCAATTAAGTAATTGATCAAACCAAGTCAAGTGTTGATAAAGATCAGATCAATTAAGTTAATAATCATACAATTATTGTTGATCAAATCGATTGAATCCCATATATAGAATCGATTAATCTAAAGACCTAATTTGGCTCGCTGGTTTGAGCCTGATTCGCTAGAGTTAACCAATTCAGATCAATCGACCTATTGGTGTCTAAGAAAGTTAATGAGATGTGGTTATTTAATTAGTTTTGTTAGCCGATCTGACTAATTTATTGATGTCTTAGGAAGGCAATGGGGAGACCTCCACCAATCTTCACTTACCTAGCCAATTTGAAAGATTGGATCTTAAATTAGGTCACTTAGCAATCTGATTTAGTCCATACCAGTTAGATCGATCATATGATGACTGATTAGATGAGACCTAAATCTAAATCTCTCCATAAATATTAAGTCCATAGGTCTTCTATCGTCGTAGATGTACAGGCGTGCTACCGACGTTGATTGTTCTCAGCTGGTTATAGTGGTTCAGTTGCATCAAAAATACACAATTACTCTATTAGCAAAGAGTTATTCTAGGGTAAAGATAAAATTAGACCCAATAACTGTTAGGTGAGGGACCTAATGATGGCCTTGCACCTACTTGTGAACGATGGATTGGACTTAAATAAGAAGGGTGGGTAATAACTGTTAGGTGAGCCCATATGACTTAGAGACCAAATCGCTGCAACATGCTTAGTGAAGTATTTGGATAAAAAGTTGCCTACGCATCAATGTACATATTACCAATAACTGTTAGGTGAGGTGCATGTCATCGATGGGACTGCAACACTCACTAGGAATTCTTTTTTGTGTTAGGATTTTCATTTCCTTCCCAAGGAGTGGAGGGATCTGATAAATTAGTGGGAGCAATTATTTGTATCTTCAAGTTCTTAGAAGTAAATATAAATATTAAGTACAAAAGTCTAACTTGAATCTCTACTCTCACAGTTAAACCACAATATCAGTCTCAAATCTTCTAGCCCGCATCTTTGAAACCAATCATTTGATCGGTACCAATTACAAAGACCGACTCAGAAACCTCAAGATTGTCCTGACCTCAAAAAAATTAAGCCATGTTCTCGATCAGAATCCCGTAGTACTACCAAACTATCCTACTGCTGAGCAAAGAGCTACTTTTGAGAAATGAATGGATGAAGATAGTCGAGTCAAGTGCTATATGCTCGCATCCATATTAAACAAGTTGCAAAGTCAGTACGAGTATATGCCCACTGCCTGGGCCATGATCACTCACCTACAAGAGTTATATAGTGAACAGAGCCATACTGCGTGCTTCGAAGTATCCAAAAGACTCTTCAATCTGAAGATGCATGAGGGGCAGTCTATCCATGAGCACTGCATAACAGTGATCGAGGACATTGAGAAGCTTGAAAAGCTCAGACTAGATATGCAAAATGAATTACAGATGGATCTGATCCTTCAATCCCTTACCAGTTCATATGGTCAATTCATTGTGAATTTTCATATAAACAAACTTGACTGCATTATTTCTGAACTTGTCAACATGTTGGTCACCATGGAGGGTGCCTTGAAGAGTTCAAGGGATACTGTTCTCATTGTGGAGCAGACTTCTTGTTTCAAGAGAAAGTTTACTGAAAGAAAGAAGGTTAAATCTGCGAAGAAATAGAAGAAAGAGAGCAAGCCGAAGAAGAATGGTCCAAAGGTGGCTGAGGCAAAGAGAAAATATTTCCACTGTCATGCTGAAGGCCACTGAAGAAGAAATTATCCTAAATACCTGGAGAGTCTAAAGATCAAAGAGGATGATAAGCCTTCTGAAGGTATGCTCGTAATTGAATCTAACCTTATGATTTTTTTTACTTCTAATTGGGTATTGGACTTTGGCTCGAGTGCTCATATATGTACCTTAATGTAGGGTCTGATAGAAAGTAGAAGGTTGAGGGAAGGTGACATGATTCTTCGGATCGACAATGAAGTAAAAGTTGCTACAAAAATCGTTGGTACTAACCCTCTTCGCTTACCATCTAGTGTTAGATTAGATTTAAAAGACTGTTATTATGTTCCTGTAGCTAATCAAAATTTGATTTTTATGTCTGTGCTAGCACAGGAAGGTTTTGAAATTTGTTTCAATAAAAATTTTTATTCTATTTATTTATGAAATAAATTGGTTGCACGAGATCTTTTAATTGACAGTCTTTATCACTTGCATGTTAATGCGAATATAAACCTAAACGAGTAAACAGTGAGTACCATAGGTCAAAAGAGATCCAGAGATGAAATTAACCAGAAGTACTTGTGGCACGATAGACTAGACCATATTAGAGAAGACAGGATAAACAAACTGGAGAAGGATGGGATCTTTGGCTCTCTTAACCCAGAGTCATATCCAGCTTGCGAATCCTGCCTTCGAGGAAAGATCGCCAAGTTGCCCTTTGTAAGACATGAGGAATAAGCCATAGAGTTACTTATCCTGGTACACACCGATGTGTGTAGGTCATTTGATGTATAGGTCCGGGGTGGTTATATCTGCTTCATTACCTTTACTGATGATCTGTCTAGGTATGGATATGTGTATCTCATGAAACACAAGTTTGAGGCTTTTGAAAAGTTCAAAAAATTCAAGTATGAAGTAGAAAAGCAGACAGGCAAATCTGTTAAGGTTCTTCAATCTGATCGAGGAGGAGAATATCTTAGTCAAAAAATTTTGAGATATCTTAAAGACAATGGCATAGTCTCTCAGTAGACTCCTTCTAGAATACCTTAACTCAATGAGGTAATCAAAAGGAGGAACAGGATCCTATTGGATATAGTCTGATCCATGATGAGCTTCATTGATCTACCTTTATTTATTTGGGGACATGCCTTGTTAATTATCATTTACTTATTGAATAGAGTTCCATCAAAATCTGTTCCTACCACACCATATGAGATATGGTTTGGTAAGAAGTCGAGTCTGGGTTATCTCAAGACTTGGAGATGTCTGACCTATATCAAGAGACAGATGGCAGATAAGTTGGAGGATAGATCTATTGTAGCTCGCTTTATAGGGTATCCAAAAAAATGCATGGAATACTACTTCTATATTCTACAAGACCATAATGTGATTGTGAGTCGAAATATCGTATTCTTAGAAAAATAGTTTATCCAGAATGGCGGCAGTGGAAGGTTAGTGGAGCTCGAAGAGAAAGTCTTTGAAGAGCCCAGAGCTATAGATCCTCAGGAATCCGTAGTCCATGAGCCAGTAGTTGATGTTCCTCTATCACCTCGTAGATCTAGCAGGATCTTCCGACCTCTTGAAAGGTACATAGGTATGCTTACGAAGGAAGTAAAAAAAATATTCCTTATGGGAGATAGGGGTCATACTGATGATCCTAATACCTTTGACGAGGCGATGTCTGACATCGATTTCGAGAAATGATTAGATACGATGAAGTCAAAAATTGACTCAATACACTCGAACCAAGTCTGGATCTTAGTGGATCCACCTGAGGATATTGTACCTATTGGATGTAAATAGATCTATAAAAAGAAGATAGGTACCGATGGTAAGGTAGAGACCTATAAAGCTAAGCTTATGGCTAAAGGTTATAGTCAGCGCAAGGACATTGACTATCAAAAAATCTTTTCGTCTGTAGCCATACTGAAATCCATCTATACTTTGTTTATTGTTGCGGCTTACTATGATTATGAAATTTGATAGATGGATGTGAAAACTGCTTTTCTGAATGAATATCTTGAGGAAGATATCTATATGGAGCATCCTATGAATTTTACATTTGGTGATGGTGATCACAGAGTCTGCAAGCTGCAAAGGTCCATATATGGATTAAAGCAAGCTTCTCAGAGTTGGAACCATCATTTTGATGAGGCAATCAAATTGCTTGATATCATCAAAAATGAAGAAGAATCTTGTGTATACAAGAGGGTCAGTGGGAGTGCGATCACCTTCTTCGTATTATACGTGGATGATATTCTCCTTATTAGAAATGACATTTCCATGCTAACCATGGTCAAAAGATGGTTGTCCACAAAATTCTCCATGAAAGATCTAGAGAAAGTATCCTATATTCTTGAAATAAAGGTCTATAGGGATAGACCTAAATAGATGCTTGGCCTATCACAAAAGCTGTACATAGAGAAGGTGCTGAAAAGGTTCAACATGAAAAACTCTAAGAGATGTCTCTTACCTCTTAGGCATGGTATTAGTCTCTCCAAGATGATGTATCCGATCATATCTGAGGAGATTCAGCACATGAGTAGGATTCCTTATGTCTCGACCATAGGGAGTCTCATGTATGTCATGCTATGTATTCGACCTAATATTGCCCTTATCGCGAACATCACGAGCAGGTATCAGTCAAATCCAGACGAGGAGCACTGGATAGCTGTGAAGAATATTCTTAAGTACTTAAAAAAGACTAAAAATTTATTCCTAATCTTTGGAGGTGATTCTGAGTTGCGAGTCGAAGGATATACTGACTCAGACTTCATGTCTGATCCTGGTGATAGAAAGTTTACTTCAGGGTACGTATTTATTTACAATGGTGGCGTAGTTAGCTGGAAGAGTTTCAAGCAACCCATCATAGCAGATTCGATCATGGAGGCTGAGTATGTCGCTGCTTCAGATGCTGCAAAGGAAGGCTTCTGGTTCAAAAGGTTCGTTGCAGAACTTGAAGTTATGACATCGAATGCCATACCGCTGTGCTGCGACAACAATCTTATGTCTGATGATCCCTTCCTTCTTGTAGAATTTTTCAAACTCTAATGAATAGAATTTCAAATCATTGTTAGTTCTCAAACTCTTGATCTTTTTTTTTAGTTTGCTTCTCAATCATGGCCTTCCACTACTTAAATAACTGGACACCTCATCCTTATTTTTCAGAAAGAACACCCACACTTTATGAGAAAAATCATCAATAAAAATCAACATATATTTGGCACCACCATGAGTAGGAGTATGAGAAGGTCCCCAAAGATCTGAATAAATATAGTCTAGAGTACTTTTTGTCTGATGGATTGTTGTCTTAAAATTGACTCTTTTTTGTTTGTCAAGAATACAGTGCTCGCAGAAATCCAACTTTCCAAAACTCTGACCACCAAGTAGACCTCTCTTGGTCAACTCTGTCATACCATCCTCACTCATATGGCCCAGTCGCATATGCCATAATTTGGTGCTATTTGAATATGACATAGAGGAAGAAGTCACCGCTGCTGAATCTATCATCATGGAACCTTGTAGAAAATACAACAAGTCAGACAATTGAGCCTTTATTACTACAAGATTTTCTTTAGCGATCTTCATCAACTATCACCTGAAGAATACTTGAAGCCCTTAGCATCAAGAGTGCTCAATGAGATCAGATTTTTCCTCATATCCAGAACATACCGAACCTCCGACAAAGTCCTCACTACTCCATCGAACATTCTCATGTGAACAGTGCCAATACCAATAACTATACACCTGGTATTATTTTTCATTATTATAACTCCATCTTGAATAGGCTTGTATGTCGAGAACTACTCTCTAAGAGTATAGATATGATAAGAGCACGCAGAATCCATAAGCCACTCATCTTGTTTATATATCTTATCTATAACTGTGAAGACAATGTCACTACCATTTGATTCTCCTGCTGCAATATTTGCTTCTGCCTTAGTATTAGTGCCTTTCTAACCTTGATGCTTGTCATCGTTCTTCTTCCACTGTTCCTTATTTTTTAGCATGAAACAATCAGCTTTTATGTGACCCTTCTTTTTACGATAACCACAAATCAGATTTCTATGCTTTGACTTTGATTTGGTTGTACCTCTTTTGTTAGAACTCTTTTCTTGAGACCTCCCTCTAGCAACCAAATCTTCTCCTAAAGCTCCACCTGTCTCATTACTTGTCTGCGTGTCAATCTTTTCTTTTGAAAGTATGGAGGACTTGACATCATCAAGACACAAAGTATCTCATCCAAACAAGAAGGTCTCACGAAAATTCTTATAAGAGGGTGGTAAAAAACACAATAGTACAAGGACATCATCCTCCTCTTTAATTTTAACATCTATCGAGCGGAGATCCATAATAATAGAACTAAATTTATCTAAATACGATTTAACAGAGGTACCTTCCATCATGTGTAACATGAAGAGATGTTGCTTTAAATATAACTTATTGGTGAGGGCTTTATCATGTAGAGAGACTCCAACTTAATTCATAGTCCTACAGCAATCTTTTCATCCAAGACCTCATGCAATACCTCATTGGATAAGCACAATAGTATTGCCATAAGAGCTTTCTCATCAATCTTCTCCTTCTACTCTGGCATCAATAAATTTGATATCTTTTTCTTTCCCAATAGTGCCTTTTGCAATCTCTACTGTGTCAGTACAGCACGCATCTTGATTTGCCATAATGCAAAGCTGTTGGTCCTATCAAATTTTTAGATCTCAAACTTCATCATCATCTTAATCCGTCAAAAAAAATAGAATAGCTCTGATACCAGTTTATTGGAATAAATCGATGAAAAATAGATCCAAAAAAAAATAATGCAAAAGAAAAAGAAAGGAAAGAGCACACCAAGATTTAATGTTGTTCAGTAATGTACCTACATCCACGAGCAAAGATGAGCAATTTCACTGTCAATATTACAATAGAGGAGAAACACTCACAAAGTCCAAAATCCCCATACACCTAAAATAATCTCTTTGTCTCTCTTAGATTGAGAAAGAACAATGGGAGCCACCGTACACACACCAAAAAAAATCACTAAATCGGCTCTCGTCCTCTTTTTTTTAGGTTATTTTCATCGCATGAAACGCTAAACCTAGGTGGTGAAATGTTGCTCCAAGAATTGATTTTGATGATTACAAACCATTTGAGGAGACTACTAATGAGTTTTTTATTTTTAGAGAATATTTTAGTGATGTTTCAGATAGTCCAAAATATTGGGTTTGAGAAGCTCCATCAAGTGTGTCATAATTGAAGTTTCTGTAAGTTTGAGAAATTTTTGAAGCCTTTTGAAAATATCGAATTTGTTTAAATTTATTTGAGAGTATTTGAAAGTATTCTGATAAGTTTCAAACTTTAAATATATAAAAAATTAGATTAGAATAAAATGGGACGACCCATCTGGGTCATCCTCTTTCATTGGATAGCCGGCATGCACTGTTTTGACTTGTGGCATACAGTGGGATGACCTCTGAGACCCTAAGACCAAAACAGAGAATCAGTTTTTTGTCTGGCCAAATGAGGCATCCCATGGGATATCCCATTGCCAGTGAGGCATCCCATGGGACGTCCCATTCTGACGAGCATGCGTAATGGCTAGTTTTCAGTCTACTTTTGATGTATTTAATGCGCATTAAACACTCTCCAATGACTCTTAACCGACACTAAGACACTCTCAAGTCCAAATGGAGATTATAAATACTCTCTTGAGATGAAAAATCAATAAGTTTTCAAGCATTCAAAGCTCACATCTGTGAAAGTTTAAAAAATCTCTAAAAGAGAGGAAAGAAGCATTCAATTAGCTCACCAACCACTCTCCAGCTGCATTCAAGTATATCAATCCATTGAGGGTGTTTAGCAAAGGCTTTTTCTCCTTAAGTATTATATTTTTATTACATTTATTATGCTCGTTTAAGGAGCTATTGTGTTGAAATTCTTGTACACTGTTAACTTACTATTGTATTTTAGATTTTGAGTTTTGAAAGATTTCAAAACTCGAATAGATTAATTCGAACCTAAAATCAGAGTGTTATGGGTTGGCTTGTATCTGAGAAATAAGTATTCTTGCTTGGATAGCAAGGGTCAGAGTTGTCTGATATTTTGTATCTTGAAATCTTTTTAGTGGATTGAATTCTCAAGTAGGGACTTGAGGAGTGGATGTAGGTACAAGGTTGGTACCGAATCACTATAAATCTCTTATGTTTGTTGTGCTTGCATCTCTTTACTTATTTTTTATACTTTAAACTTGCTTACCTATCATTTGTGATTGATTTCATTTTTATAGCTAATCAATTAATTCCACTTAATAAGTATAGCACATTACTTGAGTGTACTAATCACAAAAATTTTAAAAAGATCCAATTCACTCCCTCTCTTGGGCTCCATATCTGGACAACAAGTGGTATCAGAGCCTGATGCTCTACCTCTTACTTGATTTAACCATCAAGAGCCAAAGATCTATGACAGCATAATTTAGCACATCCTTAGTCGAGGGGCAATCCACGAACTGACCTTCACTTTTCAATAGGTCAAATTGTACCTATTAAAAAGCTCGGATAAAAATTTTTATTCAAGCACTTAACTATGATATATGAAGTATTATAGTAAATGGACCCCACACACCTACTAAATTAATTGATGGTGTGTTTCTTCTTAAGTCGGAAGGTGAATAGGATGAATTTGATTTTTGGTTTGTCAAAATAAATTTTGACAAAGATAAAATTTGTGATGCATATCAATTAGGTAAACAAACAAGAATTTCTTTTAAATTTAAGAATATAGTTTCAACTTCTAAATCTTTATAACTTTTACATATGGATTTATTTGGTCTTATAAGGACAACTAGTTTAGGAGGTAAAAGGTATGATTTTATAATTATTGATGATTTTTTGCATTTCACTTGAATTTTGTTTTTAGCATCTAAAGATGAAGCTTTTTCAATATTTTTTAAGTTTTGTCGAAAGGTTTCAAATGAAAAAGATTTACCAATTATTTCAATTCGTAGTGACTATGGCACTGAATTTGAAAATAAGAATTTTAAAAAATTTTATGATGAAAAAGATATAGATCATAATTTTTCAGCACCTAGAACACCACAACAAAATGGTATAGTAGAAAGAAAAAATAAGACCTCTTGAAGAAATGGCCCGTACCATGCTATGTGAGAGCAAGCTCCCAAAGTATTTTTAGACAAAAGTAATCAACACAGCATGTTACATCTTAAACCATACTTTAATAAGATCAATTTTAAAGAAAACACCTTATGACTTATGAAAAGATAAAAAATCTAACATAGGATATTTTTATATTTTTGGTACCATTATTTTATTTTAAATAATGACAAAGATAGCTTCGATAAATTTGATGCTAAATCTGATGAAGCTATTTTTCTTGGCTATTCTACTTCTAGTAAAACTTTTAGAGTATTTAATAAAAGAACATTGGTAGTGGAAGAGTCAATTCATGTAGTTTTTGATGAAACTAATGATCTTCCATCAAAGAAGAGAGAGGATGCTGATGATGCAGGTATTATAGAAGATGAAATGAAAGAGCTCACCATCAATGACTCAAATGAGCGAAATAAAGAATAATTAAAAAAAATATGAGAATGAAAGTATCAATGATCAGAACATTCGAGAACAGCCTTAAGATACAGGTAATCTGCTAAGAAAATGGAGGTATGTCCATAATCACCCCAAAGAATTAATTATTAGTGATCCAACATAAGGGGTAAGAACTAGATCTTCTCTTAGAGATGTATATAACTATGTAGCTTTTGTTTCACACCTAGAACCTAAAATAATAGATGAAACTGAAAAAGATCATAACCGGATAATTGCCATGCAAGAAGAGCTAAATCAATTTGAAAAAAATAATGCATGGACTCTTATTGCTAGACCTAAAAATCATCCAATAATAAGAACAAAATGGATATATAGAAATAAATTAGATGAAAATAAAATATAATCAGAAATAAAGCAAGATTAGTTGCTAAAAGATATAATCAATAAGAAGAAATTGATTTTGATGAAATATTTGCACCTGTTGCTAAACTAGAAGCTATAAGAATGCTACTTGCTTTTGCTTATTTTATAAACTTTAAATTATTTCAAATAGATGTTAAAAGTACTTTTCTAAATGGTTATATTACTGAAAAAGTATATGTAGAGCAACCTCCAGATTTTCAAAATCATAAATTTTCAGATCATGTATTTAAGTTAAACAAAGCATTGTATGGTTTAAAACAAGCTTCTAGGGCTTAGTATGAAAGATTAAGTAAGTTTTTACTAAAAATAATTTTACAAGAAAAAAAGTGGATACAACTCTTTTTATAAAAAGAAAAGATGAAGAAATTCTAGTTATATAAATATATATTGATGATATTATATTTGGATCTACTAATGAAGCTTTGTGCCAAGAATTTGTTAAGCTCATACAGGGAGAGTTCGAGGTAAGTATAATGGGAGAACTCACTTTCTTCCTCAGACTTCAGATCAAGCAAATGAAGAAAGGGATCTCCATCATCCAAAGTAAGTACATAAGAGAACTATTAAAAAAATTTGAAATAAAAAGCTCAAAAATGATAAGTACACCTATGATCCCTTCCTGTAAATTAGATAAAGATGAACATGATAAGAATGTTGATTCAAAGCTTTATAGAGGTATGATAGGTTCTTTGCTATATCTCATTGTTAGTAGACCTAATATAATATTCAATATATGTATGTGTGCTAGATATCAGTCAAATCCTAAGGAATCTCATTTAAATGCGGTTAAAATTTTTTTTCAAATACTTAAAAAGAACTCAAAACCTAGGACTTTGATTTTCAAAGCAATCTTCTATGGACTTAATAGGTTACTCAGATGTAGACTTTGCTGGATGTAGACTAGATAGAAAAAATATTAGTGAAACTTGTCAATTTTTAGGAGTGAATTAAATCTCTTAGTTTAGCAAAAAGCAAAATTCGGTAGCATTGTCTATGGTCGAGGCTGAGTACATTGCAGCCAAAAGTTGCTGTGCTCAAATTTTGTGGATTAAACAACAACTCATAGATTTTGAAATTGAACTTAAAAATATTTTCATAAGATGTGATAATACTAGTGCCATTAATTTGATTAAAAATCTAATTCAACACTTTAGGTCAAAATACATTGAAATTAGACATCATTTTATAAGAGAATATATTCAAAATAATGATGTAGCACTTGAATACATAAATACTAAAAAGTAATTAGCTGATATTTTCATCAAAGTATTAAATAAAAATAAATTTTATGAAATTAGAAGAGAATTAGGCATCTTAGATCCTTCTGCTTGATCTCCAATTATAATTTCACTCCCAAAAATTTTTCAAAATCTCTTGACATCATCATCTTAATTTTGAGAGGTATCTATTTTTTTTTAAGATTATTTCAAATCAATTAAAAAATTATCAGTGTTATTTAGATATAATCTTTGATTTTTTTCATTGAAATACTCCATCAAAAATCATACCAAAATTTACCTAGACTCTTCATGATCATATCAAGTTGATATAAGCCTTTTCAATTTTTTTCTCTTGATTTTTTCTTCTTTTTTGAATTATTTTCACATCGCCTAATGTTTCTCTAGATGGGGCATCCCAATTGATCGGGTAAATGGATTATGTGTAAGCCGACCCATTTAAATTTCTCTTTTAAAATCTAAGTGAGGTGACTCAATTACTGTGCTTCTTCCTCCTCTTCTCGTTCCATACCGAAACCTTTCTCCAAGCTCTCCATTAGCCACAATCCCACAAATCCATCTCCTTAACCACCCAAAAACCTTGATTTTCTATCTTAAATTCTAGGGTAAACACATTCTCTTGGCATATCTTTGATCAAAATCATCTCACTTTTTCTCTCCATCAAAATCTCAAACCCTAATTTCCAAAATTCTAGACAATCACCCCGAAATCCTCTTCTTCTCTTCATTTCCATCCATCCTTCATCCTTCTCTGTCTCCTTGATCGATTCTACTACTCTCTTTGGGATAATGGCCTCCAAAATGAGATTGCCGTAGAGAAGCAAGTCAGTGAGGTCCTTGGAGGCTGAGGAACGAAGGAAGAAGACTGCTCAAGCACCAGTTCAAGCCTCTCCATCGATCACCCCAAGTAAGATCCCCTTATCTACAAGGAAAGTAGCTCTGAGAAGGAATGTTGACTTTCGTTTCTTGAGAAATGATGGATTTTCTCTTGATGAAAAATTGATTAAGCAAGGATGGAGATTTTTTTATAATTTATCTGAGCCCATTTACATTGATCTTGTCAAGGAGTTTTATTCAAATTTAGTTTTCACTGATGGAGTTCTGAAATCAATTGTCAAGGGTGTCCAAATTATACTTAATGCTCCTAGACTAGGTAGACTTCTTCAGATGCCCTATGAAGGAAGTTGCCTAGATAAGCTTCCAAGAAAAGAAATCGAGCTTAGGACCATCTTAGGAAGAGAGGATGTGGAAGGGTCTATGAAAATTGAGGCCAAGGAGTTGAGCATGGAGATGAGATTGCTCCACCACATGGTGTCTAGGATTTTTTTCTTCAGAGAGAGAAGATATGATTTGATGACTGGTCAAGATATCTGCTTGATGCACCATGTAGTCTCTAAAACTCTCCTAAATCTATCATTTTTTATGATCGATGCCATGAGGGAGGCTTTGAATAAATTCAAGGCTCCTTTGCCATATGGTATGACTCTTATTATGATATTTAGGGAGTCTAGAGTGTGCTTTGAAGGGGAGGTTGTTTGTAGGTTATCAAATACTGACACCTACAACGACCACTCCCTTCGATGCATGAGATTTATCAGAGTGGATGGTCGTTGGACCAAAGGTCGAGGAGCTGTAGTCGAGGAGGAGGATGAAGAGGAGGAGCGTGTTGAGGGGGAGGGTCCCTCTTCACCACTTGTGCCCAGGTAGAGCCTGATGATCACCCTGTATCAGAGCTTGAGGCAGAACCCTCAGTTAGTGTACCTCCATCGTCGAGCCGTATCGTGCTTTCTTTTAGTTGGGGGAGGATGAGATGGGACTGTTGGCTGAGAAAGTGGCAGGTATTCTATCTGTTCAGCAGCAGCGATTCCAGGATCAAGTTCTTCAGTAGCTCCATTAGTTTCAGCAGTATCAGGAGCAGATCCTCCAGCAGGTGCAGCAGCAGCAGTATCGTCAGTCTCCATCGAGTTTTTTTTTTCTGACTCTTTCTCAGACTTTTCAGTCGTGCCACACATATCCTCATTGATGGAGCTTTTATCTGATCTGAGTTCTAGATTGAAGAGTGTGGAGAGTTTCCTACTCAAGTTCAGTGGCAGAATTTTTGACATTGAGAAAGAGATCAGACTGATTTTAGATTCTCTATTGGCAAGAGTGAGTACATCGACCACCTCTTCACCTCAGTTAGCTGACTTGACTCAAGAGATAGAGAGACTCCACAGCCAGCTTCGTTCTTCACTTAAGCTGATCCAAGTAGATATCAGAGACTCCAAGGACTTCATCTCTTTTGATCTTGATGGACTTCGAGTTTCAGTGAAGGAGGTCTTGTCCCAACTGGATGCCATTAGGACTTAGCTCCAGTCCAGGCTCTCCACATCCAGTGAGCTTGCTTTTGTCCAGTCTATTGCATTTCATTCTCCGATATCTTCCACTTAGATCAGACCTTTCAATCAAGGTCAAGACTGATTATGTTTCAGTTGTCCTAATCATGAGCTCCATGCCCATTCTCACGAAACATATCATTTGTTCTAGTCCTTTTAGATCTCATACTACTTAGTTGTCATATTTTATTATTTTATTAAATGTATGAAAATACTATGTTGGTATCATAGATATGTACTATGAATGAATGTACTTGACTCTTATAATCTCTCTTTTTGTTGTAATTAATGTATGAGGTTATCCATTATCATCAATTTATATGACTGACTTCTTTTATATGTGAATAAATGGATGACTATTATATTTGAATGAATGTACTATTACTCTAATACCTGATGTACCACCATAACTCATTAAAAATCTTACTCTCTCTAGTCCATTTTTGATGTTGTCAGAAAGGGGGAGAAGGTAGTCTATTTTGAATTTTTTTATGAATTTTCTTAAATTTTGTTCTGATATAGAATTTTGCTCTGATACGTCCATTTTTTGCTCTGATATGTCTATCTTTACTTCTATTTTGATATTTTTTAAAAAATACTCTTATACATCTATTTTCTTTATGCTCTGATATTTTTATTTTTGTCTTGATACCAAAATACTCTGATACATCTATTTTTGATTTTACAAAATGCTCTAATGCATCCTCTTTTGATTCTTGCTCTGATGTTTTCATCTTTGCTTTGATACCAAAATAAGGAAGAGAGAAAGAAAGATTCTTTTTATATACATATTGCTCTGATACTAAAAACAAGGAAGAGAAAAAAATTTTTTTTTGCTCCAATAAGAAAAGTTTTATAACTTGACCACTTTTTATATAAGAAAGGGGGAGATCTTTTTTAAAATGATCAAAATAATTACTTTTATCTATCTCATACAAGAAAGAAGAGGATTTTGCTGATTAGAAATAATTTTTGAAAAACTCTGATATTTTTTCAAATAATTTTCAGCAAAATGATTTAAAATATTACAACTTACTGAAAATATGTATCTCATAATATTCTATGCTTAATCTTTGGCATGTTTCTACAAGTGCTTCACAAGCTCAATCCCTTGAGCTTTGTGGATCTTCTTTTATGAACACTCAAATATTTTGTCATTATCAAAGAGAAAAAGATTGTTACTCCAAAAATTAATTTTGATGATCACAAACCATTTGAGGAGACTACCAATGAGTTTCTTATCTTTGAAGAATATTTTAGTGATGTTTCAAGTAGTCCAAAATATTGAATTTGAGAAGCTCCATCAAGTGTACCAAAGTTGAAGTTTCTACAAGTTAGAGAGTTTTTGAAGCTCTTTGAAAATATCAAATTAATTTAAATTTATTTGAGAGCATTTGAAAGTATTTTGATAAATTTTAGACCTTAAATATATAAAAAATTAGATTGAAACAAAATGGGACGACCCATGTGGGTCATCCCTTTTCATTGGATAGCCGGCACGCATTGTTTGGCTTGTGGTACGTAGTGGGATGATCCATGTGGGATGACCCCTGAGACCCTAAGACCAAAATAGAGAATCAAGTTTTTGTCTGGCCAAATGAGGCATCCCATGGGACATCCCATTGCCAGTGAGGCATCCCATGGGACGTCCCATTTTGGCGAGCATGTGTAACGATCAGTTTTCAGTCTATTTTTGATATATTTAATACGTATTAAATATTCTTTAATGGCTCTTAACTGACACTAAGATACTCTCAAGTCCAAATGGATGTTATAAATACTCTCTTGAGATAAAAAATCAATAAGTTTTTAAGTATTCAAAGCTTACATTCGTGAAAGTTCAAAAAATTCTTAAAAGAGAGAAAAGAAGCATTCAATCAGCTCACCAACCACTCTCCAACTGTATTCAAGTATGCCAATCTATTGAGAGTATTCAGCAAAGACTTCTTCTCCTTAATTATTATATTTTTATTATATTTATTGTACTCATTTAAGAGACTGTTGTACTTAAATTCTTGTACACTATTAATTTACTGTTGTATTTTGGGTTTTGAATTTTGAGGAGTTTTAAAACTCAGATAGGTTGATCCGAATCTAAAATCAGAGTGTTATGGGTTGGCTTGTATTCAGAAAATAAGTATTCTTACTTGTATAGTAAGGGTCGGAGTTGTCCGACGTTTTATATCTTGAAATCCTTTTAGTGGATTGAATTTTCAAATAGGAACTTGAGGAGTGGATGTAGGTGCAAGGTTGGCACCGAACCACTATAAATCTCTTGTGTTTATTATACTTGCATCTTTTTACTTATTTTTTGTGCTTTATACTTGCTTACCTATCTTTTATGATTGATTTTATTTTCATAGCTAATCAATTCACTCCACTTAATAAGTATAGCACATTACTTGAGTGTACTAATCACAAAAATTTTAAAAAGATCCAATTCATCCTCCCTCTTGGGTTCCATATCTGGGCAACATGAAAGAAAGAAAGAAAGAAAGAGTTCTTTTTGGACTCGTGACATGTGGTAGCCAAAGAGTCCTTTTAGGACTCTATTTAAAGGTATTGATCGGTTGGGTGTTGATCGGGTAAAAAGGACTCTATTTAAAGGTATTGATTAGTTGGGTGTTGACGGGGTGAAAACCTAATAGATACAAATCAGATAACAAATATATCTATAGTTATTTATTTGAATACAATATAAATTGGATACTATTTTAGATATTAATCAATTTTAAGTAAAATTCAATGATGAAAATTAGATATAATGATATGATCATAAGAATCAAAGATAACCATAATCATAATTCAAGATAACTATAATTGCATGCAAGAAAAATAATTATAATCCAATGCTCCATTAAAAGCAAAAAGTAGATCGTAAAAATTTAAAATATTCAAAAATAAAGATCATATGTACATAGATAATATGTATCTTATATTGAGAATCCAAATAATCACCAACACTCTCTCTAGTTAACATGAATATATGTTTGTCCATACTCATAATAAAAATATCTAAATATAAATAAAAGAAAATAAAAACTTAATTAAGATGCATCAATATTCCAAAATAATAATCATTCAAAAAAAATATATATATACTTACTTTCTTACTAAAGCTCCTATATTTCGACTTCATCATAATAAAGAATCATAATATTATTTTTAATTTTATAGCTTTTAGTATTAAAAGAGCAAGAATTTAAATGAGAAATGATTCAAATAAGTAGTATAATCTTCATTAGATAAATAATATAAGAGTAAGGATTTAAATATATAAATAATATCAAAAATACAACCATCATCCATCATAGTTCATCTCATTTAAAGATAAACCTTAAGTATATCCCATAAACTCAAGTATCTTTAGAAAAGTTTCATAAACTGTGAAGTAGAATAGTATAATTTAGTTGAATAATATCATGTGATAATCTTTATTGCTCCAATCAGTAATCATCTTGAAATAAATATGATGATATTAGTATAAAAATAAAAATAATAACTATTTTTTTAAAACTTATCATAATACATGAATTAATGTTGATTTATTTGAGTCTTCAATAGAGATAGAATTGTTAGATGTATATCTTAGAAGTTAATATGGCTGACACATTGTAATAAATCTAAGTTATAATTTTATACTTAATATATTGATATGATCAATAAAAGAATAATTTTTTTTTTATTCAAGTGTGATGTGTCTTTCAATTGTCCATGAAATTAGTTTTGATACATATTCTCAAAGTATTGAAAATTAGAGACATGTATTTAATTCTTAAATATTTTTGATCATAAGATCATCATGAGGACGGTGATAGATCTGGATAGATTAACGTACAAATCACTTTCTTTGGGATAGATGAGTCTCTGATCTACTGTGTAGAGATACAGGACGACGAGTGTGGGTAGTTGTTAAAAAATAACTAGTACTGAGCATAACCATACGAGAGATCACTTAGATTTCTATTCAATCATCAGTAATTATCTCGATGCTATAGTTGTATGACTAATCTTTTGATTTGAGATGGTACTGCTACTTGCAGTGAGGCTGCTGAAATTTGACTGACACATAAATATGTATCTCAACGAGTTCTTGTAGTGAATATTGACGACAGTTGGTCTACTGTAGAAGTAGAGTGCGCATCAAGATAGGATCTATCGATCTTGATAGAGAGGAGTAGTCCTAAGAGATTCGAAAAGTTAAGTCTAAGAATCTATGGCCATAGTAGTGTAATTGATGGAAAAAAGTTTTCATAGAAGTCACAACTGGACTTGAGCTAATCGAATCTATCATATGATCGATGTTGAGGTTTGATGATTATCCATGACCTACCATTTAGTCGGAACTCACGATAGAAAAATTGAATCACACGTTAAGTACACCTAGAGGTTCATTTCAGTTCTACTAGATTGTCACTACATACTGCTAGGTGTCACTGATGGATTGTGAGAGCTCACTAGGATCGTTCTAGGTCGACAATCCTTGCTGAGTTAGAGTAAAATTATTTCGATCCATTGAAAAGAGTTTCAATAATACAATGATAGAGATCATTGTATATCTCACTATTAGATAGAATTGAACCTATAGGGTCATACAATAAAGGGATTAGGCCTAAAATAAGTAATTGAGCTTATGAAGTGTCAATTGGGTTTAGAGAAATCCATTGGATTCATGATTGCTAGCACATGGTTGGACTCAATTCTTCTTTCTGCTGGGATTACTTATTTGATAAGATAATTCTAACTTAATTATCTGCTAATAACATATATGAATAAAATTCATAGGACTCTAATTGTTGGGTGTCTAAAGTTATGGATCATATTAATTAAGAGTGTAACTTCTTAATTAATTTTTTTGATAGCTATTTTTGGGTGCCACTTTGATTTGATCAAGTTGGGCATGTCCATTGATTAGAGAGCTTTTAGTTCTCTTATGAGATGTCTCTTGAGTGTGTTTTGGGGTGTCTAATTATAGGTGCAAGGGCTCCAATTGTTGGTATTGAAAGGATCCCCTAAAGTAAGTTGGATAACTTAAGTTAATAGGAAACACAATACAAGTAAGACTTGTATTATGTGATTGAATAGTATTCAATCATTGTGTCTATTTAAAGGGACCTCCCCTAAGGTCCCTGGAGAATCCAAAAAACTAGCAAGCCCTATGCCTAGAAGATCCCCCTAAGCCCTCTTTTCCTCTCCCTCTCCCTTCTCCCTTTGGGCATCCCACACGTCCCAACCTTTGGGACGTCCCAAAGCCCCCACACACCCAAGGTATTGGGCGTCCCATAAATTGCTGGTTGCTGGTCTTTTGTGGCAGCACAAAGCAAGGAGAAAGCTTAGAGAAGAGAAGGAGAAGAAGATCAAAGAGAAAGATCAAGTATTAATCGCGATCCAGGCTTCGTTTAGATTCAGCAAGCTGAAATTTGAAGAACCAAAATTCAAATTAAAGAGGACTGTTCCAGACTAATTCTGAGTGGATACTCATAGAGGCCGAATACTTGTATGGCTAAGAGAGAACCTCTTCTCTTTCAGATCCAGATTCGAAGAAAAGGATTGCGAAACAGGTATGTGATTTGATCACAATATGAATTTTAGCATATATCAATTTCAGCATATGAGATAGATCCATGTGGTTTTATATTTCATGCATACATAATTCAGATTAAAAATATTTTAATCTTATTCTTTACTATGGTGTTTACAAAATAAAATTTTTAAAACATATATGCATGCATCAAACCCTAAATTCCAACAAGAATAGCTATCCAATGTAGCAGAAAAATTAAGATCATGAACAATAGAAGCAATAGGATCTAAAATAAAATAAAAATATAAACTAGAAATATTATAAATAAGTATTCGAGGGCTCGGGGAGGCAGGCCGAGGTCTTGAAGAGGTAGTCGGGGGCTTGGGGAAGCTGGATCCGGCAGCATGATAGGACAAAATGGGGATCGAAGGTGAGGTAAAGAGGGGGGTGGTGGGGGAAGAAGGGGGAGGTGGTGAGGGGTCTAATCTGACAAGGAGAGGGGCGGAGAAAGAAAAGAGAGACCGAACGGTGGGATGCTAGCTCCAGGAGGTAGTTGGGAAGAAGGGGGGAGCTTAGGAACCTGGGCTCTAGGAAGAAAGAGGAAGGCCGAGCGATGTGAGGATGGGGGGGACTTCGACAGTGCGGCATGAGTTGAGGAACCGAAAGAGGGGGAGAGGGGGGGTTCGATCGATCGTCGATAGGGGAGGAGGAGATAAAATCGAGGGGAGAAAATGAGGGTTTTAGCATGGGGAAGCCAAAAACCAACGGTGGGGGGAGGGGGGGACGGATCGAGCTATTAGCTATGGCTAAAGCCGTCGCTAATACTACCATTGCTAATACCTTATTTCCATCACTAATAAGCTTAATATTTTTTTTCTGTGATGACTTATTATTTGATCGCCATTGGTGGTCAGTAAAAACTATTATTAGCAATAGCAATATTGCCATTGCTAAAAGTTATTTTTCTTATAGTGCGAATGATGTTATAAATATTATGGACATCTTTTTCTCTATTTAAAGAATAGATTTGTGAGTAATAAAATTTTACTATCTTCATTTTGTAGTATGGATCTAGGAATGAGCTCACTACTAGCATAAAATTTGATTGTTTTAATATCTATCAAATTTCTCCTTCATGATAATAACATGATGAGAAAAGTTGATCCTTAAAATTGGCACACCACTCAATAATTTACAATTGAATTTCATCAAATTCTTGAAAAAAGAGATTTGCAGTTGGATATATTATACCTGAAAGGAGCTCAGAGATGTTATAGAAATTTTTTAAAGCTTGATAAAATACTTTTATCTTTTTTCATTGATCATTTGATTGATACATATCGTATTTACATAGATTAACACATCGCAATCTCTTGAAGACCTCTTTATAATAACAAGCATCCCGAAACATCATATATATAGAGTTCCACCATATAAGAACTTCAAAGGACAAACCTCTACATGTCTTTAAATTATATTCTTTGGCTCTCTTTTTAAGCTCTTCTAATTATAGTGGAGAGATTTAAATATTAATCTTCACCATTTCTTGGATATTTTCAATTACCATATTAATTTTTTTCAATCCATCTTGCATAATTAAATTAATAATATGTGTAGTATATCTCATATGAAAGAACTGACTATTACATACAAGTGCTACTTGAAAACTTTCAATGATTTCTCTAACACAAATATCATTGATACAATCATTGTCCAATGTTAATATAAATAACTTATGATGAATGTTCCCATCTATCATATTTTTGAAAAATATATTATATAAATTGACTCCTATATATCTTTCTTTCATATATATAAACTTAATTATTTTCTTTTTCAAATTTCAATCATCATCAATAAAATATGCTATCATATATAAATAAGATTTATTTTATCTAGAAGTCTATAAATCTATAGTTGCACTTATCCGATAAGAAAGTAGACCAAATATGTTATAGACTTTTTTCTCTCCTCTAAATATATCTTCATAATCTCTTTTCTAAGAGTTATATAACTCTTTAATTTGAAAGATGATCACAAAGATTTAATAAAATTAATAAATTCATCATGCTCAACTATAGAAAATAGATATTCATGCATAACAAATATTTGTATAAATTTTTTTTGGCTAACATTTTCATCATATGTATATATATATATGTCTAAAGAACAAGTACCATCCTCTCTTTTCAGTGATACTTGTAATATTTGTTGATCTTTAGTAGTAGCATTTTTCAAAAATAGATGATACTTATCAAGATGATTTTTTAAATATATTGTCCCTAAACTATTGGCTCTATTAAACATTCTTTTGTAATAATTATATCTTGCTTCTTTTTTTTTAATAATTTTTTTACCTACTTTCTTTTTTAATTCATACTTTGTAAAATCATCCTAAATTTTGATGTTAGCTTTTTCTTTTTTCTTCGCTCTTTTGTTTGATTTGTAGTTTCAACTAATTTATTATTTGCATCTTCAATTGTCTGTTGGAATATGACTTAAAGCATTTCTGAGATGATTTAAAAAACTAAACAAAAATAAAAATCTTTATTGTATAAAAAATTTAAATGACTTACAAAAATTCCTCTTAAAGCTTTTAATCTTATTTTTAAATTTTATCTTTTAAATATTTTAATTTCTTCATTACCATACTTTTAATTTCTGACCATTGAACTCTTAATTATCAAATGATCACATATATTTTATCTCATTTTTATTTTCTGACCATTGAGCTTCTTATTAAAGATCTTAATGGATCAATAAAAATCTAAATGGTCATATTGGATGGTTATAAAAGAACCATCTTGAGATCTGATTTTAGACATCTCATTTAATCTTCTTCTTTTTTTCCTATTGATTTTTTCTCTTTAAAGTTTTTCCTTTGTGATTATTTTTCTATGTGCTAAAAGGATCTCCATCAATCTCCTCCATGATCGTGCTCTTAGGAGGAGGATTTTGGTTATATCTTAGGATGATTTTTTTAATTTTTCTAGCATGAGGAATGGGAATATGTCTTAGGACAGTGTTCAACACTTCTCCAAATTTGATCTTTGTTTATTTTTTGATTTTCTGTAAGTCATTTATAATTTTTATATAATAATTCTTTTTAATTTTATCTAGTTTTTTGAATTACCTCAAAAATTCTTTAAGCTATATTTCAACATTGTCCCACTAGAAGATATGATGTATAACAACTGCATTCAAAATATAAAAAATTTATCTTATGTATCAAGTTATGATCAAACAAAGCAAAGAGTATTTTTCAGAAAAATACCGAAGTATTTATGTATAAGTTTTTGACTAGTAAAATGTAATAAATTATGTAATACTAGGAAGAACACAATATACTTATGACACATTAATCAAAACGATAAAATATTACATTCAAAGTGAGTAAAAGGTAGTATATTTTTCAGCCATTCAGGTTGGAAAACATTTTGCATTGTAGGACATTAAAATTTAAAGCTGACAGATGTTCTGAGCACCACTTGGAAAGCACATTTCTTGAAATTGCTGACTGACCAAACAAAGTTTTTAGCATTGAAGTTTGAAGTTTGATTCCCATGAAATTTTCTTATGTTGGAGTACAGTTTATTTGCATGCTTTAATATAATTTCATATCACAACCAAATGCAGTGTCTTGACCAATCATTTATGCAGTATCTCATAAAGTCCATGCATACATGAAGGTAATTGATTTTTCCAATCCACTTGGACAATTTTTTATCAGGATAATACTAGCTGAATTTGAAAATGGGATTCAATTACTGATAGGCTTTCTGTATAGGTTAAAATTTTCCAAGCTACCATAATATTAAAGCTAGTTATTATGCGGGGTCATCATTGTCAATTAGAAAGGACAAACCTGATATATTTTTTAGGATTCTTATCTTCTTTTTGAGTTCACCAGCAGGTTGTTTCACTGTGCACTGTAAGCAATATCATTTTAGATCAGCCAATGTGAATGGCTGACACTGAAACATGTAGAAAAGCCTTTGTAACAACATTAAAATAATAACATCAAATAATAATATTATTATTATATAATAAAAGGTTATGGACTGCTCACCACATGGTTCGATCTTGACTACCGGAGACATCTGGGCCCTCCGACTGCTTCAGCAGCAACTCAAATAATGTTCATTACTTGGGAGTCTCCACCTCTTGGATTTCTCCAGATTAATTTTGATGGCAGCATCAGAGGCAACAGAAAAGGCATGAGCCTTGCGATCCACAGAACTGATTCGAGATTTATGGCTGCTAGTGAGCACCATCTTATTGGAGCATGGTTCCATCGACTGAGCTGTAGGCAGCTTGGGCCGATATTTTTTTTTGTCAGATTGAGACTCAGAGCTGAGAGGCTGGTAGTGGAAGGAGATTCTACTATCGTGATCACTTGGCTTCAACAATATTCATTTGGGGCGAATGCATATTCTATTCTTCATGACATTTGGCGCTTGATGAGGAACTACACTTTCTTTGATGTAGGGGACACCCCTCGGAGATTTTGGTAGGCTCTTTCTTTTGACCTTCTTGGATATATGCATACTAAAATTGTATGAGCAACCCGTTCTACCAAAAAAAAAAAAAAAGTCTCTAATCAGGGGCCACCATTAATTACATATGCTTAAAATCACATGCAGAGCCAGTGGATTTCACCTTCCACACTCTCTCTCTTGCACTGGCTATCAATTTTAGGACAGAGTAACCCCAAACTAGAATTTTGAGGAGGATTTCACAGACATAGATTTTGCTTAAGAACACTAAAGCAATATAAAATGCTGTGATTAACCATATGATGCGTTTATGCCACAAATCTCACACTTAACCCACAAACAAAAAAAAAAAAGAAAGAATGATCAAATTAATAGTTTACCCAATTCAATTCAAAGTCCAAACCAAATAATTTTAGAATAGGTTTGGATTTGATTTTTTTCTCTTGATTTAGATAAGGATTAGATTTAGATTCTATCCATCCCCAACCCAATCTAATTGGCTTGCAGCCCTAGTGTCAAATGGAAAACAAATCTAGCATACATTTATTCTAGCTATTGGTTCGGAAGGATACTTGTTGCTAGATGCCAGTCGAAAGGGACTCCTATCACCGAAAGCTGGTCAGAAAGCCAGGAAGAACCCTTGTTGTCGAACACTAATTGGAAACGATGCTTGCCATCAAACACTAATTAGAAAGAAGGCTGGTCTCCAATCACCCATTGAGAAGGATGCTGATCATTGCCATCAGTCATTGTCGGGATTCCTCATATCGTGGTGTTGGGAGGAGGGAAACAAAACCCTAGCTATTAGGATGGGGAAAGAAAGGCTTGAAGAGTAGTAGGGGGGAATATCACGATGGTCCGATGGGATTATGGGAAGGAAATGAGATTATTAAGGGACACATTCATGGATGTGGATAGCAGAGCTGGACTAGATCTAGGAGACTGAGATACCATTATATCACGTGGATATCCATATTCGAATCTCAAAAAATGAGTAAAATCTACATCCGAATATTTATCTAGCTAAGTATCCAGATCAATATTTGGATTTTATCGGAATTAGCAAAGTATATTCGAATCCGACCCAAATCGGATGCAGATACGAATACAGTCAAATAAAATCCGACTCATTTTTAACCCTATTAGAGGTGCAATTAAATTGGGTTGGATATTGGTCTGATAAAAAATTTGTTAACCCAAACTTTATTAAGTAGTTCAAAATTTAGAACGGAACCCAATTGTTTATTAAATTGGTAACTCGACCCAACTTAAATAGATTGTTTATTAAACAATTCTAGTCAGCTTATCTGATCCAACTCAATTATTAAATAGGTTGAAACATATTAAACATGTTAACAATCTAAATTTAAATCCGACCCAATTAATAAATATATTTAAATGGATTGATCCTTTTATGATCTAAATCTATCTATCTTAAATCTAAATCTACTTAAAGTGGATCATTTATAGATGGAGTCGATGGAGGTATCTCTAGTGACACTGGTATCATTGACACATCTTTTTTCCTATCAATCTTCTGACTTTACTGTAGAAACTGCTCTTCATTTTAAAACATAACCCTACAACTTTTAGTACATTCTTCTTCTTCTTCTTGTTTTTCTTCTTCTTGTGTGATTATAGGTTTTATTTTATTTTATTTTTTATCCCTCCTGCTAGATCACAGGTTAGGAGGAGAATTATACCAATCTTGTATCTAATCAAAATCATAAAAGCCCATCATATGGTACACTAAAATAATCTTGGTTGTTCTTGATTAAATGAGTACATGCACTTCATAAAATCAGATCAAAAATTGTCCACATAATCATGCACAATGATATTTATGTGAACAAAATAATGATAATAAATCAGGGGATCATAACTCTCGATTAACTACACTTTTTAGTTGAATATATTGCATAAGAATGACAAATGTTAGTAGATGTAATGTTACTTGTTGTCAATATTGGCCCTTTGAATATCTAGCCAGTCCGATTGGATTTAGAAGTAATATAGAGTGGAGATCCTAAGTTAAAGCATGGAATGAGCTCAACATGGTGAATCAGGTAAAAATTAAGGGTGTGTTTGGCCCACGTTCTCCGATATATTTGGCTTGTAACTAGATTTAAAATCAGAATCGAAATCAGAACGATGGATTGAGATATTTTTGAAAAATCGATTTTGTAAATTCGTAGAATGAGATTTGAATATTGAAAAGAGAATGCGATTGGGTATTTGGGGATTGGAGCATATTATCTATCATTGATCCTTTTGAATGAGAATGAGAACGAGACTTCCCCGAATCAAACTGCTGAAGAGTGAAAGTCATTTATTTTTATTTTTATTCAAGAATCTAATTTCTTCCAATCAAATCTCTCTTAAAATTTTGATTTACTCAGTTCCAGCGTATACAGAAACATGACTATTGACTCACGGAGGTGTGATCCTGAGATGTCAATGTCTAAACTAATGACAGAAGAGTTGTCCACCCACCATACCTGGCCATCTCATTATTGAGGAAAGCAAAAAAGATACTCCCAAAATAAGGATATTCATGTTGCTACGGTCTCTGGCAGCCATCCGATAAATTGGCTGGAAAAAGTTAGTAAAAAATGGGAGTCAGTTTCACCATTGGCATTACAGTGCTATATCAACATCTGGAGAAAATATCTGTTGTCAGACATATTCATTGTCTGTAAAGGGGCTGAAAAAGATAAGAAAAGCAACTTGTCATTTGGACATAAGGTACCATATTCTCTGTGACCCCAAGCATTGGTCCATCCTCCGCAAGGAAAGCCATCAACACCGCCGTAGTCTCTTGGTTCATTCCTCATTTCCTTGTCCATACGCAGTTTTTCTTCTCTTCTTTCTTTTCTTTTTGTTTTATTCCGGTCAGGCAGTCCGGATGTAGTTGATAGGGTTATCTCGGTGGACTTTTGGTTTCTTCTAGGCCTTGCCCAGATTGTATATTGCTCTACAGCCTCTTGGAGATCAGGATCAGATTTTAAGCCCTGATACTGATTCTGGGCAACGAGTGAGCCTTAGTGCAATGATAAGTTTGTTCATTAATAACCCAGATATCATGAATTTGAAACACAAATATACTCTCTATAGAGCCTTAGCGCAATGATAAGATTGTTCAGTAGTAACCTAAATATCATGAATTTGAAATGCAGAAATATGCTCTCTACATGTTATGGAGCTTTAGCGCAATGATAAGATTGTTCAGTAGTAATCTAGATATCATGAATTTGAAACATAGAAATATACTCTTATTATAGAGCCTTCTACACCGGATTGACCTTTTTGCAGGCATATTTTTGGGCCGCGCTTTCCATTGATGTCTTCACCAGGCCTATCTATCCTTCATTGGTATGCTATAACAAATTTAGACCATGCAAGCTTAAAAAGGGAGGGATGCTTTGAATCACTTTGGACCGTAACGAAGAAGAGTTGGTCTTCATGCAAAATGGATATGACCCAATAAAAACAAATAATGAACCAAATTTGATGATGCATAAGAAATTTAAGATTTATCTAATATGATTAATTATTTTAAATCAATTTCAAATCAGACTATAGGCATCAGAAGACAGTTTAAGATGTTGATTAATTTATGATGTTATGCAGCGAACTTTCAACTAGATTGTCTGATAATTTTTATATGATCATAATGCCTGGGTTCCATCACCAGAGAAATATTGCTAATATAATTTATTATTGTTTTTTGCTGTTATAATTATCAATTATGCCGCATAGATGCATTTGACAATGCTGGTGTCATTAAAAAAAAAAAAAAAAAAAAGGGTGCAGCTTTGAGTTAACAAGAATAGGTTTATGGCCAATTAAATAGGATATTGCAGGATATGGTACTTTTAAAAGGGCTATATTGTGATGTAAAAGGGAAGATATTATTATTTTCATATTGATTGTATATAGTGCCAGCTTGCTAAACCTATCAAAATTACAATTGAGATCACGGTCACCCATGATGGTCAAGATTCATTGCATTTGATCCATGTGAGAACAATTAAATTTCCACCAAATTCACAGACGTCATGTGATAAGCAAATTAACAGCTTACACAGAAATCAAATTACAGAGTGAAACAAGCTTCTCTTTTCATGCCCGACATGTGAATTTAAACTATATTTTAACCCGAAAATACGACCGCGTCTTTCTTTTCCCCCCTCCTTGTCTCGAAAATTTGAGAACAATAAATGGAACGAAAACAGTACAATTCACGATATCGCATCCTATGAGGGCATGTCAGGTGATTTAACTTTAAATTGTATACGATATTTCCAACCTTTGCTCTTCCCAATTCAAAATGAGCTTTCACGCTCAAAAACAGCTCCGTGCACTGCAACAACGCGCATTTCCCGAGACCCAAGGCGATACCGTTGTGAGGCCCAATGGAACCTCCCCATTGTTTAACAGCCGGTCATTCACGTCCTGCTCCGTCTGCCCCTCCTATTCCTAATATTATAAACAGAATATGCTGTCCCACTTGCAACCGTCTACTTTCACCGCAAAGGCCAACCCCAAGGCTGCCAGGATTGCACATCCTGTCTTTATTCCTGACTTTGAAATGGAGAACGTCAATGTGAGTCCTCCACACTGAATCACCATGTGTTGCCCAAAGCTCAATTATTATAGCTAATGGCAGAAGCTATCAGAGTTGTCAGATTCGTATTTAGCCATCTGACTGAATGAGCACTGTTTAGCTAGGCTTGGTGGAGGGACACCAAACAGTGTTTTTTAAGGGCCAGATCTAGTTTGATAGCTAGCATTGTATAATTGTGATTCGCACAGAATATGGCAAGGAATCAAAGCTGATATAACCTCTCAGAGTCCACTAGTTTGAAGACTACTAACTCCACCTCTCCTACTTCCCCTGCTTCCAAGGAGCAAAGATGGGGCTGTGGCTTTCTTCATGGCTTGTTCTTCTATGGTTTGCAAGCTCCGTGAGTCCTTCTTGGGCAGTTCCAGCAAACACATCTTCCTTTTTTTCCTTCAAGGATAACTTTGATATAATGTGGGCAGAAGACCATTTCAAGACATCACCTGATGGGCAACTGTGGTACCTCTACTTGGACAAGAAAACAGGTGACACCCCTTTTATAGTCCTAAGATTCTTCGACAATGTTTTTGACATCGATCAGATTCCTATATTGCTTCTCTAGATCTAGCAATAAGAAGTTGATGATTAGAATAGGAAACATATTATCTTTCTCTTTTCAATACAAGATACCTAATATTTCAAGTTGCAACCAATCTTTTATGCATTTATTGAAGCATGTTCTTCTTAAATCCACATTTGCTCAAAATGTTGTACTATAGGTTGTGGGTTCCAAACGCGACAGAGGTACCGGTTTGGGTGGTACAGCATGAAGCTGAAGTTGGTGGGCGGTGACTCTGCTGGAGTTGTCACTGCTTATTATGTGAGTGGTTTATGGATGAGACTGATCGGATGATAGTATCTTTGAAGGTTTTGGATTGGATTTAGATCTTTGTGTACTCTTGATTGCAGATGTGTTCAGACTTGGGAGCAGGGCCAGATAGAGATGAACTGGATTTTGAGTTCTTGGGGAACAGGACAGGGCAGCCATACACCATGCAGACCAATGTGTACAAGAGTGGTGTTGGTGGGAGAGAGATGAGGCATATGCTGTGGTTTGATCCCACTGAGGACTTTCACAGCTATTCCATCCTCTGGAACAGTCACCACATTGTGTGAGTATTCCCTTCTAAGTTCTCCCATAACCCTCTTCAGAACCTCTAGGAGATCCAGCCATGACTAAGGTAACTGGGGGAAAGGTAGCTCTGTATATTCTGTTAGTCTTAAACTACAGGCTGCAGTAAGTCTTAAACTCTAATCCAGTGTCAGAAACCAAGTCTACTAAACATACAAATTTTAAGACTAGACAAGGATTGGGCATGAATCTAATTAAGTAGGGGTGCAGGATATAAAATTTGCAACCAACTTGGTCAGATCAGACCTGTTAAACCTTATTAGTTATTTGGTAAACAAAGATCTTATCATAAATCAGAAACCTTTCTTGTGTTTGACCTGATCCGACCAACAGAAATAAGCTTAGCTCATTCCATTCAAATGAACAAACCTGCTAATGTCTCCGAGCAATTCAACTGCAGGTTCTTCGTGGACAGAGTTCCCATAAGAGTTTACAGGAACACTGACAAGCCAAATAACTTCTTTCCAAATGAGAAGCCCATGTATATGTTCTCAAGCATCTGGAATGCTGATGACTGGGCAACAAGGGGAGGCCTCGAGAAGACGGATTGGAAGAATGCGCCATTTGTTTCTTCCTACAAGGACTTCCATGCAGATGGTTGCCAGTGGGAGGATCCATACCCAGCCTGCGTCTCCACCACCGCTGAGCACTGGTGGGACCAGTATGAGGCCTGGAGCCTTACTGATGGCCAGCATGAGGATTTTAGCTGGGTTGGGAGGAACCTCGTCACATATGACTACTGCAAAGACTACGAAAGATATCCCACGCTGCCCAAGGAGTGTAATATATAAGAAGCTCTCCATCACATGAAAAGGAAAGAATGGTTCCGTTTAGGTTTTAAGCATGGTATAGATGATCTTGTCATATTTTTTGAGGAAAAGAATGATGTAAATCATTCATTTATATATTTAATTTTCATTATCAGCAACCACCAGCCATGAAGGCACTGCAAGGATTACCGAGAAAACGAACTGACATGGTCTTCAAATTCTGGGTTGCAATTTAGTATTCTTGTTATGAAGCACGATTTAGTGAGTCATTAAACAACAATAAAGTTGAAAAAGGCTGTCATCACCCACAATTTCACACTGCCGTAAACCAAAGGTTCGTCTCAGATTCCTTTCTGATAAATTAATTTAAGACCGCAAGTTACACTGGTCATCATAAAAGTCATCGACTTGGAGTTCCAGATAAAAATGATCTTAAGGTAAAATGTAATTTAACCTATATGAAGAACCGCCAGTTTAACCCACATGTCCTGATACGTACAATAAGCACGCCAGTAGTTTTCAAACATGTTACAGCTCCACGATTATCATCGGGCATCCCTCAGTGAAACGAACACCATGTTTTACCCGAAAAGAAGCAATAAGAAACAGTCAGTGTTACCCGGGTACCGATGCTGGTATTCTTGTTTCACTAGAAAAATTCAAGACTGTTGAGAGGAAGAAGCACGTAAAGTAAAATATTGTATCCAACTTTCCAGTGTTCTTATCAGAACACTTTTTTGAGGATTATTGTTACCAGAACTCAAACAAGCGAACATCAAGCTCCAATTCATAACAAAAAACTCAAGATAACATATGTTCTTAATGAAAATCAGGTCACAGAAACAATACAACAGAAGATGTGCTCCCATAGGCTCACAGGACAGATTATATCACGCATGAATAGGAGCTAACAAGATAATATATGCCCCACTGCAGTCTCAAGTAGTAACACTATCGTTGCTTGATTTGCAGCTACTTAGAAACCATGTATCTTTATGTGCTCTTTCTTCACGATGCCAGCCTGTAACACGAAAAATGAAAGTAGATAATTGCATGTCATTTGAAGGCATGATTAAAACTTAAAATTGCCTGCATGAGCCCCCATCACTCATGCAATGGAATATCTATCAAAGCCATCACAATCAAAACAAAGCAACAACCATGCTTGGACTCGTTGAAACCAGTACTCTATGAGGGGGTGCGGCTATATGCAACCAGGCCAACCAAACTGTCTGAAATGGACTCTGGGAGGAGAATTTCTAAAAATGGGTTGGATTTGGGGTATCTGAGGCCCCACCAATGTACACCTCCAGAACGTAAGAGGTTCCCTAGGCTGGAAAGATTCTTAAAACCTAAATTTTGGGCCCTGGGATAGTGGAAAGACTGCCGTGGGCCTTCAATATTCTCTGACCAGGTGACCACTTTAACCAAGTCCATTGCATTCAAGATTTATTGCATTTTCTCATCATATTTACAACACCCCCAGCCCCTCCGTATTGCATGCGCCAAGGTGCAACTGGACCACGCAAATCCCATGGTGGATAACACACCACGCTGCCCCTTGTATACTTCATTGATTCCCGATTGCGCGCTCTCCACCATGCATATGCTCCGGAATTTGCCCTGGTTCACTTGCACCTGGTGCATGCAATATTCCCCCCGTCCTCTCTCTCCCTCCTATTCTAGTACCCTTATTTTTAGCTTCATTCATTTATTTATTTATTTTTAAAGATAACAAGTGATGCCCTACTTGATTTGGGGAATCAGGTGCGCATGGTTCCATTTAGAATAACCAGGTTGGCTGTGGGTTAATTCTTATCACCTGATTAGCTTACCCAAATTTGACATCACTGAAAACCCACACCACCCCACCCACTGCCACCCTATGCCTAAGACATATTGATGATGCCGAAAGTTTCCATGAGTGACTATTCCAACAATGACCAATTTCTATATGGAGTCTGGTGGACTCAGGGTAGGAAATCACTTCCAATAAAACAAGGCAAAAAGAATACCTGGACAAGGAAAGTGGCCACATTCTTTCGCTGGTCACCTTGAAGTTGAATGACCTGGAAACACAATGCATTTAAGGATGAAACAAAAGAAATAACAGATGCACCAGAAATTTATACGAAATGCTTGATCTGTCAGCATCTACTGATATATGATATACCGTACCTGTCCCAGCTCCGGGTCCTGGACAACAGTACCATTGCAGCAGAACTCTTTCTTGAGATCTTTTAAGATCTTGTTATAGCTAAATTCCTTTTTCAATCCTTGTACAGTGGTCAGACTCTTCCTGCCATTGCGCTGCTGTATGCGCACATGCACATACTCTTTTGCACCAGCACCAGAGTCCTCAGCATTTGCCTCAGCAAACGGATCTATGCCAAAGAAACCAGGACATGAAAACAATTTCAGTGAAGACTATAGCATGCAGTGCACAAATGTTTTGTTATAGAAAGATTGTGAATGCATACTAGCACTCAAATATAGTTGAACATGTAGTCCAGAACAGAATATTATAAACATACCGTAAGCAGTTGGGACCTGGATGTCAAGACCAGACATGAACACTTGACTGTTGAAAATCAAAGGAGATTGAACGAACAGAGCTCTACTTTCAGTTAGAAAGCTACGCTCAAACTGAAAACCACAAGATATGAATTTTGTTAAGTTTCAGTGGACAATTAAGAAAGATGTAGTTCATACTAATCCGAAAACCAACATATCATTTGTTCAGCTACTCCACCAAAAGCCAACAAACCTAACCTCATTGGAGTAATCAGCTTGAGGGTTTATCATCAATGTGGCATCTATGATTATTACCAAAATATTAAAGAATAAAAATTATCATAGTATCTGCAATTTTCTTAAATAGCTTAAGAGCATTCAAATCCTGTCTCTGCTATGAAAACAACTAGTGCATTAAAAATATATATAAACATATACATGAATACAACTGTACGTGTACACACACATACTCAGTTATAATGTCATTCAAATTACTAAATATTCTTCATATATCTTCTAAAATACGCCGAACAGTCTCAATATTTTCTCTGGAAGGGCACACTGAAATGCTAAGCACATAACAAAAATGGATCATACATCCATAATCAACAGCATGACTCTGTGCAAACTGACATCGGGATGAAACAAATACAAAATCATACTTGTACCAATGATACAAAAAGAAGAAAATAATCTCTTAGTTTGATCACTCAAAAGGGTCAAACAAATGTATTGAAGGTTATCATGTTAAAGAACCGTACAATCGACCACACCATTTAGCAGCCTAACCTAGAGGATGTAACATCTAATCAAAATTCATTCATCGGGAATGGTGAAGGACAACTAACCCTTTTTCATAATCTGAAGGGTATTAAGCTCCTTGCATTGTGCTAGACCAAATTTGGATCTTGTCACGATTTCACCCAATCAACCACAATTGAAGAGACAAAACTCAACCAGATTAATTTCTTAAAGACACTAACTCTTTGACTTCCAGACCCAGGTACGAACTGGCCCCCCATCAACTTTTGACCTCCAAAACTTATCACATCTTGCGTATCATGTTAAATCATGTCTCAACATGACCTTCTGACTATCACCCATCCATATTTTGATCAAATTTGATTCGACTAGATCTGATTAACACCATTAATTATCATAGATATTAGACCAAACCAGACTTGACAGCAATAGACCAACACATATTGTAAGATAGGCCTCACTAAGCGTTCGAACCTTCATATATAACGTCAAGCATCTTAGTAGACCAAACCAGTCTTCCTTTTGCACCCCTCTCAAAGAGGAATAAAGCAGGTACGGCCAGATGCAATGAAGAATAAAGAGTAGGTGTAGCATAGGATTTCTACTACCCAGAACGCCCTAAAAAGGAACAAAGCCCAAAATATACGTCAAGAAGATGAAAGAAAACCACCATCAAACTGGATATTAACGCAGGCTCTTTACTTGTTCAATCAAACCCCCTATTATTGTTCTCCCTGATGAGTTGGATAAAGATCTTGTTTTGCATCCAGATTTAGAACGCAAACTGATCCAGTTATGATGGAGAATTAATAACGTAGGACATAATTTAAAAAAAACAAAAACAAAACCAATCAATTTCTCAATATAAACCCAAGAAAAAGAAAAATCCGTTTTCTTTTCAAGAAAGTCCTGCAAGAAAATGGACACAGCAGAAAAAACCGAGGGAAAGAAAAAGGAAAGATCTTGATTATCTGTCAACATGAACAAGTCATAGTCACCAAAAAGCCCCGCCTATGGAAAGAAAAGTCGTTGACTTTCCAAGAGAAGGCGGCTTAGTTGCTCTTGGCTGCGCCTCATCAGAAAGCCCCATCTAAAGAACTCGATATCAAAAACCAAGAACCGCATCCCAGATATCAAAACCAAGAATAGAACCAAAAAGCCAAATAATTAACCTAAATGATCGAAGACGCCTTACCTAATCCAAATCAAAAAGACCCACCAGAAAACACTTCGATCATCCACAAACGACGAGACAAAGAACAAAAAGGGAAAAGGAAAAAAAAAAAACACAAGCTAATTCATCGAAGATGGATCTTTCTTACCTCACTGGAGAAGAGGATCCGACCTCGCGTAGATGAGATCGAAACTCGAACCCTAAATAGCTCGCACGCACGGAAGACTTCGAAGAGAAGAAGGATAGGGAAGACGACAAGAGCCAACGAAATCCAAGGATCACGTCCTCTTTTTGAGCCCTTCCGCTGAACCCTGGTTCCCTATTTATAGAGACGGGAAATTAAGTAAAATTACTTAATTCGTGGGGTTTCCTTTTTCTCTCTCCTTCTGACCACAAAGTCCTTACCTTTGCATAAGTTCAGGATACCCATCGAAGCTCTTGCATAGAAATTCATATACGGGAAGACTGATCTACGGCTAATGTTCTCTACAGATAGGGTGTGGCCAGTCTAAAAGGTAAGCGCACACGAATAAGTATGCGGACGAGTGGGGATATGATTGGAGGGTTATAAAGTTTTTGGAACGACCTGTTAGACGCTGTCGGTTGCTTGACTTCTGATGGCTGTGCGTAGTGGCAAGCGGACGGCTATGATTGTTGAGTGACGGTTTTGAGATTCGGGACGTGAGGTCGGTTTCTTGGATGCATCACGTGTTGGAATCATATTCGCGGGGCCCACGGTCTTCGCGTTGGAGCGACGCAGTTTCCCGAACCGAGTAAGGCGGCTTCCGCGTTGGAGTGCGGATCAGCTGGACGACCACAACACAACACACGCACACAAAAAAAAAAGGATGGACATGAATCAGCTGCGCATTTCTGGTCGGATTCAGTGTTCGCGTCAAGATAGAGCTAACATTATTCTCTTTTTTTTATATATAATTATTCGTCCGGTTAGATCCTCATTTTTTTGGTATAATTATTCCTCCTGTGAGATCCTCACCATTTTGAATTAGAGAGATTCATATTAGACATGCTTTTTTTTTTTTATAATTAAAAAAAAGACAATGGTATGTGTTGCTCCAGATTTTCTGACTCGGATCAGTTTGATTGGAGGTGGATAGTGACAGTAGAATAACAATAACAGTACCTATAAAATAAGTCTTGGATTGGAATTAACTTTAGCGAAATCTTTTGATGCTTAAGAATAAATGGAAAGAAGTGAGTGTAAAGGATATGGTGTGCTTAACTTGAGGATCCCCTGTCGACCTCTATTTATAGATAGAGATTCGAGATGCCATGGAAAGATAGAAATGCGGGGCTACCTCATTGGGTGCGATATACCTAATATCACCTGTTTGATTTGGTGGGATTTGAGGAGTGATTCACTGCTCTATTTGTTTGTCATTAGCTATATGTTTGGTGATTACGGGATTCAAAAATCTGCATGAAACTGTGGTGGGATTCAATGGCCTCTGGTGATATATTGGGTTGGCCTGATTCGAAGAACGGCCCATCTAAAATTACTTTCATTAGTACGGATTTTTCTATCTGTACAATAGTTACCCTCACTCTCAAGTCTGAGCTTAGATCAAGTGGATGAAAAGGGTAGAGAAAGTCAATCTTTTTAGTCTTGTAAGCATCATATCATTTTCTATGTTTCCATATGAACCGTCGCATTTTTTGATTGGCCATTGAAAAGAACAAAATTGCCCAACTAGGTAATGTTGATCATCCAGTAGGGGCAGTTGAATCGACGAGCCATCCACGCCATTTAGGGCTTTTATAAATAGGGGAGCTTTGGCCCCTCTTGGCCATCAGTTTCTCTATTGGCTTGTTTTAGCCTTGTGCTCTCAATCAGAAGTTGGTTGAAGAGTTGATTTTTGGCAACTTTCCCAGCGATTTTCTGGTGATCTTTCATTGCTGCTTTAGTTAGTAGTGAAAATGAGGCCAAAAGAATTAAAGAAGCTTCGTAGGGTCACAAGAAAGAGGAGGAAGGTTTTGAAAGCTGGATTGGCTCAATTGCAGTATCTTCAAGGTGAGGCTCTGGGGGCTCAGGTTGTCTCTCCTGCGACGCATTAGTCCTCCATTGTAGGGAGCATCTCAAGCTACGTGGGTGAGGCTCCTACTTTGACACAGGCCTCTTCATCGAGAAAGATGTCTCCAATCCAGCTTCTACTATTTGCCCCCAGACCGACGTGACTGTCTCGGAGCTTATGCTAGGCAACCTGAGGGTGGCTTATGACCTAATCAACTGGTTTCTTCTCTCAACCGATGCAAAAAAGTTGGCGGAGGCAGAGTCGAGCTTTCAATAGGAGGATGCCCTTAACTCCTACATTCAGGTAAAGATTTTTTTGTTGTGAGTCATCTGCTTCATCTCTTCATTTGGTCAACTGATTTCTTGTTTCTTGCAGTTGGGGCACTATTCATCCAGCTTTCTAAAAGCGGCCAAGTCAGCGAAGCTGGAGGTTGCTGATGCTAAATATAGGGCTGAAGTTGTCGAGAGAGAATCACAAGGAAAAGGAGAAAACCCTCAAGACAGTGAAGAGAGCCTAAAAAATGGAGAGAGCCTATGCCGAGGCTTTTGCTAAGATACAGCTCCTAAAGGAGGCACTGAGGAGGACCGAAGAAAGAGTTGCTTCGGAGAAGGCCTGGTCGGCTAAGGCTTGCGTGAGGGTGGACAAAGCAACTGAGGAAGCAAAGTGGGGGGCCGTTGATAAAGTCACATGGCTCGAGAATGAGCTCCATGCTATCAGAGAAAAAATTGACTCTTTGGAGTATTCGATCGGTTAGAAAAGGTTGGTGATGGCGGAGCTCATGGAGAAGGTGTCCGCAAGTGAAGCAGTGGCTCAAGCTATCGAGAATAATGTCGATCAGATAGAAGCAAGGGCCATTGCCAATCAAGTCAAGGTCATACAAGGAATAGTAGAGGTATCCTTAATGGCTTATCAGGTTGGCTTCAGGCAGCACAAGCTTTTAGCTAAGTAGCTTTTTCCAGCGATTAACATTGATCTCCTTAAGGCCTCACCTCCAAATGATTCTGAGCTTCCTACGGCTGATGATGCAATGGACTTGGTTGCTGAAAGATCTTCCTCCCAAGCCAAAGATGGTCCCATTCTTGAAGCTTAAGGTCATAGTCGTGTACATGTATGTATATTTTTTGGCACAAAGGTCGGTTCGGCTCTTTACATAGCCGAGTTTTGTAACTAGACTACTAGGTTCTTTTTTAATGAAATGCAATCCTTCTTTCTTTATATATTCTTGTATTATCTCCGAGCCTTAGTCCTTGGGGGCTCTTGATTTTTTGAGAGTTCACCATCTTCAAGGGTTTGGAAACAGCCCAGATCTAGATCGTCAATTTTAGCTCAGTTGGCCAAGGCATGGGTTCTTTTTTCTGACCCTACGAAGGGGCGTTCCATGCACCACCTCCTTGTGCAGTTATTCATGATCCTTGACTGGTCACTGAAGCATCACAATTTATAACTAGCAACCAGTGGGTAGCAAGGATGACTAGTCATAGAAAGACACGTGTCAATGATTGGACAGGCTATCCAAACTAACATGCCATCGGCTCTATCCAAGCCTTCATTAATTCACTATCCATGCAGGATCAGCTTAGCCAATAGGTGGCAGCTAGGTGTTGTTCATCCGATGATCTGATTGAACTGTTATTACATCTTGATTGTCTGAGGTCCTTATAAAATGGGGTCTAGTCTTTTTCAACTTTACTTTTACTATTTCCTTTTGCTCAAATCCTTCTAAGTTTGTGGGTGATTTTCGATGGGTGCAAGCGACTTTTGGTCATCTTCTCCGACATTTACTCCAGTGGTCGGCTTTCGGATTCCCTAGGTTAGGCAAAACATTCGATTTTCTTGGTTCTTCTTGGTTTCCTCCTCTTCTTCCACTCTTCTTTCGCCTTCTTGTTTCCTTCATCTATTTTTTCTTCCTTTTTTGTTATTTTCTTTTGATTCTTAAGGATGGGCAAGTTGCAAGGTTTGGTGGAAAGTTGGTCTTCCGATTGCACCTCATCTCAGGCCTTGGATTCTCGCTCCTCGGGGAGTAACAAGTAGGAGCTTGAGGAATCTTTTATTCCTCGATGCTTCTAATATGTACTAGAAGAGGTAGACTTGGATTTGATTTGATCTCAATTCCAAATCCCTCTTGAGTATAGGTTGGAAGCTTTAGGTCCGAGTGATCGGATCTGTGATCCTCCAATGGGCTGGCTCAATCTCTACGAAGAGTACCTTCGAGCCGGTTTGAGGCTCCCTCTTCATCCATTCCTCATTTGGCATTTTTGTTTTTTTGATATGTCCTTGAGTTCGTAGCTGTTTGCTTCTTGGCCAAGGTTGAGCTGACCATCACTTTATTTAGAGCATGCTTTACTTTCAAGAGACACCCTGACAATATTGGGTAGTGCGATGTCTTACCTCGAAAGAGGCTAAGGATTTCCTTCCAATCCAAGGTGCTCCTTCCTCAGTTCATAACTGGAAGGAGCACTTTTTCTTTGTTTCCAAATCATCCAAGGAAGACTAGGGTTTTGTCCCATTGGATAAACCCAAGAGGTTGGTTCTCCAGAATCCACCCCGAGATGATGAAGAAGTGTAGAGGTATTGGAACTTGTTCGACTTTAAGGTCTCTAAACTGAAGGAGCTTTTGTCCAACCAAATACTTTTTAACATTGGGATCAGCCAGACAGAATCAAGAGGTGAGCACTAGCCCTCCCGGCTCTTCTCTGCTTTTCTTTTTTCTCCACCTTTTTTTTGTAAACTCTACTTTGGATCAATGCAGAAATGAGGCCAAAGGAGATAAGGAAGCTAAAGAAGGTGTCTTCTCAGAAGAGGAAGACTTCAGATGCCACCACTGATTAGTTGAAGCATGTCTGCATCGAGGCTTCTAGGCCTTTGCAGGTTCATTCCACCATCGAAATTTTATCCGTGTACTCTGAGGTGGTTCTCACCACCTAGTTTAGGCTCTTCCATTGGGGGTGGTACCTCAGTGTCATTCTGCATCTCCAGCCCCCTGAGAGAGAGGGGGGGCTTCCAAGTCTCCTCCCCAAGCTGGGGTATCTAGCTTGGATCCAACTACTACAGTCGAGGGTGTATTGATTTTTCCTTTGGTTCATCCCTTCGATTCAGCTTTGAAAAACTAGAGGGCCACCTGTGAAACGTTCCACGGGTTCCTTCTTCCGATCAATGCCAAGAAGCTGAAAGAATTGGGATCCACTTCCCAGTAGAGGGATATGGTGGATTTCTTCATCCAAATGAATAACTATCTTATTTCTTCCTTATACTTTGCTTTGTTTAACTTTTACAAGTCTGCCAAACTAACTGGTCCCTCTTATCTTTCTTAGGTTGGCCATTATATGAATGGCTTCTTAAATTTTACAAGGGAGATGAGGGCTGAGATTAATTAGGCCACGCACCAAGCCGAGGCAATAAAGAGGAAGGCCTTGGAGGCAACGATGAGAGCCTTGGAGGCACAAAAGGCCCGAGCCAAGGTAGCTACCAAAGTAGGGCGTCTGAAGGTAGCATTGGAAAGTGCCAAGGTTAGGATCACCTCAGAGAAGAAGATGAGGAGGTTGATCGAAGACCAGCTCATTAAGGCAGTGAAGAAGATCGAAAAGCGAGCCATGGAGGTGGCCCTCCAAGCTGTGGAAGTGTTTAAGACCTTCGAAGAGTTCTTTAATAAGAAAAATTAAATTTGTCTATGATGCTTTCATTACTGGTCAAGATGATGTCTGCAAGAGGGTCACCATTTGCTTCACCGAACTGAACCTCTCCTTCTTGGATGAGGATGATTCTGATGATGCTGAGGACCAGCCACAAGTGGAATTGGAGGCTGCTACTATCGTTGATGCTCTAGCTTTAGCTGCTGTTAATCCCCCCCAGTTGAAGATGCCCTAGTTCCCATGGCCTAGAGCACCTTGCTTCTTTTGTAAAAAACGGTTTGACATACGTTGGACCCTATTTTGTAATCAACTTAGTTGAACTTTTGTTGTAATTAATGAAATACATTTTTTTTGAATTTTTCTTCATAATAAATTGTCTATAATATATTTTAAGCATTGGGATGAATTATTGAACTCATGAATAGAATGATCTATTATCCTTGATAGTAGGAATCTTTGTCCCGATCTTCACAGAAACCTTTTGACCTTGATGGTCCTAAGGTGTTTCATTGGCCAAAGATCGGATTGTGCAATTGGATCTCCCAATCCTCAATCTTAAGTTTGCCGAGATGTGGGTGCATGATCTTCAATGTCCCAGACCGCTAGGCCAAAAGGGATAGCTTTGGGTTGGTAGCTTCAATGCCTAGGATTCGAGGTTCCTCTTGATATTCGTCCCATAGGGTAGACATTGGATTCGCTTTAGGGTTGCATCACTAATGTTTAGGTTTGGTAGGCTTTGAGGGTCTTTTTAGAGTTATCTCTCACTTCTCGATCGATCAAGATTTTTCTTTGGCTCAGCTCGCCTTAGGGATGAGGGGCCATCCAAGGGTCCTTTAGGTTATCCCTCACTTTTTGGTCACCCGAGGTTTTGGCCCAATAATAGTTCAAGTTTTCGAGGTCCTCTAGGGTTAGCCCTCACTTTTCAAACAGCCAAGATTTTTTTTGTTTTGACTCAGCTCATCTTAAGGATAAGGGGCCATTTGAGGATTCTTTACGTTATCCCTCACTTCCTGGTCGCCCGAGGTTTTGGTCCAATAGTAGTTTAAGGGCTTTGAGGCTCATCTAGAGTTAGCCCTCACTTCTCGAATGGCCAAGATTTTTTTTTGACTCAACTGGCCTTAGGGATAAGGGCCCATCTGAGGGTTCTTTAGATTATCTCTTGCTTCCTAGTCGTTCAAGTTTTTGGCCCAATAATGGTTCGAGGGATTCAAGGGTTCTATAGGGTTAGCCCTCGCTTCTCGAATAGTCAAGATTTTTCTTTGGCTTAGCTTGCCTTAGGGATGAGGGGCCATCCGAGGGTTATTTAGGTTATCTCTCACTTTTTGGTCATCTAAGGTCTTCAGCCCAAGGGTTGTTGCCGACAAAATGAGGTCCACGACTTCATCTGCAAAATTTGTTAATAAAAAAAAATTTATTTCTTATTAAGGAGATGGTCGTTACATTACTGATAGTTCATCCATAGGTTTTCAAAATTCCATGGGCGTGGCAAAGAGGTTCTGTTGAACTACTTCAAGTGATAGGTCCTAGGCTTGATGCGACTTCATCCACCTGGTTGGGGCCCTTTCAGTTGGGGGATAGCTTCCCTTGCTTGCTTAACTAGGATACTTTGGCTCGGCACAGTACCAAGCCAAGTCATATATTCTTTGATGTTGTAATCGTCGTCGTGGTGATAGAGGTAGTACTTGCTCGAATTCCATCGATTTGATCTAGCCCGCATCCTCCTTGCTCAGAGTAGGTGTTCCCTTATTTTTCTTAATATTTGTGCCCTTGGGGTGTTCAAGAGAGTATAGTTGGTAAGTCTCCTTAGCAACGATGTACGCCACTGACCTCTAGAAGGACTCCTTGGTTGTCGATTTCGAGGAGTTCTAGATCGCTGACATCGAGGTGGAGTTCTAGATCGTTGTCGATTTTTTTGATGATCCCCTTGCCTTGGCAAGACCTTTCTATCTTCTTCTCTTTTCTTTTCTTCGACTGTAACATTAGTTGAGGTCCCATGCAGCTCAAAGGCTTTCTTAGCATGGGCATATTTTTTTGCCCGAACCAACATAAAAGCAAAATCCTTCAGATATTTCTTCTCCAATGAGAAGAGAAATGAATTCTTCTCGAGTCTATCTTTTAGGGCAATCATTATGACCTATTGATTTAGATTGCATACTTCAAGAGTGGCCGTATTAAAGTGGCTCACATAAGATCGAAGGAATTCTTTTTCCCTTTCCTTAATATTAACTAGGGAATCAGGTCCCTTGCACTGCCTTTTACTGCTCACAAAGTGGGCCACGAATGACCTATTGAGCTGGTCAAATGAGTGGATAGAGCATGACTTTAAACTTGAATACTAGTATCGAGCCATATTTTTTAGTGTAGAGGGGAAGGCTCGGTATAAGATCTTATCAATTACCTCATGAAGGAGCATTAGGGCTTTGAAGTTTTCTAAATGATCCATTGGGTCAGTAGACCCATCGTAGGTTTCCAGCTATACCATTTTGAAATGATTGGAAAGTGGCTCTTGCATGATCCTGATGCTGAAAGATGGGTCGGTGTTGAAACCAAACTTATCATTCTAATTTGGGGCTTGATTGCATAGCACCTCGATCCGTTGATTCATTTTTCGGAGCCTGTGGTCGACATTAGTGTCTCGAACCGTATAGACTTTCAAGTGCTGTGATGAAGATCAATTCAAGGTGGAGCCCTTTTCGGAATGAGGGTTGAAGATCATCTCCTTCTCCATTTAGGACTCTTAGGTCAATCGAATTAAGTCTGCCTTCCCCACTATCGGTTACATAGGGGTGCTTAAGGTGGTTCTGACTAAGAAGCCTCTCATGGTGTGGGGTTGGTTTGCGGCATCATGTGGATCGCCATGGTCAATGCCTGCACCTATTCAACTAGCAGGTTAAACTAATCTGGGTTCACCCCCACAGTCGATTGGGGTGGCAAAGGTGGATCTTTCAACTATTGTGCCTGAGTGTGGGTGTTGGCCTGGTTTTCAACCAATCGAGATGTGGTGGCTTTGAAACAGCATGATGAAGTTCCTTTATATGATACTATGGTTTCTGATTTGCTGCTCTTTTTCATGAATGAGCTTGAACTCTTCCTCTAGCATCAATCTATTGCTACAAATTTTTTTGCTTGGATCGGCTTGACGGAGATGGACGACAATAGTAGGATAGCAATGGCAGTACCTGCAAAACAAGTCTCAGACTAGAGTTGATTCTGGTGGGGAGCATCCAACTCTCAAGTTAAGAATCTGAAATAGATGGGAAGGAGTGAGCATAAAGAATATGGTGTGCTTATCTTGAGGGTCCTCCCTGTGGACCTTCGCTTGTAGATGGAGTTTTGAGGTGCCGTGGGAAGGCAGGAATGCAGGGGCGCTACTCCTACCTTATTGAACATGATATGCCCGATATCACTTGCTTGATATAGTGGGATTCAAGAAGTGGTTCACTACCTTATCTGCTTGCCGTTAGCTATTTTTAGTGCTCACAAGATTCGATAATCCATGTAGGATCGAGGGTCAACCTTACCTATTATATCGGTTAATGTCACCTCTGGTGATACATCGGGTTGGCCAGGTTTGGGAATCGGCCCATCCGAAGTTACTATCATTGGTCCGAGGTAGGATTTTTCTATTCCCACAACAGAATGCAAATTTTTATGAATCTTAAATCATTAAATCTCACATATAAATGAAGATGGTTTCTAACAGAAAAATTTCATGCACCAAAATTTTCATATACTATGATAACCATATTATTGTAAATGCTGCATACCATTTCAACCCTTCACCAAAAAAGAAAAAAGAAAAAACCATTTCAACAAATTGCATCTGCCACCAAATGCCCTTACCAAAAAAAAAATATATTATAGGTTAGTTGAATCTTGCAGTTTTCCCCCTTACTTAATATTTTTATCATTCTCTAAAAGAGAAATTTTTAATATTCTCCATCTAGTTATCTTAATTTAGCTTCTTTAATTTTTAGACTATCAAACCTATTGAAATGTCCACACCAGATATTTTGCATCACCTCTCCATTAATTCTCAATGAAGGAACATGGCACAAGGTTTTGCGAAATTGAAGTAACACTTATATGACTTGACATAACATTTAAGCATGAAGATAAAATTTTCATCCTATGAATCTATTTGGAAGATTTGACATAAAATCTAATAGAATTTGAGTTAGACAAATACAACTAGCAAAATTATTAGATTATAGGCTAGATTCACTATAAGAAAATTAATTATTAGCGATGGCTAAATACCGTCGTTAATATTATTAGCGACTAAATACGGTCATCAATAAACCATCGAAAAAAAATTGAATACTGAAGATCATTATTAGCGATGGCAAAAAAAATTATCGCTAATAAAGTATTAGCGACAATAATTAGTGACGGTAGTCCGTCGCTTATAATAATTTTTAAAATACTTTTTAATTTAAATTAAAAAATTAAAAAATATATTAGCAACTGCTGTATTCTCTCACTAATAAGCTATAGCCATCGCTAATAGTCAGCAATAGTATTAGCAACAGATTTAGGTATCACTAATAAAAGATTTTTTTTAAAAAAAATTCAATAAATATATTTACTAAAATCTACTATAGTTAAATTAACAACCAATATATATTTACAGACACTATAACAACTAACAATTAACTATCACTATCATAAATAAAAAACTAATATTATATAAAAAATATAAATTATCTAATTATACAAGATAATATTATTCAAATATCAAAATTAAATATATTACATCAAAACTAAAAATAATCAACGAAGATCTTCCTCCTCTTGTACGTCATCTGTAGTAGTAGGTGGATGAGAGCCGGATGTCCCAGCATCCTATAATAAAAAAAAATATTATTAATAATTTTAAAACTAAATTAATTAAAATTATAAAATTAAAATAATTATTGTGCTTTAAGCTTAAATCTTTACGGAGGGATATATTTTGATATACTCCTCTGATTTTTAAATAGATTATTTTTATACATTTTATTTGATGATACAGAGCTATAAATATCTCTGATCAATCTATCGGATGGTTATATTAAATTTTGATCTCTCGGATACCCCCTCTCTTTCACTTGAAGACTAAACCGACATGGAGGAGTATAATTTGATATACTCTTTCGATTCTCAAATGAATTATTTTTATATATTTTATTTGATGATACGGAGCTATAGACATCTTTGATTCATCTATCGAATGGTTAGATTAAATTTTGACCCTTTGGGTACCCCCTTCCTCCCGCTTGAAGCCTAAATCGATATAGAGGGGTATATTTTGATGTACTTTTTTAATTCTCGAATGAATTATTTTTATATATCTCATTCGATGATATGAACGTATCTACATCTTCGATCCATCCATCAAGTGAGTAGATTGACTTTTGACCCCTAGATTCTCTTCCCCTAACTCAAGCCTAACTATGTGAAGCTTCTAAATATAAAAATTTAAAATATATAAAAAAATTTATTAATACTGCTTGACTTATCTACTATGATGGTTGTGACAATGAGCTTAACTGATTGTGTAGATATAGATCTCAGAGAATCTTAATAACCGTCTCACGGATGGCGTCTCAAAAGCTCTGAGTTTGCTGACAAAAAGGTTTTTGCACGACCTCTTCGACATGTGCATCACCCCACGTCTGAATCGTCGAGGCCTGAGAGGAGGATGTTGAAGACCAATGAGTTACTGGAGGGTCGAAGCTATGCCCAAACCCTATGACCCGACTCCTACTCATCCCTCCGGTGATCCCGAGCCATTTTTGAGGTCAAGGAGGGGCTAAGAGGATGGATCTCTTCATGCTGCACTATGGCATATGCTGCATAATCCACCTATATAATTTAAAAATTTATTAGTGCTATTATACATATCAGTATATATAAAAGTTTAATAAATAATATTTTAAGTTACTGCGATCTATTTGAACCTAGAATCTAAGTAATCATCAGTTCTCCTAAATTAATGTGTGGCCTCCCACAACTATTGTTGCCCTGTTACATAACCCAGCTGCCGTGTCTATAATAATTAAATAATAAAATTAAGTTAATAAAAGCATACATATGATCAACTAAATATGAGTTTAATATAAGTTTAAAATTTTTAACAATCTATCTATCATAATATGTGTGCCAACGAAGCCATCGGTGTGCTTAATTGGATCCTACTAGATGGTCCGATTCTACCAGACCTTTTGCCATCTAATAGAGTAGTTCTCATTGCTCCACTGATCATAGAGGGCCTCCCATATGTTCCCCCATATCCAGTGATCCATGAAAGACTTTCAATTCGATTTGTGACTCAAAATTAGAGAACTCAATGGTGGATTGTCTAAGGTTGTATAGCCCATCTCGGAGCCTACGTATAGCGACCTCCTTGAAGGTCTAATGGCTAGCCTTCTCATTTTGAGGAGTCTCAAATTGGTGGCATTCTTGTAATTAGAAGCAAGCATGTATTAATAAATAGAATATAAATATATCATGAATTTAAAAATTAAATACCTTTGACTTATCAGGAACATCTTCCATGTAGCGTCACGAGCCCCCAATGGTCAATTAGAGAACTCATTCACTGGCCCCGACATCAATCATCGGATGATCCCACAGGCCACATGGGACACCCCGGACTCCATAAATGTCTTACAAAATTGATTTTGACTAATAAATGTTGATTCTAAAATGGCTAAACTTTAAACATATTCCTTGAAGATCTAATACTTACGAGCAACTTTAATGTGGATGAGCTCTCCATCCTTCAATCAAGTCGGAGGTGCTGCGAGCCAGATGGATCCTTTACCATAGCACTGAGCTTGAGAGCTGGCCACTGCTTTGTGTGATTATGGGGTCAATGGTGATCCCATATCATTTAAACCTAAGAATAGCAAAATATCATAAAGAATATTATATTAGATATAAGGATAAATAATCTAAAAGAGAATTTTTAAAGTGTTAGAGTTTATCGAGTAGTGTAGGTGCCATAGAACCGTATGAGCTGGCCCCACGAGAGCTCTCTCCTCGAGAACTCTATCATTTGGAGCTCTCTTCTCGACTAGCACGGCTCCATCCTTTAGAAATAGTCATCTTGTAATCTCTAAAAATAAAAATAAATAGATCCATAAATTAATTACACAATTATAGTAAGCTATTCAAGAATTGAAATGATACAAGATAAGTATGAAAAGAAAATAAAATAAGCACACCACAAAGATAAAGAAAACTAGCCATTATGTTATCTCTGAGCTTGGGATTGACTTTAATTATTTAGGGATCGACTCCATCTGCCCCGGGGTTGATGTCATCTGCATGCCAGTCTTTTCCAGCATACCAGAGTCGACTCCTTTATCCTTAGGGTCGACTCCTTCCTTCCTAAAACTTAGAATATTCTTCTTTTTAGTCTATTTTAGTATAGGGGTCGACTCCTTGCTTCCTGGGGTCGACTCCACTAAGTCTAAAGGTTTATTCAATGTTAGAGATCTGAATAGAAAGACATAATGGGAGTTTGATATACTTACCACTACTTATAAGTCTCTTCAAATATTTCATATTCTTCAGATTCTTCTTCTTCTTTCATTTTTTTCTCTTCTTCCTTTTCTTCACCTTCTTGGATAAGATTGTCTTTTAAAAAAAAGTCAGTATGATTTACCTCCTCATGTTAGCTATCATGTAGGAAAATTTCTAGAGCATCCAACTCAGCACTTATTAAAGGCTGTTGAATGCCTAATGTTTCATCCTCCTAATGTACGAATGTCATAGAATATATATTTTAATCAAAAAATGGATCTATAGTTCTATACAGTATAATATTTTTAAAATTTTTAAATTAGAGATTCCAAAGTACCGAGCAGCATTGCAAAGGGGGAGGGCCGGGATGCATGTCCTGCACATGTGGACTTGGGGCATGCTAGACGACTAGATCGTGCGCCTTACGCACTAGGGACTGCTATCCAAGATAGTTGAGTCATGTATCCCATACCGATGGGTTGAGCTGGGGCAACAGAGGCGGCCCCCCTAGCACCCCAACAGGGCATCCAAGCAAATCCCACCTGAAGGTTCTAAAGTACCGAGCAGCATTGCAAATGGAGAGGGCCGAGATGCACATCCCACACATGTAGGCTTCGATTGCAGGACGATCAAACCATGCGACCTGTGCACCCAAGGCAGTCAGATCGTGCATCCTATGCCGATGGGCTCAGCTAGGGCATCCGTAGAGGCAGCACCCCCTACCACCCTAGCAGAGCATTCAAGCAAATTCCATCCTAGAGATTCTAATGTATCAAGCAACATTGCAAATGGGGAGGGTCGAGATGTACGTCTTGTGCACAAATTAAATTCAAAATCATTAATTTAAATACACATCACAAATTTAGATTCAAACATCAAAAATTAGAAGAGGAGGGAATGACGTGTGGCGATAGCTCTGTCATCGCCGCTAAAACTCACTAGAGGATGGGAAGAAGAGGAGGGAACAATGAGGGAAGATGGTGAGGACACGAGAATGGTGGATCCAGCATGGGGATGGTGATGCAGAGACTGGAGCATGGGGATGGAGGCTTCGATAGGGTTCCGACAGTGCGATGGGGGAAGAAGAGGGGAGGCAGGGGAAGAAGGAGGGAGGCGGGAGTACGGGGACATCGGATCTGGTACGGAGATGGCGACTTGGGGACTAGAGTGCAGGGACAGGGGCTCCGGCAAAGTTCCAACGGCACGGTAGGGGAAGAAGGGGGAGGCAGGGGAAGAAGGGACGGTGGATCCCACATGGGATGGTGGTGGGAGGATTGGGACGCAGGGACGCTAGCTCCTATAGAGTTCCGATGGCACGATGGGGGAAGAAGGCGGAGAAGGGGAAGAAGGGGGAGGCGGGGGCCCGGGGATGATGGCTCTAGTGCAAGGACTGGGGCATGGGGATGGGGGCTCCGATAGGATTTTGATGGTGTGATGGGGGAAGAAGGGGGGAGGCAGGTTCGCGATAAAAAATAATCGATTGAAAATTGGGGTGTTTTAGAGCACTGTATTAGCAATGGCAAAAGTTACATCCTGTGCACAAATTAAATTCAAACATAAAAAATTGGAAGAGGAGGGAACGGTGTATGGTGATAGCTCTGTTGCCGTCGTCATCTTCGCCACCACCGTCGCTAATACTCACCAAGGGATGAAAAAAGAGGAGGAAATAGTGAGGGAGGATGGCAAGGGCATGAGGATAGCAGATCCGACATGGAGACGGCAGCACAGAGACTGGGGCGTAGGGACGGGGGCTCCAGCAGGGTTTGGGCAGCACGACGGGGGAAGAAAAGGGGAGGCGGGGGTGCGGGGATGGTAGATCCAGCATAGGATGGCGGTGCGGGGACTGGGGTGTGGGGACATGGGCTCCAGTAGGGTTTCGACGGTGCGGTGGGGGAAGAAGGGGGGAGGCGAGGGAAGAAGGGGGAGGCGGGGGTGCGGAGACGGCGGTGTGGGGACTGGGGTGCAAGGAGGACAGCTTCGGCAGGATTCTGACGGCACAGTGGGGGAAGAAGGGAGAGGCAGGGAAGAAGGGGGGAGGTGGGGTCACGGGGACGGCGGATCCAACGTGGGGACTAGGGCTCCAGTAGGGTTCCAACAGTGTGGCGAGGGAAGAAGGAAAATCTGAGATGGGTTTATGGTGGAAAATAATCGATCAGGAATGGGTGGGTTTTAGGACACTATATTAGCGATGACAAAAGTTGTGTCGCTTAAGCCGTGACTAATAACTAATTAAATTTAAAATAATTAGAATAAATAAATAATTAAAATTTAAGAGGTATAGCGATGGTTATGCCGTTGCTAATAACAAAATACTCCGTCTTTAATAGATCTTCAACCCTTTAACGATGATTTTTTTTTTTGTCATAATAATTTATTAGTAAATATCATCATTAGTGATGGTTTGTTAGCAATCGCGAATAGCCATTATTAATAAAAAATATTCTTATGGTGATTAGGCATATATTTATAAATACGAAAGAATATCTTTGAAGTAGGTCAGCTTGGATTACATTGGGAGAAAAAAAAATCCACTAAGGTTTTTTTTTTTTTTTTTTTTTTTTTTTGTGCAAGAATAAAGATCGGAGCCAAACAAACACCACCAAAAGCATTGACCTGACTGATTAATAGCTGAAGAAAACTCATCCATTCTGATTGCCCATCTTTGAGTTGTAATAGCCTCTTTTGTATGATAATCTATCACTTGATTAGTCTCCATAAAGATGTGGTTGCAAGAAAAGCTCTAGAGTTATCCTATAACTACTTTGATGTTCCAGACAGTTGGGTATAATAAGATAATTATTTTATTAATTTATAATAATTTAGAATCTCATGCAAAAAAAATTAAATAGAAGATATTATTTAAATTTATTGATTTTATATAAATATTTAATATCTTTCTAATAAATAATTGATGTGGGACTAAATATATATCCATATAGATCCTCACATAATCCTTTCGTTTAAGTCCCGATGTCATTATCAAATTAAGGATCCAAATTTATCCATCCATTCATATACATTATGATCGATCTGCGGTCAGTCTCGATGAATCGATACCACTCTGACACCATTTGTAGCAACACAGAATTTTATCCAAAAAAAACTAACTAAAAAATATTATTTAAATTTTTTACTTTTGTATAAATATTTAAAATTTTTTCAATAAATAATTGATATAAAATTAAATATATATTTATATGGATTCTTGTATGATCCAAATAACAGCTATAGTGGAATCACCTTCCAGTTCAATCCTTTCTATTTGGAAATACCGAACAGCTTCTTTTAATTCGAGCCAAGCCATCGTTATATCTGCGATAGGGAACAGAACTAGCTTGAAGTGGACAAGAACTAGCCAAAAGGGTCTATTACATGGCTCAGGCAACGAGGTCCAGCCTGCGGACCAATCAGAGCGATTAAATCTAGGTAGGTAAGGAAAAGCCGAGTCTATTACGTTGCTAGGCCCAATTGTTATAAGTGGTGCCCAAGCTGACTTCCACGTAAGCAAAGCATCATGATGACGTTGTATACAACATTGCCGGTAAAAAAGAATGCTACTATCCTTTTATTAAAAAAAAAAAAAAAAACTAGCTAAACGAATACTTCCCACACTGTTGCGAATAATATATCCTACTTCCGCACGGCTTTTTTTTTTTTTTTGGTAAAAGAAAAAGTACATTCATAGAGTAGTAACGATATGTATAAGAACAGCCTGAGACGACAACTTATGCATAACACAACAGGGACAAAAATAAAAGGCCCAGCACATACTTAATCGAGCCAAAACAAAGGATAACAACAGCTGGAATACAGAAATCCATGGAAGTAAAGATAGAGCAACTAAACTGTGGAGAATAAAGGAGTGAATGCTTAGTACAGAAGGTAGCGGATAATACAGCCACTGCCTCAAATAAGTCTTCGAAACAGTAGGAGTTAATGACCGCTGCAGCGTAGGAACTCTGATAAGTGAAGTATGATATTGCAACTCAGTCCCAGCATAGATAGGCAGACATAAGCATGCAGGCAAAAGTAATTTCATATCAAGCACCACAAATGTGCAGCACAAATACCAACATATTTTGTGCCCATCGAGATAAAGATGCGCCAATCGGGATAGACTCCGGACCAGAACAAATAGAAGAAGACAGGTGATGTGCAACCGAACCATGCATGAGATAAAACCAAATGTTGCACTTGATATACAAGAAAAGTGTCCATCTGGTTAGAATTAAGCTGATGTGAGACTCCATAATAAGATATAGACAAAGATGCAGCCATATGAGCTGAAGATATGTGACGCGACGATGGTTGAGCTCCGTTGTTCCAAGAGCCAGTAGCACCTTAGAATCACACTGGGAAGAATAATAGAGTAACCACAAGGAAACCTGCTGAAGATTAATTTGGACTCCCCTGTAGCAACTTAAAGTGCGAGTGACCATGTTAAAGAAAAAGAAGCCTTGCAACTGTTGAGAACTCAAACAAAGTGAAACAAAGCACAATGTGCCAGCAGCAACTGTATAACCCCAATTTTCAGATGAATGGAACACTATCAATGTACTTGGAATCACATAGTAACAAATAACAGAGCAGATAAGCAAGAAAAGGATGTGCAGCTCATTAAAAAACCAAAGGTTAACCCTGTCTGAGATATGAAAGATCAAGAGCATCTGTTTGCAAAATACTACATGACTGGGTGAGCAAAACATCATACTGGTATAAAGATAGCGAACAAGGAACTGAGTTGGAGGCCAACCAAAGCCGCCTGGTTGGCCCCTCGATAAGCATGGGAGACCCTCCAAGGATGTTATATAGATTGACTTTTCCATGTAAGGATATCACAGATCAAAGGCCAAGAAGGGGTCTTATGGGGCTGGGATTGAGGGATCCAGCCAATAATCAGACTAGAGTCCCCCTCAATCCAAAGATGGTCAGCATGCAGTGAAAATAAGGCTTCATGAATACCCATCCAAGCTCCTACCAATTCAACATAAGGCACAGAGCAATTAAATAACTAGCGACTAGCTGCTCTAATGAGACGACCTTGGTAATCCCTGATGATATATGTAGCTGCGGCACCTTCTACTTTCACTGCACCATCGAAATTAACCTTCAAAACTCCAAAGGGAGGGGGTTGCCAAACAATAGAAATAGAGGTTGAACGCCTCTGATTTATGGGATGTGGATAGTCCCAGTACCTTAGAGGAGCAGAAGATTTGAAATTATGATTCAGAACAACAAGTTGACACACCAGCTGATGAGGATTAGTAGAAACACCTTCAAAAATTTGAGCATTACGAGCTTTCCATAATAGCCAGGCTAAATAAATACATGAAGACTGATACCCCTTATCTCCCAAGCCATCAGAAATCACTTCAAAGAAGTTAATTAAAGTATTAGGAAAAACATCTTTAGGAGATATGTGAGCAAAAAGCTGCCAACAGCTTATAGCAAAAGGACATTGAACGATAACATGTTCACAATCTTCTATACAATTTGCACAAAAATCACACAGCTGGTGGTTGGAAGATAAAATTTTCCTATTAACCAACAAGTTCTTACATGGAATCTTTTGAAAAAACAACTACCAACAAAACATTTTAACTCTTTGACGGACCTGGAGTTTCCAAATCCAAGCACAGTTAGCAATAGAAAAAGATGGGATATCAGAATTGAGAGACGCCATAGCCTCTCTGAGGGACACATGAGGGGACCTGGTAACATGCCACCCTATCTGATCGGACCAGCGGCCATAAGGAATAGGAATGCTCGGGATAATGGTCATCATTTCAGAAGAGACCAATGAGGTTAATAGACTAAGATTCCAACCAGAACCATGAGAAAATAGGTGCTCTACCCATATACTCTCTCAGTCAATATCCATATTAATAAAAGTGGCCCAAGCACAAAGTGGGCCAAGCACAAAGGGGAATTGGTTGTATCCAAGGATCATAAAAGCATGAATAGATTTACCATCCCCAATAGACCAAATCAAATTGTATCAAAGATGACAGTCCATTTTGGCAATTGCAGACCAAATTAATGAGCACTTCACAGGCTTACGGTAGGAAGCCCAAGATCACTGAAATTTATATTTAGTATGCACCAATCTAGCCAATAAAGAAGAAGGATTAAGGAAAATATTAGCCGCCAACTTACCAAGTAAAGCTTGTCTCCCAAGGGTAAAGATTGCAAACCAATTCCTCCCGCAGATTTAGAAGAACAAACTTGTGCCCAAGAGATTAAGTGAAGCCGCTGTCTATCACTGTCATATCCCCACAAAAAACTACGAAAATGCTTCTCCAAATTTGCTAAAACAAGTAATGGTACGGGCACCACAGACATAATGTAAAGTGAAACAGACGCTAGCATTGAGTGTAGAAGGGTTGCTCGTCCCGCGAAGGACAGAGCCCTCCACTTCCAACAAGCAATCCGTGCTAGCAATCTATCCACAATGAAGGCAAAATCAGAATGCCGATATCTATTACCTAATAGTGGAACACCCAGATATTTGGAAAAGCCTCTTCACATAGAAATATTAAACAAAGCTTTAATTTGAACTTTTGTAGTTGATGCTGTAGAAGGGCTAAAAAGAATATGAGATTTATTGAAATTCACATGCTGACCAGAGATAGTGCAATATGTGTCAACAACTACTTTCAAACAAACTGCACCTCGTAAAATAGCCCTAGCAATCAATAAACAGTCATCAGCAAATAAGATATGAGATAAATAGAAAGATGTGCTATGAGGCTTGAACACACGAAGAAGCTTTGATTGCACAATATAGTGTAATAGTGTAGAAAGAACTTTGGAATATAAGATAAATATGTAAGGAGATAATGGACAATTCTAATGCAGGCCATAAGCAGGTTGAAACCAACTCATAGGAGAGATATTAACTAGAATAGCCAACTAAGAGTGACAAATAGAAGCCATAATCCACTGAATAAATCGAGAAGAAAAATCATACCACTATAGGACCATATGAAGGAATGGTCATTGAATACGATCATAGACCTTTTCCAATCCAACTTCATAGTCAAAAGGCACTTAGAAGGCTTCACCTTTGCTAAGGAATGCATTACCTTTTGAGCAATTAGGATATTTTTAGATATATACCTTCTTGTAATAAAAGTCCCTTGCTCATGGGAAACCAAAAAAGATAACAAAGGCTGAATTCGATTAACCAGAATTTTAGTTACCACTTCATAAATGGTGTTACATAGACTAATAGGCCGATACTCATGAACATACCATAGATTGGGAACTTTTGATAATAAAGCAATAAACATTTGCTTCCGATCAGTGAGCATACTTGGATAACGAAAAAAATATTTGACAACATGAATAACATCCAAGCCAATAATAGGCCAAAACACCTTAAAGAACAATGATTGAAAGCCATCTGGCCCAGGGGCTTTCTCAAGATTAATATCATGGATAGCCTTAACAATCTCTTCATCGGATATAGGTTGGACTAGGGTTTCATCCTGATGGATGGATAGGGAATGACCAAATTGTGGAAGCACCACATTCTCATCAATTGGACAAGATGGTCACCGATTTTGAAAATGAGTAAATATATGCTGCCTTATATGACTATCATGTTGGATGACTTCACCTTGATCAGTTACTAACAGTCCAATATAGTTTTTTTGGCATCTTAAAATTGTAGATTGATGAAAAAATACAGTATTTGCATCTCTATCTTTTAACCAAACAGCTCTGGATTTTTGGCACCTAAAAATTTCTTGCTGATGTAGATTATGATTATATGATCTCAAGAGAGCCACCAATCTACAATGATCAGTGTTGGTGTAAAAATCCACCTGCGCCGGAGAAGCTGGAGTCGAGGGAGTCACGGTCGCCGTCGGGACCTGCAAAAGAAGTCTAAACCGGAGGTGGGGTTGCTCCGGCAAGATCCTCCGACGCTCAAGTCAGTTCTCTGCCTCAACAAGAATGAAGTGCTCGAACGAAAATTTTAGCAGAGTTTCTAGATAAAAATGAGAGCTTAGAGAATAACATATCTAGGGTCCCCCTTTTATAGGCAGAGGGGGCAACAGACTGATAGCGATGTCTGTAACCGTTCGGCAGCGGGCCGTCCAGAGTCAGGAGGAATTTGTTGCGAAGAGTAGTGGAGCGGAATCGTGGCTATCACCGGGATATGCCACGTGGAGTCTGTCGTGGGGAGTGGAGCGGCGTCCGTTGTCGCGACTTGCCAGAGGATGGAAGAATCACGCGGTATCTGTCGCAGGAAGTGGAGCAGGATCGTGGGCATCATAGCGGTTGGCCAAGGAGTAATAGAGTCGCACGAAATCCGTCACAGAAAGTGGAGCAGAGTCATGGCCGTTACTGCGGCCACGCCAGAGAGTGCAGGCCTGTCGGCTGAAGCTCGGCTGGAGTGTCTGACGGGGAGAGGTGGTTAGCTACCCGTTTGAGAGGAGCCCGGAGTTCGGCTCCCGTAGGAGTTCGGACGAAGTCTTCCTTCAGTTGAAGTCGGCGACGAGGTCTGGCTCCCACGGGAGTCCGGACGGAGTCTTCCTGCAGTTGGAGTCGGAGATGAGATCCGGCTCCCGTAGGGGTCCGGGCTGAGTCTTCCTGCAATTGGAGTTGTGGGTGAAGTCCGGCTCTCGTAGGAGTTCGGACGTAGTTTACCTGTAAGTGAAGTCATGGGCGGAGCCCAGCTCCCGTAGGAGTCCGGACGAAGTCCGCCTGCAGCCAGAGTTGGGAACGAGGTCCGACTCCCGAAGGAGTCCGGGCGAAACCTTCCCGCGGCTGGAGCTGGAGATGAGGTCTGGCTCCCGTAGGAGCCCGGACGAAGTCCACCTGCAATCAAAATCAGGAGTGAAGTCCGGCTCCCTTAGGAGTCCGGACGAAGTTTACCAGCAGTCGGGGTCGAGGACGGAGCTCGGCTCCCATAGGAGTCTGGGCGAAGCCTTCCCGCAGTCGAGGTCGGGGATGAGATCCGGCTCCCGTAGGAGTCCGGGCTGAGTCTTCCTGCAGTTGGAGTTGTGGGTAAAGTCCGGCTCCCGTAGGAGTCCGGACGTAGTTTACCTGTAAGTGAAGTCATGGGCGGAGCCCGGCTCCCGTAGGAGTCCGGGCGAAGTCCGCCTGCAGCCGGAGTTGGGAACGAGGTCCGGCTCCCGTAGGAGTCCGGGCGAAACCTTCCCGCAACTGGAGCTGGAGATGAGGTCTGGCTCCTGTAGGAGCCCGGGCGAAGTCCACCTGCAATCAAAATCAGGGGTGAAGTCCGGCTCCCTTAGGAGTCCGGACGAAGTTTACCAGCAGTCGGGGTCGAGGATGGAGCCCGGCTCCCGTAGGAGTCCGGGCGAAGCCTTCCCGCAGTCGAGGTCGGGGACGAGATCCGGCTCCCGTAGGAGTTCGGGCTGAGTCTTCCTGCAGTTGGAGTTGTGGGTGAAGTCCGGCTCCCGTAGGAGTCCGGACGTAGTTTACCTGTAAGTGAAGTCGTGGGCGGAGCCCGGCTCCCGTAGGAGTCCTGGCGAAGTCTGCCTGCAGTCGGAGTTGGGAACGAGGTCCGGCTCCCGTAGGAGTCCGGGCGAAACCTTCCCGCAGTTGGAGCTGGAGACGAGGTCTGGCTTCCGTAGGAGCCCGGGCGAAGTCCACCTGCAATCAAAATCAGGGGTGAAGTCCGGCTCCCTCAGGAGTCCGGACGAAGTTTACCAGCAGTCGGGGTCGAGGACGGAGCCCGGCTCCCGTAGGAGTCTGAGCGAAGCCTTTCCACAGTCGAGGTCGGGGACGAGATCCGGCTCCCGTAGGAGTCCGGGCTGAGTCTTCCTGCAGTTGGAGTTGTGGGTGAAGTACGGCTCCCGTAGGAGTCCGAACATAGTTTACCTGTAAGTGAAGTCGTGGACGGAGCCCGACTCCCGTAGGAGTCCGGGCGAAGTCCGCCCGCAATCGGAGTTGGGAACGAGGTCCGGCTCCTGTAGGAGTTCGGGCGAAACCTTCCTGCAGCTGGAGCTGGAGACGAGGTCTGGCTCCCGTAGGAGCCTGGGCGAAATCCACCTACAATCAAAATCAGGGGTGAAGTCTGGCTCTCTTAGGAGTCCGGACGAAGTTTACCAGCAGTCGGGGTCAAGGACGGAGCCCGACTCCCGTAAGAGTCCGGGCGAAGCCTTCCCGCAGTCGAGGTCGGGGATGAGATCTGGCTCCCGTAGGAGTCCGGGCTGAGTCTTCCTGCAGTTGGAGTTGTGGGTGATGTCCGGCTCCCGTAGGAGTTCGGACGTAGTTTACCTGTAAGTGAAGTCGTGGGCGGAGCCTGGCTCCCGTAGGAGTCCGGACGAAGTCCGTCCGCAGTCGGAGTTGGGAACGAGGTTCGGCTCCCGTAGGAGTCTGGATGAAATCTGGTAGTTGTAGGAATCTACCGTCGGAGAAGTTCAGCCGTTGACGGAGTCCGGTGTAGTTCGGATTGGAGTTGAACCTGGCTGGAAGGAGTCTGGAAGGGATTCGGGGAACGGTTGATAGTCGTAGAAAGTCGGCTGATGGCGGAGCTCAGTGGGCACTTGGAGCGGCTTAATAGATGACTGGGGGAACTCATGTTGAAGGAGCTCGGGTGGTGCAGTGGGAGTTCGTCCGTCGGGGGAATTCAGTCAGCACCGTGACAATCCGACTGTTGGAGAAGTCCGGAGAGATACCATCTGCGGTCGAAAGCTGGAGGAGTCCTGGGAGGGTCAATCCTGTCAAGAACTTCGGCTGAGGGTATTTTATACCCAACACCAGTCCCCCTACTTTCGAGTTCGAATTTCGATTGAAAGAAGTACAGAGAGATTGTCACAGCCGATGTTGCTCCCTTGATATCCGCGTGCAATCGTCCTCAGATATTTTGGCATTTAATGCGCGTGCGCTGGAGTCTTTTCAAATCGAGACGATCTGAAGAGGCTCTTTTGGAACCTGCAGTGGAACGGTGCTCAAGACGTGGCGCAATAAAGGCTCTGTCAGCCGTTTGCCACTTTTTAACCACCCGCTGTGGTGAGTGGGACACGCGGCAAAAAGAAACCGGTTAGGGGGGATTCGCAATCGTCATTTTGTCGGATCTCAGGGCCTATTTAAACCCGCACTCCTCCTCCAAGAGTCCTGCTCTATCCGACGGTCTCGTTCTAGCGCCTTTCTTCTCCCTGAGAACTTCGATTTTTCTCAGTGCCCTTTCCAGCCTTAGGCATTCCTCGAGCCATCCCCATTTCCGCACCTTCACACCTCCCCGAATCGCCTAGGTTAGTTTCGAAACTCCTTCCTCTTTTTGTTCTTCCTTTTGCCGTTCGATCTTTCTTCCTCTTGCTCTGCACATCAGTCCCCCGAGACCTTGTCTGTGATTTTCCTCGATTTTTAGGGATTTCGCCTCTGTAAGTGGTCTTCGTGTGATTCTAGATGTCTTCCAGGGCTTCTTCTTCTAGCGGCTCTAGGAGTTCATCTGCCTCGATCTCCCAGAGTCCTCAGGCGGTAGGTGAACCGGTAGGTAGAGCTGAACCTCGTCTGATTTTTGCATCGGACGCCATTCCTTGTTCTCTGACTCCGGACGAACTCTAACTGATAAGAGTTCAGTATGGAATTCCTCCGGAGTACGAACTAGAACTTCCTGGCTCATCCGACCGGGCTAGTGCCCCTCCCCCCGACTGCTTCTGCCTGTATCAGGAGGCCTTCCATACCGAACTTCGGCTTCCTCTTCCGCCTTTTGTCATTGCTCTTTTTCGATTTCTGGATATTTCTCTGGCTTCGGTTGCACCAAACTCCTTTAGATTTTTGATAGGGTTCCTCTCTCTTTGTCATGTAGTCGAAGTCCAGCCCACCCTTTCCTTGTTTAGATACTTCTACACCTTCAAGCGTCATCCCATGGCGAAAGATTGGTGGTACTTCTCTTCACAGTTTGGTAGGAAGGGGTTGCTGAAAGGTGCCCCTTCTTTTATCCATAACTGGAAGGGAAAGTTTTTTTATATTCGACGCCCGTCCTTGAGGCTAGAGTTGCCCCCTTGGGGCTCCCTGAGGGACTCCATCCGTCGGACGCCCAGCCTGGGGGGGACGATCATCAAGCGTCCCAGAAACTCCTCAAATATCCAGCTCTTTCTCTCCCCAATCTCCTGAAGGAGCAGTTTCTGTTCAACATTGGCATGAGCCCCCTGGTCCCGCCAGTATTTCATCTCTCCTTTTTTTCTTTCTTTTCCTTTCCTTTCCTTTCCTCTCTTTCTCCTACTTCTCTTCTTTTCTTCTTTTTCACGCCCTCTTTCTCTTTTTTCTCTTTTCTTTTTTTTTCTCTTTTTTTTTTTTAGGCATGGACGCTGAAGAAGCACAGATGCTTGCCAGGGGCCTGAAGGCTCTCAAAAGAAAGGATGCTGCGGCCTTCGGGCCGGCGAAGAGGACCAGAGTGGAGGGGACGAGTTCGGCAGCGCCCGCCCAAGCGACCTCAGCCGCTGATGTCCTTGTAGACACTGAGCTTCCAGCCACCCGGGCTTCCCCGAGGGGTTTGAGTTCTTCTACCGAGGTCCCCGCTTCAGAGACCCATCCTGAGGAGGTGCCAGAGGGTGAGAGGAGGAAGAGGAGGAAGACCTTGGCCCGCAGGGTCGGCAGTCGTCGGGCTGCCATTGAAGAATCCCACAGCTCTGAAGAGGAGCAGGGGGATGATCCCTTTAGCGACAGGGACCTAATAAAAAAGCTGGTAGACGGGTGCTCACTACCCGAAGTCGTCCAGAGGATCGTCCGTGTCGATCCTGCACAACGAGTCTGGGACTCGCTGGGGGCCTTCCTCAAGGTAAGCAGATTCATCTTTCTTTCTTCCTTTCGCTTCTTCATTTAATTAACTTCTCAGCTCCCATTCTGACCCTCCGATCGTCCTTGCAACTCGGGCACCAACTCTTCGCCAACATCGAGATGACAAACAAGACCGTGGAAGGTCAGCAGGCCGAGACTGCCTGCCTTAAGGAAATGGCCCTCGAGGTGGCCGATCTCCGAGAGGTGCTTGAGAGAGAGAGACAGACCTCGACGAAATAGAAGGCCGACTTGGAGGAGATGGTGAGGAGGGCAGAGGCCGAGGTTGCCAACATGGCGGAGCAGATCCCGACCCTGGTCTCGGAGGCCAGGGGTCAAGCAGTGGAGGAGTTCAAGGCTTCCACCAAAATGAAGAAGTTGAAGGTTGAGTTCGGCCAAGCCGCATTCAATAAAGGGTTCGAGCTCTGCCAGGAGAAGATGGTCGTGAAATTCTTCGAGCTCGACCTCAGTTTCTTGGATGAGGCATCCGAGGATGAAGCCGGACCCTCCACCGCCGTCGCAGCCACCACGGACCACCCCCCAGAGGTGCCGAGTCCCCCTGTTGATCCAGAGGTCCGAGACCTCTAACCTTGTATTCTTCCTTTATTGTCATTTTTCTTCTTTCTTTTGTCTTCAAGAAACGTTCAATCAATAAAATTGGTCTCCTCCTTTTGGGGGACTTTTCTTCTCTTCTTTTTCTTTCTTTCTTTCTTCTTCTTTGTAATGAGCTGTGTCTTAATGCGCTGACCTCCCGATGGCAGTGCCTTGTCGAAGTGCTTCCCTTGCCTCAGGGGATTTCGCTGAAGTCTACAATCCAGCAGCTGAAGAAGGAAGTCCTCCATTTAACAAAAAGGTCGAAGAAGACGGAAGGCGAGCTTCGCAGGTTGAGGGAGAGTCATTCTGAAGCCACCGCAGAGGCCACCTACTTTTGGAATCTCCACGTGAAGGGAATCATGGAGTACAGCCGGAGGAAGGCAAACTTTGAGAAGGAGCTTGAGGAATACAAGAAGCGCGCCAGCGACCAAATTTGGGCTCAAGCTGCCAAAATCAGTTCTCTCAAGGTGGAACTGTCAGCTGCCCAGAAGAGGATTAGCCAGCTGGAGGGGAGTTCATCCCGGCTTTTGACTCGGGCCGACAGCGACCGGGAGTGGTCGAAGAAAGTCTCCGACCTCCAACAACAGCTCCAGGATGCTGAGGCGAGCTATGATGCGTACCGGACCAGCTGGCGCAAGCAGGTGGACGAATACAAGGGAAGGCTCCGGATGGTGACCGACGAGGTTGCCCGCCTTCGAAGGTAGCTAACTGAGGGGGCTCGATCTGCCTCCGCTTGGGATTCCGACGAACTCCAATCCCTGAGGAGGACCGTAGAAGGACTATCCGTCGCTCTTGGGGAGGGGAAGGCCGAGCTGCAGCAATTGAAGATCCAGTTGGTATGCGAGCAGCAGGCCATCAAGGATGCGGAGGCAGAATCCGAGGTCTTGAGAAAAAGGCGTCGAGAGGCGGAGAGCGAAAGCCAGTAATTTCATCGAAGATACATGGAGATATTAATGAGAGAGAGGGAATTGGAAGCAGAAGTCGGATGTTTAAGGGGTTCCCTAGCGAGGGTCAAAGCCGAAAGTTCGAGGTCGGAGGAAGTCGGGTCTCCTTAGGGCTCTTTTTGTCCTTCCGTCTTCCCATGTATATATTTTTTCTTCTGTTGTTTCGTCTTGTTCTTGTTGTTTTGCTTTTCTTTCTTTAGCCTGCTGGGCTTTGTAGTGTATATTTTGTGAATGAAATGAAAAGAGGATTTTGTGTTACCTCATCCACGTATTGCATTAAATCGTCATCCGCCGAACTTCTTTTGTCTCTTGACTTGTTCGACATCGGTGTCATTCGGAGGTGCCCGGTCGTCGCCACGTTGATTTGCTTTTCTTATCGTCCATGGCCGTAGGCTCGAGCTCGTGGTCTGAACTTCGCATTATCTTGAAGGGGTCATTATTTTCTTGGCCCATGTAGAGAGCCTTCTTAGAGACCGGGGATGTTCGATAGGAGCTCCCATCTTTGTTGAGACGAAGTTCCTTATATTTTTGGTGTAGTTTATTTTTCATCTGTTGCCGATGTAGTTTGTCGCTTTCTTTTTTAATTTTCTTCCTCTTTTCTGAGTGAGGGTCCTCCCCTTGCTTTTCGCGGGGTCGCGTAGAGGTGTAGGGGTGCCGTCGAGGAAACTTTTCTCTTTATCCGATCATGTTGGGCGACCAAATTTTTGTCATCGTCAGGACGAGGTCCTCCTTCTGTTCTTGACATAGTCGATCTCAGCTCAGGTTAGGATGAGGTTCTCCTTCTGTTCCCAACGGGACTGTGGGGGTACATAAAGGTCGTTGCGAGGGCCTCTCCCCCCATCCGATCTAAGAGAACCGGATCTTCAACATTGCTCGTGTCAGGACGAAGTTTTCCTCCTGTTCCTAACATGGCTGTGGGGCACATTAGAGCATTGCAGGGCCTCTCCCTCCATTCGGTCTAAAAGAATCGGGCCTTTGACTTTGCTCATGTTAGGATGAGGTTCTTCTCCTGTCCCTAACATGGCTATGGGGGCACATTAGGACGTTGTAGGGCCTCTCCCCCCATCCGATCTAAAAGAACCAGGCCTTTGACTTTGCTTATGTTAGGGCGAGGTTCTCCTCCTGTCTCTAACATGGCTGTGGGGGCATGTTAGGACATTGTAGGGCCTCTCCCCCCATCCGGTCTAAAAGAATCGGGCCTTTGACTTTGCTCATGTTAGGGCGAGGTTCTCCTCCTGTCCCTAACATGGCTGTGGGGACACTTTAGGGCGTTGTAGGGCCCCTCCCCCCACCCGGTCTAAAAGAACCGGGCCTTTGACTTTGCTCATGTTAGGGCGAGGTTCTCCTCCTGCCCCTAACACGGCCATGGGGGCACTTAAGGGCCGTTATATGGGCCTCTCCCTTGATCCGATCTTAAAATAATCGGACTTCCATTTTGCTCATGTTAGGACGAGATTCTCCCCCTGTTCCTAACATGACCATGGAGGCACTTAAGGACCGTTATATGGGCCTCTCCTCTGATCCGATCTTAAAATAATCGGACTTCCATTTTGCTCATGTTAGGACGAGATTCTCCTCTTGTTCCTAACATGACCATGGGGGCACTTAAGGGCCGTTATATGGACCTCTCCTCCGATCCGATCTTAAAATAATCGGACTTCCATTTTGCTCATGCTAGGACGAGGTTCTCCTCCTATTCCTAACATGACCATGGGGGCACTTAAGGGCCGTTATATGGGCCTCTCCCCCGATCCGATCTTAAAATAATCGAACTTTCATTTTGCTCATGCTAGGATGAGGTTCTCCTCTTGTTCCTAACATGACCATGTTTTAATTGTTTGAAGGGGTTATCTCTAGTCGTAACAAGTCCATGCCAAAAGGGAGAGACATGCAAAGTCGAAAGAAATTTTGATTCAAAGCAAAGTCGTGAGTAGTATATTTACAGGTTTCTCGAGTCCCATGGTCGTGGAAGGTCTGCTCCTCCTTGAGGTCCCCCGGTGATGGAGTCGATGGTCCCGATTGGAGGTTGATCTCCGGGCTGCTCCTCCCTCCTTGGCGGTTCAGGTTGCGACAGGGCCCTTGGCCGATCCTCTCTGCCTTCAGGTCAGCATCGAATGAACCTGTCGAGCAGACCTTGCCTGATGAGCTCCTCGATCTCATCCCGGAGCTGAATGCACTCCTCTGTGTCGTGACCGTGGTCATGATGGTAGAGGCAGAACTTGTTAGGATTGCGCTTCCCAAGGTGTGTGCGCATCCTTTCCGGCCTTGGCAGCTACTCCCTGACCTCCATCAGCACTTGGGTTTTCGAGGCATTGAGGGGGGCATAGTTGCAGAATCTTCTCGGTGGAGAACCCCGTCGAACTCCACGGTCCGGGCTTCTCTGCCTACGTACCCGGAGAGGAGTATGGACACGCTTGTGCCCGGGAGGAGTTCGAGAACGTGGCTGAGCTTCTCTCGACTCTTTTTCGACTGCGGGCTTACTCGAGTCTCCCACCTGCCGCTCTCTCGCAGTCTCCTCATCCTTGATTTTGAAGGCTTCTTCCGCTCGGGTGTATCCTTCGGCCCGAGCCAACAGATCAGCAAAATCTCTGGGGTACTTCTTCTCCAGGAAGAACAAAAGGTCATTCTTCTGAAGGCCGTTCTTCAAAGCGGCCATTGCTACCGACTAGTCCAAGTTCCGGACCTCCAGTGTTGCGACATTGAAATGGTTGATGTAGGCCCGAATGGACTCCCCCTCCCTCTGCTTGATATTGATGAGGGACTCCGAACCCTTTCGGGGGTGCCGACTGCTGACAAGTGGGCCACAAATTGATGGCTCATCTGATTGAAGAAAAAGATGGTACTCGACTTCAGCGTCGAGTACCAATTTCCCACCGCTCCCTTCAAGGTGGACGGGAAGGCTCGGCATAGAATGGCATCGGGTGTGTCATGAAGCAGCATCATCATCCGGAAGGCCTCCAGATGATCAACCGGATCCGAAGTCCCGTCGTAGCTTTCAAACTGGGAGAGTTTGAAGTTTGGCGGGATCGGTTCCTGCATGATCATTTGAGAAAAGGGAGGATTAGTACAAATATCCTCACCATATGCGGGGGGAGCGTGGCGGAGTTCTTCGATCCGTCGGTTCATCTCCTGGAGCCTCCGATCCAGGAAATCCTCTCGACTACGGGTCTCGAGGGTCCTCTGGCAGAATGGGGGTAGAGATCTTCTAGGGGTGGAATCGTGATCCGACTAAGGGCTCTCCACCCTCGGATTCATCCTTCCAGGGAAGACGGGGCGGCTGGCCCAAGTGGCTCGCCCTACCCTCGGATTCTGGTGTTCCGGTGATGCTCTTTCCAGGCGCACTGATGCCTGCGGCTGCTGCTGCTGCTGCATGACCTGCACAACTTCAGTGAGGCCTCTGACCTGCTGCGCTAGCAGGTCAAATTACTCCGCACCAACCACCGTTACCGGAGGAGGAGGAGGAGGCTGGAAAACTGAAGGTGAGGTCGGAGCATGAGATCTGACTGCGGAGGCCGTGGATCATCGTGTGGACGCCTTGCGGGGAGGCATCGGGCAAAGACCAAGTGGAGGAAGGAGGAGAGGATGCCAGAAAAGATGTCCGGGGGTGGTCCCATTGAGCGCTCCTTTAAGAACAAGGGTACTGCGAAGACACAAGCTCCTTCCTCTAGCGCTAATCCTGTTGGTGCAAAAATCTATCTGCACCGGAGAAGCTGGAGTCGAGGGAGTCACGGTCGCCGCTGGAACCTGCAAAGGAAGTCTAAACCGGAGGTGGGGTTGCTCCGACAAGACCCTCCGACGCTCAAGTCAGTTCTCTGCCTCAACAAGAATGGAGTGCTCGGACGAAAATTTTAGCAGAGTTTCTAGATAAAAATGAGAGCTTAGAGAATAACGTATCTGGGATCCCCCTTTTATAGGCGGAGGGGGCAACAGACTGATAGCGATGTCTGTAATCGTCCGGCAGTGGGCCGCCCAGAGTCAGGAGAAGTTTGTTGTGAAGAGTAGTGGAGCGGAATCATGGCTATCACCGGGACATGCCACGTGGAGTCTGTCGTGGGGAGTGGAGCGGCGTCTGTTGTCGTGACTTGCCAGAGGATGGAAGAATCATGCGGTATCCGTCGCAGGAAGTGGAGCAGGATTATGGGCATCATAGCGGTTGGCCAGGGAGTAATGGAGCCGCACGGAATCCATCGCAGAAAGTGGAGTAGAGTCGTGGCCGTTACTGCAGCCACGCCAGAGAGTGCAGGCCTGTCGTCTGAAGCTCGGCTGGAGTGTCTGGTGAGGAGAGGTGGTTAGCTACCCGTTTGAGAGGAGCCCGAAGTCCACTCCCGTAGGAGTTCGGATGAAGTCTTTCTTCAGTTGAAGTCGGGGATGAGGTCCGGCTCCCACGGGAGTCCAGATGGAGTCTTCCCGTAGCTGGAGTCGGAGATGAGATCCGACTCCCGTAAGGGTCCGGACTGAGTCTTCTTGCAATTGGAGTTGTGGGTGAAGTCCGGCTCCCGTAGGAGTCCGGACGTAGTTTACCTATAAGTGAAGTCGTGGGTGGAGCCCGGCTCCCATAGGAGTCCGGGCGAAGTCCGCCTGCAGCCGGAGTTGGGAACGAGGTCCGGCTCCCGTAGGAGTTCGGGCGAAACCTTCCCGCAGTTGGAGCTAGAGACGAGGTCTGGCTCCCATAGGAGCCCGAGCGAAGTCCACCTGCAATCAAAATCAGGGGTGAAGTTCGGCTCTCTTAGGAGTCCGGATGAAGTTTACCAGCAGTCGGGGTCGAGGACGGAGTCCGGCTCCCGTAGGAGTCCAGATGAAGCCTTCCCGCAGTCGAGGTCGGGGATGAGATCCGGCTCCCATAGGAGTCCAGGCTGAGTCTTCCTGCAGTTGGAGTCGTGGGTGAAGTCCGGCTCCCGTAGGAGTCCGGACGTAGTTTACCTGTAAGTGAAGTCATGGGCGGAGCCCGGCTCCCGTAGGAGTCCGAACGAAGTCCGCCTGCAGCCGGAGTTGGGAACGAGATCCGACTCCCGTAGGAGTCCGGGCGAAACCTTCCCGCAGCTGGAGCTGGAGACGAGGTCTGGCTCCCGTAGGAGCTCGGGCGAAGTCCACCTGCAATCAAAATCAGGGGTGAAGTCCGGCTCCCTTAGGAGTCCGGACGAAGTTTACCAGCAGTCGGGGTCGAGGACGGAGTCCAGCTCCCGTAGGAGTCTGGGCGAAGCCTTCCCGCAGTCGAGGTCGGGGACGAGATCCGGCTCCCGTAGGAGTCCGAGCTGAGTCTTCCTGCAGTTGGAGTTGTGGGTGAAGTCCGGCTCCTGTAGGAGTCCGGACGTAGTTTACCTGTAAGTGAAGTCGTGGGCGGAGCCCGGCTCCCGTAGGAGTCCGGGCGAAGTCCGCCCGTAGCCGGAGTTGGGAACGAGGTCCGGCTCCCGTAGGAGTCCGGGCGAAACCTTCCCACAGCTGGAGCCGGAGACGAGGTCTGGCTCCCGTAGGAGCCCGGGCGAAGTCCACCTGCAATCAAAATCAGGGGTGAAGTCTGGCTCCCTTAGGAGTCCGGACGAAGTTTACCAGCAATCGGAGTCGAGGACGGAGCCCGGCTCCCGTAGGAGTCCGGGCGAAGCCTTCCCGCAGTCGAGGTCGAGGACGAGATCCGACTCCCGTAGGAGTCCGGGCTGAGTCTTCCTGCAGTTGGAGTTATGGGTGAAGTCCGGCTTCTGTAGGAGTCCGGACGTAGTTTACCTGTAAGTGAAGTCGTGGGCGGAGCCCGGCTCCCGTAGGAGTCCGGGCGAAGTCCGCCCGCAGCCGGAGTTGGGAACGAGGTCCGGCTCCCGTAGGAGTTCGGGCGAAACCTTCCCGCAGCTGGAGCTGGAGACGAGGTCTGGCTCCCGTAGGAGCCCGGACGAAGTCCACCTGCAATCAAAATCAGGGGTGAAGTCCGGTTCCCTTAGGAGTCCGGACGAAGTTTACCAGCAGTCGGGGTCGAGGACGGAGCCCGGCTCCCGTAGGAGTCCGGGCGAAGCCTTCCCGCAGTCGGGGTCGGGGATGAGATCCGGCTCCCATAGGAGTCCGGGCTGAGTCTTCCTGCAGTTGGAGTTGTGGGTGAAGTCCGACTCCCGTAGGAGTCCGGACGTAGTTTACCTGTAAGTGAAGTCATGGGTGGAGCCCAGCTCCCGTAGGAGTCCGGGCGAGGTCCACCTACAGCCGGAGTTGGGAACGAGGTCCGGCTCCCGTAGGAGTCCGGATGAAATCTGGTAGTTGTAGGAATCTACCGTCGGAGAAGTTCAGCTGTTGACGGAGTCTGGTGTAGTTCGGATTGGAGTTGAACCTGGCTGGAAGGAGTCTGGACGGGATTCGGGGAACGGCTGATAGTCGTAGAAAGTCGGCTGGCGGCGGAGCTCAGTGGGCACTTGGGGCGGCTTAATAGATGACTGGGGGAACTCATGTTGAAGGAGCTTGGGTGGTGCAGTGGGAGTTCATCCGTTGGAGAAATTCAGTTAGCACCGTGGGAATCTGACTGTTGGAGAAGTCCGGAGAGATACCATCTGCGGTCGAAAGCCGAAGGAGTCCTGGGAGGGTCAATCCTGTCAAGAACTTCGGCTGAGGGTATTTTATACCCAACAATCAGCATGAGAAAGGGCCCCTTGACTAGCTTCTAGGACCTGAAGATCATGAATCTATTTATAAAGGACTTCCTTTTTTCTAAAAATATTTCCAACATTCATAGAATTCCACCTTTGAAGAGCCTTTTTGGCTTTAGACAGCGAATAGACAAACGAATGTAGGGAGATTGATCAGAAGAATACACTCGAGCCTTCTTGACTATCTTATGAACATCAAAATTAGATAACCAGAACTTCTCAAATCTAAATGGTCTAGGACCACTTAGACGATGAGACTTGACAATAAGTAACAAGGGGCAATAATCTGAGGCAAATCGGAGAAGGTGAAAAATAATAGATTCTGGATAGCTATCCAACCAACCCGAAGAAGCAAAGGCCCAGTCCAGCCTCTCCCAAACATGAGCAACTCCCATTTGGTTATTACACCAAGTGTAAGAAGGCCCTTGAAACCCCAAATCAGGCAACCCAATTTGATCAATGAAGGCTCTAAGTTCTTGAACATCCTTAGACATCTGAAAGGGCTTGCCACCCCGTTTGTCCTCCAATTGGAGGACACAATTAAAGTCACCTATAAACGGCATATCAAGCCTTAATGCTTGGACAGCTTGCACTTGAGTCCAAGCATCCCGACGATGAATACTAGAAGTACTTGCATATAACACACCCAACACCCAGGGCTCCATATCAGGCAAAGAAACCAATCCAAAAATAATTTACTTATCGATATGGATAAAATCCACATTATCTAGATTTTTGTGCCAAGCGACAACTATGCCCCAGAAAGGCCTTCCGCGGGCACCATATAGACATGCCAAATGGGGCTCAGAATATGAGTAATACGAGGTAATACCTCGATCGGAAGATGTGTCTCCAAAAAATAACAAACATCAGGCTGATGCATATGAACCAAAAGCTTAGTATAGTTAATAAAAGAGGGCTTTGCGGCCCCTGCAGTTTCAAGGCAAAATCTTCATAAGATCAAATAGAAGGTTAAACGGAACCACCATCCACTGCATTGACAGACTCATCAGACACAATCTTGTATTTATCAACCATTGCCTTCGCTAATGGGTTTGACAAATCCTCTGGCTTCATGGAACCTTGTATAACATGCTTAAGACAGGTTAAAAGAGAGGAATGATCCGATGGTTTCTTATCCTCCTTAACAGAAACAGCCAAGTGTGGATCAGAAGACTCCTGTTGAATAAAGTACCCAGCATCCCTTGGTGATTGAACTTGCAAAGTAGATGAGCCCTTCTGATCCTCCATCAAAATCTTCTGTTGTGGAGATTGGGACCCAGGAGATCTAGCAGCCCTGGCCTTGTTAGGAGAGCGCTTCCTCTTCTCCTTGATATTCACTCCATCACTGGATACAGCCTTAGAGGCGAATGTAAAAGTACAATCCATGGCCTGTAACCCCTCGAAAACATTAGGATCAGAGAATAATAGGGGAGCAAACCTGGATTCTATTGTGCAGGGCGAAAAATGCTGTGGATGTACACCATCTGAGTCGCCATTTTGGTTGCTCGTTTAGTTGCTACTTATGAATCTTGCTGGCTAGACTCTGTTGGCACGGTGGGATGTAAAGTACTAACAACTGCCTTGCCAACGACCAGGCCCCTTCTCCATGACCCTCTCCGGATAGCCTCATCAAGGAAGTCAAATACCATCACCCCTCAGCCCATGCTGAAACATGAAAATCTCCTTGTATATTCCACCGGGCTCTTAACTCCTTTTGGACAAAATCAATGGAGAACCCTCACCCCAAGAACTTACCAATGAGAGCATTCTGCCATCGACTACATGCTTCGTCAATCTCTTCATCAGCAAACACAACCACCTGCGAGAATTTCTCCTCCAAAGCGGCAATATCGGCCCAAGATGCACGTGAAGTCTCCCATCTGAAACGCCGGCTACCCTGCACAATGTTCGCCCACGACTTATCCTCCTCCACCGCAGATCCCTTATTTCCCCAAGAAGATGAAACCCGATCAGATCGAACTGAGCTTCCGTTTTGATTACGAGGAAATCCCCCTTCCTGAGTACTTCCGCACGGTTTTGACTAAAAGAACCATCACAATTAATTTTAATGAAACCTGGTTGTGGAGGTTGCCAATGAACAAGGATTTGTTGATAAGATTCCCAAAGTCCTGTGGTATGGGACCACCCCAAATTCCAGTTCCCCTGAGCTTTCTATCATTCATAGAGCTGAACCCTTCACTGACCACTCGGTATGCACTGGTAAGAATCTCCATAGGCCTTCTATCTTGGTCTCGAAACAAAAGCTCATTCCTACTCTTCGACATAATCCACGAGAGATAGGCTCGATAAGACTGCCACCATTATCTTCAGAATCCGCTTTGGATAGAATGAAGTGAAGAACGTGGCCAGTGAATGGTTATCCAAATAGGTATGACTTCAGTGCATTGGAAGAAGATGTCATCCACTGTTTCCTTATCCCTCTCACATCTACCACATATAGGTGAGATAGTTTGAATAATATGTGAGAGATACTCAGTCGCAGGTAGCTCACCTTTCGTTAACTTCCACAAAAATAATTGCACTATACTATGGACTTTCAGCCTTCAAATCTGTTGAATATTTTGAGTATGCTCATGTTCAGTGTGAAGAATAGAGGAATAAACCTCTTTCGCAGATACTTTGGTTCTATAGCTTTCAACCTAGCACAAGATATCCTCCTGCCTTTCACTGCAAGCTAAAATATTCAAAATATGATGTGCTACTGGTTGACGGAGGCACTGTTAATTGTATAGCATCACAGTTCCAAGATTGATCTTCTAATATAAGGTGGTGAATCGTTTAATAAATGGGCAACAAATCAACATTATAAAACAAAGGCCTTCTATGAATTGGCTGAGTTGAAAACCAAGGTTCAGATTCTGTGCTGATACTCATCCCCCTGCCAACCGACCAAATAAAATTAACAGAAACCAAAACAGAGCTCTTGTAGATGATTCTCCATGCCGGGGAAACATCGGAGGGTACAGCATAGGAATGCCATTGGTCATTAACATTGTATTCCGACTTCAAGATCTCTGCTAACAAGGCTGTTGGATTCATTACTATTCTTCCCGCCACTTCACTAATCACCACTTCTCAACATAAGGAATGCCCAATCCCCCTCCCTTTTCGCAGTACAGATGGTTTCCCAAGCAACAATATGGATGGATCTTCACTCATTTCCATGCCCCCAAACAAAGTCATGCCGAGTCCAAGTGAGCCAATGAAAGAAGCCAGCTGGTGCAGCAATATTGGACAGCAAGTAATAAATAGGCATGGAGCACAAAATCAATCCGACCAATGTACCTCTTCTAGTCATCGAAAGGCATTTTCATTTCAAAGTATGCAGACAGAAATGAATTTTATCCATGGCTCATGAACAGATTGTCTTCATGCGGATAGTGGAATGCTGAAAACACCTTTGGAGGAAAGATCGAAAAGAAAAAGAAACAGCCCAAGAATATCTGTTAGTTATGTTAATTCTTTCCCACAACAGTTGGTTGTTTTTGTATGACCATGAGCTGCAGATACTGCTTCAGAACATTAACAAATATGCTCTCTTGTTATTAGGTTTACATGCACATTTTGTTGTTTGGGGCCTGCTCTCATGAGTCCCGCGCAGCGTGCAGGGAGCTTGATTTGAAAAGTATGGGGCCTATGAGAACCATGGAAAAAAAATCCAGTTATGGACCGTACCTGATGCAGTTTGGAATCCAACGACGGTTGATATGGCAGGCCAACCAATGAAAGCTCACGATATAGCCACAAGCTGATAATTGAGAGCCTGACACACAGCCGACCTAAAATGTCCATAGAGAGTTCTTCAAATTTTGAACTCTTCTCAACGATTTCCTTATGTGCATGATGTGCGGACTACCTATGCAGATGAAGTGTGCGGCGTAATCTTTGAACTAGATGTGCAGCCTGTTACCATAATAGCTAATGCATGTGTCCAATTTGCCTGATGACGGATGCTAGCCCTCGTCTATATCAAGCATGCTCGGTGCGCCCTCCAAGTAAGTTTTTTTCAACCCTACCACTTACCATCTCAAATCTCCTATGTTCTCTAAGATCATTATGTAACTTAGGTGCTGAAAGGTTCTCCATTGGACTATTTTCAATAAGTGGACTTTCGTATTTTTCATTTTAGATGATTAGGTGTAGGAGCATTCAAGTGAGGTGATCAACACCATCCAACTCTTCTAAAGCTGCTCGGAGACTAGTAGTGACCCCAATCCGCCCTTGCCAACCCAAATTGATGACCTGCCAAATGTTCCATCCCTGCAGCTTGCTTGACGTCAAGGCCGGATCAGATTTCAATGGTAACAATATCCAACAAGAAAATTAAATATGTATCGAGGACATGAAATTTGCAATCATAGTAAGTTCTGAAAAATTTGATCTGAATTTGATTTGGATACATAAAGACACTACTTTAAATGTAGTTGTTACGGAAGAACCCATCGATGGAAACTAATTCTCTGTAGAGGTATGCCCAAGATGATAAGGTGAGGTCACACCAATTGTGGACCCAAACACCACACAACTAGCCACGCAACTGGAGCCTGTGCTTGACATCTATGACTAACAACTTTGATACGGGGAGTCAGAGAGATTCCTCCCATAATGAAGATCAGGACCTAGCCTAACGGCCTGCAGAGTAGACCTAACAAACACAGATTTTGACTAACGGTCTATGAGCTCAATCTCCAAATAAAAGAGGTACAAATGGGACTCTCAGGGTAAGAAAGTTCGCTCCATCCTTTCAATCTTTTCTCTCCATTATTCTCAAAGTTTCAACTAACTTTGGCATTGGAGGGTCCCTCATTGGAACACTCTCGATGAGTGTGGACTTCCTTTGCAAGTATCATCTGATGTCGCAGATCTCAACTGACATCCGACTCCAGCTACGTTAGCACCTTATCGGAGCCCTATGATAATAGGTTGGCATTAAAGGAAGGGCCTTAAGCCCCTTTGAGAGAAAAAAAATATGGTGTGGATGAGAGCACAATACCCCACTACCTCCCACTAGCAATCCATCCATCGTAGCCGATGCAATGCCACTCATGGATTTATTGCAGTGCAACCTCCAGCCATAATATATCCACCACCGTTCAGTCCGGACCCACTAGATCCAGGCATTGACTGATGCTATACAACAGCTCTAACAAGTGATGGAGCAGCAGCAACAGATGGAACTAAGTCCTTGAGTGATTCCCTCCCATCTCAGCTGGCGATCTTGCTCTCAGAATTCGAGATCCATCCTCCGACGGTATTCATGCCACTCCATCGCTATTCTGGTTCATTCGCCTTTCCGTTGAAGTTTGAGGGAAGGAGCATAGCAGAGAAGCTCTTCCTCCACCAATGATTCGATTCCAGCCTACTCCCCTAAGCCTGAGAGATCTTGATGGGAGGAGGAGCTCGGGAAGAGAGTTCGAGACATCGAGCATTGCCTTAGTGAAGTTCAAATTGGACCTTAATGGAGCAGTTACGGCCTCAGCTTTAACTCTCGACTACTATTCATCTAGGTCATCCTACAGGAACCAATCTCGAGTCAGTTCAAGGTACCTTAGCTGGAGTCATATGATGGCTCCACAGATCCTCTCGATCATTTGCAAGATTATATAACCCTCATAATGCTCTAGGATATTTCAGACGCTCTCTTGTATCTCACCTTTCGGCCACCCTCAAAAAGTCGGTGTGGACATGATATTCTGGACTCTAGCTATGGTCCATTTGTTTGTTCAAGCAGCTCGATAGGCTATTCGTTATCCATTTTAGCAGCTGCCGACTGATGAACACTTGAATTAAGTTACTAGAGGTACATAAATTTATTTATTTATATTTTATTTATTAAAAATTGATGCTCTCTAGTCTATTTTATAGGTAATTAAAAGTTTGAATTTATACGATTCAAATTGGACTTAAATCAGATCAGATTTGAGGAACTAGACAACCAGCTCCATTCCAATGTGAACGTGACTTAAAGATCAAAGAACAAGAAGCAACCTTTCTAATCAAGGATTTAGATTAGAAGATAAATAGAACCAAGTATGAACACGACTTAAATATCAAAGGCTCAGATTAAAAGATTACTCTTTATGAAGATCCAAATGTGAATGTGACTTATTGATCAATGGAGGAGAAGCAATATGAAGATCTAAGGATTCTTATTCACGCTCCCACCTCTCTTTTCATGAAACCCTAGCCTCCTCTCTATAAATGCACCCCAGCCCTCCTTTCTTAATCCATCAGTCCCCTTATGGGGATCATCTCCTCTTTCTCTCCTCCATCAAAGCTCCTCCCTTTCTCTCTTCTGATCAAGCCAACGCCTAAGTTTCTCTCCAAACTGTTGCCCTCATCTCTCCTTCTTTCTTCTCCATAGGTCTAGAGGAGGTACTAACCTAGCACGTCTTTCATCAAATCTAGGAGAGGTCCTAATCCTAATGCCACTATCTTTCTTTTTCATATTTCCATACTACAATCTATCTTTCTTCCTTGGAGTTCCTATATCAAGCTTTCCAGTCATTCTGCCGCTGTCTGCACGGAGGAAGATGAAAAGATTTAAGGAAGCACATCACCATCGGATGCAGCTAGAAGATCAACTTGATTTAGTTATTTTGTATCGTAATTTTATTTTTTTTATATATACTTCTTTATTTGATTAATAAAAAATAATTTTATTATAATTTTATATATTTTTTTAATTTTTTATAATTTATTATTTTTTTTTTATATTTTTAAAATAATCAACTAAGATCTCTATGGATACGATTCCAACTCATCCTATCTACATAGTAGTGAGTAGGATTAATTTTGATGTGCTACGACACACATCAAATTTTAACACTGTTACTAGAGATCTTGACGTGATTGTTTTAAAAAAAATCAAAAAAATCAAAAAATATATATTTACTACTTTATTTTCTTAGTTGATTATTTTTTCTTTTGCACTCTTATTTTTCATACTTTATTTTGTTGATTGATAATTTATTTTTTATTATTAATTAATTTATTTAATTACTTAATTATCTTCTATTTATTTTTTTTAAAATTTTTGCCTTATATTGCTTTTCATATATGGTAGATTACTGCTCTTTAGCTAGATTACTTTATTTGCATGCATAAAAATTTTTTTACTTTCTATAGCCTAGTGATTTACTGTATTCTATAGTTTAGAATAATTTACTGCTTTATATAATTAATAATTTTTTATTTTCTAAGTAGATTAGACTTCTTGTCTTTTATTTAGATTATGTAGTTACCTTTTATTTTTAATTATGAGATTACCTTATTTGCAAAGTTAAGTAGTTATATTATTTATTACTGCCATTATTCCTAGCAATTTACTACTTTTCATAGTTTAAACTAATTTATTATCTTAAAAGTAGATTTGATTTATTGCTTCAGTTATAGGTTACCTACTTACCTTTTAATCTTAGCATGATTTACTTTTTATTTAGTTAGATTCACTAGATCTCCTTATACCTAATTAATCTAATTTAAAACTTACCTCTTATTCTTTCTTACTCAAAGATAATATAAAATAAAAAGAATACAAAGACACCATATAACATTTGACTAATATAAATAAATTAATTAAATATTAAAAGCTACTTAACATGTTTGGATATCTTTTCTTTTTGCATTACATATTTTCACAAAATACTTTAAGGACACTTAACCCAATTAAATAAGATAAGGTAGGAATTTGATCATCCTTTTTTGGTCCACAAATCATAATCATGTATTTACATTGACCTAAGCCTCTAACTTAAAATTACTTAGACGTTGGTCTCTAAGGACTCTCGGACTCAATAGGATAAGGAACCCTAAGAGTTGGATCGGGTTAAGATTGATCAGTTTAAGTGGTATCTAGAAAAGTGATTTAGAGATTACATCCCGAAGGAAGGTGGTTCATTACTTAGTTTCGTTCACTGATCTGACTAACTTAGTTAGTATCTAAGAAAAGAAACGGGGGACCCCACCAACCTTATATTTATCTGGCCAATTAAGTGGCTAGTCTTTTACTTAGAGTGCTCGAAGGTGACCTTGACAGTTAGGAGCTATCTAGATCTAGAATAACTTTAGAATAGAGTTGATTTGATTGTATTACTTATTTGAAAAATTAAAAAAATAATTAAAAATAACCTTCGTATCTATCATCTCTAGGTCAGGACTCTTTTAGGGTTCTCATCTTTAGAACTTCTCTCTTTCTTTCTCTTCTCTTCTCTTCTTTCTCTTCTTTCTCTTCTTTCCCTCTTCCTTAAAAAAAAATCAAAAAGGGATTGTTCTGATCTAGACCTCTTGAAATCAATCAGAACAATCCGATAAATTAGATCTGTGCTAGGAATATGAATTTCTACAATGGAGAGGATGAGCTGTCCCATAAATTAGATCACTTACTAGCTATTAGACACTCTCTTTCTATATTTTTTCTTTCTGCACAACAAGTTGAATGTCTAGTCGTGCGCTAATTTTTTGAGTTTAGGTATGAGCAAGTTCATCAAGATCAAACCCAAATAGCCTATAAACCAGAAAATAACCCATTCTTTAATGACTACAATCTAGGTTAGGGGGGTTCAACTAAATTTTTTGTGAAACCACAACCAGTGGTTACCCCAGCAACACAACGATCTACATTTGTAGAAGCACCCTATTATAACATACCCTATTCACAATTTCAATCTTCTCCAACTACCTATAGCCCATCATTTGAAGAAAAAGTTCTGCAAGCATTAGATAAGATTGAAAGCACCAATCAACTCCTTCACTCCTCTATGCAATCCTTAGCCGAACTAAAAATTCAAGTCGATCAATCAGTAATCGTAATCCGTAGAGAGAAGAAAGGAAAGCTGCTTAGTCAGCCTGAGAGTAATCCAGAGGGACAATACCTGGCTACAAATTTTAATGTCCCTATAATTTTTTATGAACAATTGATTATGACTCTTGAAAATGAAATAGTCCTAGAACAATCCTGTACAACCAAAATGATCAATATAAATAATTTGACTAAGACAAAAATATCTAGAAAAAAATTCAAATGGTGGGATGAACCAATTCCATCATCATCCTATTTACCTATGGTTCCATTCTCAAGTGTCCTAGAATCATCCATTCCTTATAATAGAAAAGAAAGATAAATTGATGAAATAAAATTAATTGAGACTTCTCAAAGATCACAAATGAATAACATAATAGAGGAAGTTATATCCATAATTCTCTCTCAGGATTCCTTAGATCCCTGTTTAGCTCACTTCGAGGTGGACAATTTTGATGTTGATGGGTATATCACAAAAATAAATGATTTAGTCGATATGCTCTATCCTAAAACCATCCTATATTGGATTGAAAAATATGAGCCATCACCTAACCCCCCAATAGCTCTCTTGTTAGAATCACCATCTACTCTAGAATTGAAGCCACTTCCTGATGCACCTACTGACACCCTTCTAGTGATCCCTAATCAGGAAGTCCAACTTGTAGGTATTCTAAAATTACATAAAAAAATTGTTGGATGGGATATCTTTGAAATAAGGAACAATGATATTGAGATTTTTATGTTTGATTTCTCTATTTTTAGCATTACTTTCGAGGATTATCTCCAAAATCTTTTTATGATATTAAAATAATATATGGAGACAGATTTAATGATAATTTGAAAAAAGTATCATGCTATAGATTGAGAAGAGATGATGTCGAAACATGTCATACCTGAGATAAGGATTAGAGTAGATCAGGTTCTAATTGAAAAAACTTTTAAACTACCAACCCTAATCTTAGTTCAACAAACACAATCCCTTCCTGATCATTAAAAAAATTATGAGAATATTGTTAGTCTCTGGCATTGCGTGCTTATCCAGTATATTCTATTGGTCCGGACTAATCATCGTAGAATACTCTACAGATATTTTTTTGTCATGATGACAAGACTTCCTGATTGGCTCTGTCCTTTTGACTTTTTGAGGGACGTACCCAAGTTAGTTATAAGTGAGACTTTCTCATAGCGTCCGGCTGAAGACATCAAACTTAGTATTTGTTGGAAGGCAACCTAGCTTATAATTTTTTTTTAATTTTTATTTCATAGGAATCTCTGAGAAAGATAATTAGCCAAGTTGGATCTTTATAGTCGAGTGGATAAGTGATGCTAATAGCCAAGTTGGGGGGAGAGCCACGTTCATACCAGTTGAAATCAAGAACACACCACACCCAACAATGAAGGATCTCTTAACAATAAATACACACATTAAACTCAGATGGTATCCTTTTCTGTTATGTTATAATTCTCTTCTTCTATTGGAGACAATGAAAATTAAGCTGGATGGAGAATAGCTAATTTAATTAAGTCCTCAAGTATGGTCAGAAATAATTAGCTTTATGTATCTAAATTTTATCTCAATTTAAAGTTAATCAGGCATCCTAATCAATAAGTGATTGACGATCTAGATAATTTTTGAGATATTGAAGAAAAAATTATTAAAAATAACCAATAAATGGTAGGATTTAGATCAAAATAAATTTTGAAGTAATTCTAGAACCCTCTTCTTGCTTATCTCGATGAAGAATCTGCTTCATGGGGGTATGGATGTAAATATTAAAGTATGCAAAAAGTCTATCTTAATAAAATAGATTTTTAGTATTTCTCACTGAGTAACCGGGCCTCTTCACCTAAGTAAGCATTGTTGTTCACTTCAAAAGATGAGAATGTAAAGAAATATCTTGTATAGTCAGTTTTAACTCATAGCTTTTTTGACTCAAGTCAGTAAGTCTGAGGGATATTTTATATCTAATGTCCTAAAACCAATTAGTTTGGGAGTCGTTGGCTTAAAACTCACTACAAGAGTCAATTAGAAAGCTTCAGGGGTTAGGATATTGTACTGACTGTACATGAATATATTTTTTCAAAAAAAATAAAAAAAAAGAATAAGAGAAATAAACTGCAAAAAGATACTACACTAAACCCATAGTAAGTTTGAGGACTTAAAGAGTAAAGTGAAAAATTGGTGAAAGAAAATTTTTAAAAATTTCTATGGTTAATACTCAACCACTAATTGGGTCGATTGATAATCCAATAAAGTACCTCTTTAATGATCTAGTCGATATCCACTACAGCTAGGAATGCCTAAGATAACTTTCGATTTAATGATAATTTGGTATACAATGCTAATATATCTATTTTACTTGAGGACGAGTAAAGTTCAAGTTAGAGAGTGTGATGAACACTTGAATTAAGTCACTAGAGATATATAATTTTATTTAATTATACTTTATTTATTAAGAATTTGATGCTCTCTATTCTATTTTGTAGATAATTAAGAGTTTAGATTTATACGATTCAAATTGGACTCAAATCGGATCAGATTTGAGTGAACTAGAAAACCAGCTTCTATTCCAGTGTGGACGTGACTTAAAGATCAAGGATCAAGAAGCAACCTTTTTAATCAAGGATTTAGATTAGAAGATAAATAAAATCAAATGTGAACATGACTTAAATCTCAAAGGCTCAGATTAAAAGATTACTCTTTATGAAGATCCAAGTGTGAATGTGACTTATTGATCAATGGAGGAGAAGCAAAGTAAAGATCCAAGGATTCTTATTCACGCTCCCACCTCTCTTTTCATAAAACTCTAGCCTCCTCTCTATAAATACACCCCAACCCTCCTTTATCAATCCATTAGTCTCTTTATGGGGATCATCTCCTCCTCTCCTCCATCAAAGCTCCTCCCTTTCTCTCTTTCTATCAAGCCAACGCCTAAGTTTTTTTCCAAACTGCTACCTCTATCTCTCTTTCTTTCTTCTCCATAGGTCTAGGGGAGGTACTAATCCTAGCATGCCTTCCATCAAATCTAGGAGAGGTCCTAATCTTAGTGCCACTATCTTTTTTTTTATATTCCCATACTACCATCTACCTTTCTTCCTTGGAGTTCCTGTACCAAACCTTCTAGCCATCCTACCGCTGTTTGTATGGAGAAAGATGAAAGAATTTAAGGAAGCACATCACGATCGGATGCAGCTAGAAGATCAACTTGGTTTAGTTGTCTTGTATCATAATTTTATTTCTTTTTCTTTATGTATTCTTCTTTATTTGGTTAATGAAAAATAATTTTATTATAATTTCTATGCTTCTTTCTTAGTTTCTTACAATCTATTATTTTTTTTTATATTTTTGAAACAATCAACTAAGATCCCTGTGGATACGATCTCGACTCACGCTATCTACATAGTAGTGAATAGGGTTAATTTTGGTGTGCTACGACACGCATCACCGACCCCAATCAAGGAACTCAAACAACCTCTTTTCTCTCCGATAAGAAGAGGATGAGTTGCTACGTGAGTATATCGCATGCTCTAATACTGCTATGCTCGAGGTACATGATCTCGATCAGTCAGTGACAATGTCAGCACTCAAGCAAGGCTCACGGAATGAGCACTTCGCCTTCTCTCTCAATAAGAAGTTTCTAAGGGACTATGCCAACCTGCTGGCCTGAGCTTGGAAGTATGCCTAAGCAAAGAAAGCTTGGGAGCTCTACAGGCAGATGGAAGGAAAGAAGATCTCTGGTAAGAAGAAGAGTTGGGAGGAAGCTCGAGAGCTCCATTGGCAGGTGGAAGGAAAGAAAATCTCTGGCAAGAAGAAGAGTCAGGAGGATCCCCGATGGCTCAGACTGAGAGGGAATCTCCTCGATCGTGAAAGAGTTATCATCTAAGAAGTCTTTCATGATGATTCAATAGCTACACTCCTCTGTCCATCCTACGATCGTAGATCTTGATGGAGATCGAAGGCCAAGGATATCTGTGGTGACCTAGACCAATGAAGTCTCCCTTAGATAGAAGGAACCAAAAAAGGTATTGTTACTTTCACCGCAACTATGACCATGACATCAAGGAGTGCCACCAACTCAAAGACGAGATTGAAGCTTTGATTCACAGAGGCTACCTCCGTAAGTATATATGGCAGCGGCAAGATCGAGCTTTCGATGAGGAGAACAACAATAATCGATCAATGGTCAGCGTTATCAATACCATCTCCACCCTAGCTGGAGGTGTGGGGGGCAAGATATGAAGTCAGAGAGAAAAAGAACGGTGCTCTGAGGGGCATCACTCTTCTCCTTAACTCTTACGGAAAGTTAATGGCATCATCATCCCTCTATTGATGATAGCTAGCCATAATGTAAATATGATTTCTGTCTACAATAACAACTTATCTGAACTCTATTTATAATGTTGTCTGAAGGATAAAATTATCTGCTGACCATAAAATGAGAGGTTGGAGCAAAGGCCACATCAAACGATGCTTGGACCCAACAATGATATCTTCAAAAGAAACCTTGAATGGCTCATGTGGTGCATGATGATCCAATCGGATAATTAGATCCTCTATTTGTCTCCATATGTGGATGAAGCCTCAAGCCCCCACAAGGCTCGGCATCCAAAAGAGAGCGAGAAGCTCCTTAAGGTTCCCATGATGTGGAGGTCTTGCCACTGAGAAGCTCAATGTGGCCCACTATAGCCAAGAAGACCCACTGTAGCAATCAACGTGGCTCGTTGTAGCCACAAATGAACAACCGTAGCCATATAACCTACTGTAGCCAATCGAGGCAAGTCCTCAAAAAATTTATCGTGGCCCACTATAGCCACAAATGGCTCATTGGCCCACTGAAGCCAATTGAGGCAAGTCTTTAGAAAATTTAAGATAGCCCACTATAGCCAATAGAGATCAATCCCTTGAAGATCTCACACTGCCAGCGGAAGTCGGTGATGACTACAGTAGGAGAGTCAACTCATCTTAAAAAAATAAGAGAAGTACTAGATTATACACCAAAAGGAGCCTCGATAAAAGAAATGCTTTATTCAGAAGGTTCATGCACATTCCAGAGAAACCCGTTATATTTCAATCAAGCAAAGCTCATTACAACAAAAAAAAAGAAGGGGCCGACTGATGCCCTCAGAGCACGAGCCAGACCTCAGGATGGCATGATCCCTGATAGAGAGCATGAGACTCCCCAATTGACAACACTCACCCACCTCCCTAAAAGGGCATCGATGATGGCATGGGGGTTGCCCTTTCGGAATCCCACTTACCTCCATGATGCATCTCCAAGGAAGGTCGAAAAGCAGCCTTGGGTGAAAGAAAAAACAAGCCCTCTAGAAAGATCCAAGATTTGACTATAGAGGATAAGACATCAAAGAACCCAAATGGCCACCTTCGCAACCCCTCAATCGGAGCAGCGAGACTTTCTAATACCTCGCATGCCAAACCAGGATGCCCATTGAAGCATACCCTTAGAGCATCCAGCCACTGATCAAAGAGAGGAGAAGATCTTTCAAGCTAGAGGAAAGCACCAATGATACCTGTTGGGTATAAAATACCCACAGCCGAAACCCTCAACGAAATCGGCATCAGAACAGCTCCGCCCGAACTCCTACGGGAGCCGGGCTCCGCCGCCGACATCAGAACAGCTCTGCCCGGACTCCTACGGGAGCCGGGCTCCACCGTCGACAGCAGCACAGCTCCGCCCGGACTCCTACGGGAGCCGGGCTCCGCTCTCAGTATCAACTGCTGCTAAGCTCCATCCGGACTCCTACGGGAGCCGGACTCCACCGCCGACAGCAACGCAGCTCCTCTCGGACTCCTACGGGAGCGGGCTCCACCGCCGACAGCAGCACAGCTCCGCCCGGACTCCTACGGGAGCCGGGCTCCGCTCTCAGTATCAACTGCTGGTAAGCTCCATCCGGACTCCTACGAGAGCCGGACTTCACCCTTAACTCTGATTGCAGCGCAGCTCCGCCCGGACTCCTACGGGAATCGGGCTCCACCGCCGACAGCAACGCAGCTCTGCTCGGACTCCTACGGGAGCCGGGCTCCGTCGCCGACAGCAACGCAGCTCCGCCCGGACTCCTACGGGAGCCGGGCTCCACCGCCGACAACAGCGCAGCTCCGCCCGGACTCCTACGGGAGCCGGGCTCCGCTCTCAGTATCAACTGCTGGCAAGCTCCATCCAGACTCCTACGAGAGCCAGACTTCGCCTTTAATTTTAAATTGCAGGAGGACTTCGCCCGTGCTCTTAAGGGAGCCGAGCTTCATCTTCGTCGCCAACGACTACAGCCGCAAGCAGACTCCGCCCGGACTCCTACGAGAGCCGAGTTCCGCCCGCAACTTCGACTCCGAGAGGGTTCCGCCCGGACTCCCCCGGAAGTCGGGCTCCACCCACGACCCCAACCGTCAGGAGGACCTCTCCCGGACCTCTACAGAAATCGGGCTCCGGCCGCTGCCGAGCTTCAATCGACAGATCCGCGCCCCCTGACAGGCCATCAAAATGGCCACGACCCTGCTCCACTTCCTGTGGCAGACTCCGTGCAGTTCCATCATTCCCTGACAGGCCGCAGTAACCATCGCCACCCTGCTCCACTTCCTGTGGCGGATTTCGCACAGCTCCACTATCCCCTGGCAGGCCACAATAACGGCCACGAACCTGCTCTACCTCCTGCGACGGATACCATGCGATTCTCCTATCCGCTGGCAAGTCACGACAACGGACGCTGCTCCACCCCTCATAACAGATTCCGCATGGCAAGCCGCGGTGATGGCCACGTGTCTGCTCCACTATCTTTCGCAATCAATTCTCCTGACCATGGGCGGCCCACTACCAGGCGGTTACAAACGTCGCCATCAATCCGTTGCCTCCTCCGCCTATAAAAGGGGGACCCAGATACGTTATTCTTTAAGCTCATTTTCTTATCTCAAAACTCTGCTAAATTCTCCGTTCGAGCACTCCATTCTTGTTGAGGCAGAGAACTGACTTGAGCGTCGGAGGGTCTTGCCGGAGCAACCCCACCTTCGGTTTAGACTTCCCTTGCAGGTCCCGACGGCGCCCGCGGCTTCCCCAACTCCAGCTTCTCCGACGCAAGCAGATTTTTGCACCAACAGGATTGGCGCTAGAGGAAGGGTCTGTGTCTTCGCAGCACCCTTGTTCTTAAAGGAGTGTTCAACGGAGCTGCCTCCGACCGTTTCTCCGTCATCCACTCCTAATCCTCCCCCGCGAGATCGACACCCGATGCCTCCGCGCAAGGCGTCCACCCGGCGGTCCACGACCTCCGCGGCCAGATCTCAGGCTTCGACCTCCCCTCCCGTTTCTCAGCCTCCTCCTCCTTCCCCTCCGGCGGTGGCGGTCGGCGCGGAGCAGTTTGACTTGCTGGCGCAGCAGGTCAAAGGCCTCGTCGAAGCCGTACAAGCAATGCAGCAGCAGCAACCACAGGCGTCGGCGCATCCGGAGGGGGCATCTCTAGAATGCCAGAACCCGACGGTGGGGCGGGCCACCTGGGCCAGCCGCCCCGTCCTTCCTGGAAAGGTGAATCCGAGGGTAGAGAGCCCTCAATCGGACCACGACTCCACCCCTGGAAGATTCCTGCCCCCGTTCTGCCAAAGGACCCTCGAGACTCGAAGTCGAGAGGACTTCCTGGATCAGAGGCTCCAGGAGATGAACTGGCGGATCGAAGAACTCCGCCACGTGCCTCCCGCTTATGGTGAGGATATTTGCACTGACCCTCCATTCTCCCAAATGATTATGCAGGAACCGATCCCGTCGAATTTCAAGCTTCCCCAGTTCGAAAGCTACGACGGGACGTCAGACCCGGTTGATCATCTGGAGGCCTTCCGAATGATGATGCTGCTTCACGATGCTCCCGACGCCATCTTGTGTCGGGCTTTTCCGTCTACTTTGAAGGGAGCAGCAAGGAACTGGTACTCGGCTCTGAAGTCGGGTACCATATTCTCTTTCGATCAAATGAGCCACCAATTCGTGGTCCATTTTGTCAGCAGCCGACGTCCCTGAAAAGGTTCGGAGTCTCTCATCAACATCAAGCAGAGGGAAGGGGAGTCCATACGGGCCTACGTCAACCGCTTCAACATCGCGGCGTTGGAGGTCCGGAACTTGGACCAGTCAGTCACCATGGCCGCCCTGAAAGGTGGCCTTCAGAAGAATGATCTCTTGTACTCCCTGGAGAAGAAGTACCCCAGGGATTTTGCTGATCTACTGGCTCGGGCTGAAGGATACGCCCGAGCGGAAGAGGCCTTCAAAATGAAGGACGAAGAGACAGCGAGGGAGCGTCAGGCGGGAGATTCTAGTAAGCCCGCAGTTGAGAAGAGGGCAAAGGAAGCCCGACCTCGCTCCCGATCCCCTCCCGGACATAAGCGCGCCCATACTCCCCCCGGGCACGCAGGCAGAGAAGCCCGGACAACAGGTTTCGACGGGATTCCCCGCCAGGAAAATTCCGCAGCTACGCCCCCCTCAACGTCTCGAAGGCCCAGGTGCTGATGGAGGTCAGGGAGCAGCTCCCTAGGCTGGAGAGGATGCGCACGTACCCCGAAAAGTACAACCCCAACAAGTTCTGCCTCTACCACCGCGACCACGGCCACGACACCGAAGAATGCATCCAGCTCCAGGACGAGATCGAGGAGCTCATCCGGCGAGGTCGACTCGACAGCTTCATCCGCCGCAGGCCTGAGGGTAGAGGAGACCGGCCAAGAGCCCTCCCACCGCCCGAACTACAGAGGAGCAGCCCGAGGACCGGCCTCCTATCGGGACCATCGACTCCATCGCCGAAGGGCCTCAAGGAGGAGCGGGAGAACTGTAAATATATCACTTACTATTTCATTTTGAATCTACTTTTCTTTCTAGCTAACGCGCCCCTCCTACCTAACGTGGATGTATTATGACTGGATATGACCCCTCCAAAAATAACGGCCATGTCAGGAACAGGAGGAGAACCTCGTCCTGACATGAGCAAAGTCAAAGGCCTGGTTCTTTTAGACCGGATGGGGGGAGAGGCCTTACAACGCCCTAATGTGCCCCCACAGCCCTGTTAGGGACAGGAGAAAAACCTCGCCCTAACTTGAGCAAAGTCAAAGGCCCGGTTCTTTTAGACCGGATGGGGGGAGAGGCCTTACAACGCCCTAATGTGCCCCCACAGCCCTGTTAGGGACAGGAGGAGAACCTCGTCCTAACTTGAGCAAAGTCAAAGGCCCGGTTCTTTTAGACCGGATGGGGGGAGAGGCCTTGCAACGCCCTAATGTGCCCCCACAGCCCTGTCAGGAACAGGAGGAGAACCTCGTCCTGACATGAGCAAAGTTGAAGGCCCGGTTCTTTTAGACCGGAGGGGGGAGAGGCCTCACAGCGCCCTAACGCGCCCCCACAAGCCAAGCTGGTAACGAGAAGAGAACCTCGCGTCGGCTCGAGCAAAGTGGAAGGTCCGGACTCCTACGGGAGCCGGGTTCCGCCGCCAAGAAGACTTCACCCGGACTCCTACGGGAGCCGGGTTCCGCCGCCAAGAAGACTTCACCCAGACTCCTACGGGAGCCGGGTTCCTACGCCAAGGAAGACTTCACCCGGACTCCTACGGGAGCCGGGTTCCGCCGCTAAAGAAGACTTCACCCGGACTCCTACGGGAGCCGGGTTCTGCCGTCAAGGAAGACTTCGCCCGGACTCCTACGGAAGCCGAGCTCCATTTGCCACTTCTGCAGCAAGGGTTAATAATGGTGGCGAAACTCGACCACATAACAAGGACGGATGAAAGGGAAGAGCCCCCCCCACGACGACATCTACGTCGAACAAGCCAAACGACAAGAAAGGGTCAGCAGACGATAATATCGTGTTATGCGTGGACAAGGTAACACAAAGCGCTCTTTTTTTCATTTCCAATATGCGTACTACAGGGCCAGGACGGCCAGGGAAAGAAGGACAAAATGACAACAAAAAAAAACAAAAAAAACAACAACAGAAAAAGAAAAGAAGAAAGAAGAAGCGACACCGATCAGTCCAGAGTCAAAAAAAAAGAAGAGAGAAGAGAAAAGAAGAGAGAAAGAAAGAGGAAGAAAAGAGCGGAAAGAAAAAAATAATAAAGAGAAGAAGAAGGCAAGAAAAGGAAAAATAAATACTTGCTGGATCCTGAGGGCTCAGGCCGATGTTGAAAAGAAGCTGCTCCCTCAGAAGATTAGGAAGGGAAGGAGCGGGATAACTTAGAAGCTTCTGGGCGGCCTGGAGGTCGTCCTCTCCCAGGCTGGGAGCCCGACGGACGGAATCCCTCAGAGACCCCCAAGGGGGCAGGTCCAGTTCCAGGGTCGGGCAGTAAACGAAGAGAAATTTCCCCTTCCAGTTGTGAATCGAAGAAGGGGCACCCTTCAGCAGCCCCTTCTTACCAAACTGGGGGGAGAAGTACCACCAGTCCTTCGCTGAAGGATGGCGTTTGAAGGTGTAAAAATGCCTGAACAAGGAGAGGGATGGCTGGACCTCGGCTATGTGGCAGAGAGAGAGAAATCCTATCAAAAACCTAAAGGAATTCGGGGCCACAGAGGCGAGAGAAATGTCTAAGAAGCGAAAGAAGGCGGCGACGAAGACAGGAAGCGGAAGCCGGAGTCCAGCACGAAATGCCTCCTGATACAAACAAAAGCGACCAGGAGGAGGAGCGCTGGCCCGGTCAGAGGGGCCAGGTAGCTCCAGGTCGTACTCCGGAGGAACCCCGTACCGAGCCCTTATCAGAAGGAGTTCATCCGGAGTCGACGAACATGGAATGGCGCCCGATGCAAAAACCGGACGAGGCCCTGCCCCGGACGCGGGTTCGTCCGCAGAGACAGGGACCTGGGGGTTCGAAGCAGAAGAACTCTCAGAACTGACGGGAGCAGAAGAGTCGGAAGACATTTTGAGCAGTTTCGGAGGGAGAACCTAAAGGATCCTAAAAAGGCAGACCGAAAGGGGAACGAGACGCCGAAGGCCAACTCGGAAGAAGACACAAAAGTAATGAAGAGAGGAGAAGCCCCTAGGCGGTGAGAAGAAGGTTGGCACTAATCTATATTGCTCTGGGGACCTGGGGAGCGAGAAACGGGAGGTGCCTACGGCTCGAGAAGATGTTCACTAGAGCAGGCTCTCGAAGAGAAGACAGACACCAGCAAAAAATCAGAAATGGAGTAGGACGCCTAAAGGGGGGGAGGACGGGTTTAAATAGACCCTGGGATCCGGCGCCATAATGATCGCGAATCCCCCCAGGCCAGTCCGCATCCGACGCGTGTCCCACTCCCCGTGGCAGACGGCTAAAGGCGGCTGACGGTTGGCAGGATCATAATTGCGCCGTACCTAGGCTAGTGTACCTGCGGGATTTTTGAAGCGTCCCCTCGTACCGCTCCAATTCGAAAACACTCCGTCACGCGCTCATTTAATGCCAAAATATCTGGGGGCGGCAGTGCGCAGGATCCGAAGGGACGGTTCCGACTGTACCCATCTCTCTCTCTCTCTGTGTACTTCCTTCGTTTGAAATTCAAACTCGAATGTAGGGAGACTGGTGTTGGGTATAAAATACCCACAGCCAAAACCCTCAACGGAATCGGCATCAGAACAGCTCCGCCCGGACTCCTACGGGAGCCGGGCTCCACCGCCGACATCAGAACAGCTCCGCCCGGACTCCTACGGGAGCCGGGCTCCACCGCCGACAGCAACGCAGCTCCTCCCGGACTCCTACGGGAGCCGGGCTCCACCGCCGACAGCAGCACAGCTCCGCCCGGACTCCTACGGGAGCCGGGCTCCGCTCTCAGTATCAACTGCTGGTAAGCTCCATCCGGACTCCTACGAGAGCCGGACTTCACCCTTAACTTTGATTGCAGCGCAGCTCCGTCCGGACTCCTATGGGAGTCGGGCTCCACCGCCGACAGCAACGTAGCTCCTTCCGGACACCTACGGGAGCCGGGCTCCACCGCCGACAGCAACACAGCTCCGCCTGGACTCCTACGGGAGCCGGGCTCTGCTCTCAGTATCAACTGCTGGTAAGCTCCATCCGGACTCCTACGGGAGCCGGACTCCACCGCCGACAGCAACGCAGCTCCTCCCGAACTCCTACGGGAGCCGGGCTCCACCGCTCTCAGTATCAACTGCTGGCAAGCTCCATCTGGACTCCTACAAGAGCCGGACTTCGCCTTTAATTTTAAATTGCAGGAGGACTTCGCCCGTGCTCTTAAGGGAGCCGAGCTTCATCTTCGACGCCAACGACTACAGCCGCAAGCAGACTCCGCCCGGACTCCTACGAGAGCCAGGTTCCGCCTGCAACTTCGACTCCGAGAGGGTTCCGCCCGGACTCCCCCGGAAGTCGGGCTCCACCCACGACCCCAACCGCCAGGAGGACCTCTCCCGGACCTCTACAGAAACCGAGCTCCGACCGCTGCCGAGCTTCAATCGACAGATCCGCGCCCCCTGACAGGCCATCAAAACGGCCACGACCTTACTCCACTTCCTATGGCGGACTCCGCGCAGTTCCATCATTCCCTGACAGGCCGCAGTAACCATCGCCACCCTGCTCCACTTCCTGTGGCGGATTCCGCACAGCTCCACTATCCCCTGGCAGGCCACAATAACGGCCACGAACCTGCTCCACCTCCTGTGACGGATACCATGCGATTCTCCTATCCGCTGGCAAGTCACGACAACGGACGCTGCTCCACCCCTCATAACAGATTCTGCGTGGCGAGCCGCGGTGATGGCCACGTGTCTGCTCCACTATCTTTCGCAATCAATTTCCCTGACCATGGGCGGCCCACTACCAGGCGGTTACAAACGTCGCCATCAATCCGTTGCCTCCACCGCCTATAAAAGGGGGACCCAGATACGTTATTCTTTAAGCTCATTTTCTTATCTCAAAACTCTGCTAAATTCTCCGTTCGAGCACTCCATTCTTGTTGAGGCAGAGAACTGACTTGAGCGTCGGAGGGTCTTGCCGGAGCAACCCCACCTCCGGTTTAGACTTCCCTTGCAGGTCCCGGCGGCGCCCGCGGCTTCCCCAACTCCAGCTTCTCCGACGCAAGCAGATTTTTGCACCAACAATACCGAACAAGATAACTCCACCACAATATTGAGAAAGACAATCAAGGCGATACCAACCCTAGATAGTAGAACTCCTATTTATAGAAGGGGCGAAGGGGCAGGTCCAGGCAAATTCAAATGCCTCCCTGACTGTCTGATAGATATCACTACCTTAAAGGTCTCAGAAGTTACAGAAAGCAAATATCAAAATTAAATGTGAGCCCCGTCAGACCTCCAGACTGTACGGCTTCCTGTCGTATAATTGAGGTGAATCATCTTCTCTGATTCGTTAAAGCAATGCAATGCCAGTTTGCGTTCGATGCTTAGCATGGTGCGAGCTTGAGATTTTCAAAAATCCATTCATCACATGCAGATGAAGTAGAAGCTTTGGACAATGTCAAAGAAGATTTTGACTCAAACACGAAATCAATCCGACTAGCCTATCCGAGCCATTTGAGCCCTTGATCGAGATAAAGAGCCGACCACACCAACATCACATAGAAGCGAATGTTTCAAATAAGAGTTATATATAGTAAAATACATATTTTGCATTAATTAAAATTTTTATTTTAGAGCTTCACCAATGCGAAGGCACCAAGGGCAAGTGCAAAGAGACGAAGATCTAAAATCTTTATCCGAAGAGAACACCTCGACCTCTTCATCGCTATTGTCGGGGCAAAGATACGTTAGATCTGTTAGATGAATATTTTAGAAGTCAATTATTGACTAACATATTTTTCATTCTATGATATAAATTTATACTTAAACTGTTGATTTGATTGATAAAGAGCAATTTTTTTCTATTCAAGTATTATGTGTCCTTGAATCATCTTTGAAATTGATGTTACGATATATATTCTCAACTGTTAAGAATTAGAGACATGTATGATCGATTCCTAAATTACTCTTGATTATAGGATAGTCATGGAGATGATAATCGATCCAAATAGATCGATGCATTGTTTGCTTTCTTCGGGATAAGTAAGTCTCTAGTCTATGATGTAGAGACACTGAGTAGTAAGTATAGATAGTTGTTAGAGAATAACTAGTACTGAGCGTGACCATACGAGAGATCATATAGATTTTTATTCAATCATCGATGAACATTTCGATACTATAGTTGTGTGACTGGTTCTTTGACCTGCGGTATCACAATTGCTCACAATAAGATTGCTGTAGTTTGACTACACATAAGTATTGACTCAATTATGAGATTTTGTAGTGGATGTTGGCTTCAATTGACTAAGCTATGGGAGTAAACTGTGCATCTAGATGAGATCTATCGATCTTGATAGAGAGGAGCAGTCCTATGAGATTTAAGAAGCTGAGTCCATAAGTCTATGGCCATAGCAGTACGATTAATGAAAAAAATTTATTTAAAATCACTATTGGATTTGAGCTGATCGGATCTATCATATAATTGATGATGAGGTTTGACGATTTATCCATGACCTGTCATTTAGTCGGGACTCATGATAGAGGGACTGTATCATATATTAACTATACTTAGAGATTCTATTTTGGTTCTGCTAAGTTACTACTACATATTGCTAGATATCACTGATGAATTGTGAGAGTTCAATAGAATCGTTCTGGATCAATGATCCTTGTCGAGTTAGAGTGAGACTGTTTTGTCTCACTGAAAGAAATTTCAATGATACCTATAATAGCGATCATGGTATGTCTCACTATCAGACATAATTGAACCTATGAGGTCACACATTAAAGAGATAAGACCTGGATTGGAAAAAATCAGACTTATAAAGCACCAATTTATATGGATTTAGAGAAATCTTTTTGAGTTCATATTAATCTACCTAGCCCATAGGTGAACGCAATTTTTCTTGCAGTTGGTTTGCTTATATGATAAGCATTAGTCAATTTCTACACTTGATTTGAACTTAATTAAATTTGATTCATTGAGCTCCAATGGTTGGATACTCAATTAATGGCTTGGATTAAATCAAAAAAGAGTTTCTTGATTAAAAATTCATCTTGATTTGATCAAGATCCCTTGATCTAATTTTTTGGAAACATATGTGCTGATTTGAGTTCATTTAATTGGGTCCTATATGATTGGATGCGTAGCATTGGGTGTGGGTGTGGGTCAAGGATAGGTGGCACCCCTTTTACTTGATCCAAGAGATTTTAAGTTAGGACTTTTATTATGATTAGAAGGAGGGATCCTAATTTGATTAGGATACTCTTATATTGTCTATTTGAAGGATCCTAACCCTACCTCTCTTTATATCTCATATTCTCTCATCCTTGCTGCCATCCTTATTGTGCCCAATGCCTCCCCTCCTCTTCCTTTCTCTAGCCTATGCCCACTCTCTCTCTAGGCATCCTCTCTTTGAATTTTAGGGAGAGGTGGGCGGCAACTATTTTATTGGTGTCAAGAGTTGGTGCCAAGATTAGTTGGTATTCCATCTTCAATCTTCCAATTGGTTGGGAGGTTGTTGTTACTTCTTCTTGATTAGTTCTTAGTTTGTTCAAGAATCAAGAAAGAAAGATCAAGCAAGAGTTGATTCATTCTAATATTAAGAAAAAGAAGACCAAGGGTTGATCCCAATCTAGGCTTAGTTCAAGCCTATTCAAACTTTGAGTTCAAGTGAGTTGTATCAAGTGAAGCCTATCCAAATCGATCCCGTGGATATCCATAGAAGTAGGATACTTATGCTGTTGATTTAGAACCTGCTGAACCCTAAGATCCTAAGATTGAATTGGATTCAACCCCAGTTACAAATTTGAGGTAAAAGAAAAGCAATTCAGGTATGTAACTTGATCACAGATTTTTATTCTCTTCTACTAAAATCAGTTTATATTAATTTCAGTATATGAACTCGATCCATAGGTGCTTTCATATGATAAATGTATGCTTAGATTAAAATTATTTTAATTTAATTTTTTACTATATTTTATATTTAAAATTATTTTGAAATTCACATACACTAGCATCTGTTGAAATTCTAACAGTGGTATTAGAAACATATATTCATATATATGAAACTAGCATAAAAGTTTTAAAAATTATTTTTAAAATTTTGATTTTGGTTCATACATGCGATGTATGTATTTATGTTCAAATCTGAAAAGTATTTTAGTTTTAATTTTTATTCATATATACAATATATGAAAGTATGCATAGGTTAGAAATTAAATTTCTACGATCTGAATTTTTCATCTATGTAATATATGATATCATATTTAGATTTAAAAATAATTTTTAAAAAATTTAAAATTTTTTATATATATGATATATAATTGCATGTATATTTTAAAAATATTTTGAGAATCAAAAACTTACTTTTTATGTAATAAATTTAGATTTAAAAATTATTTTTATAATCTAAAATTAGTGTGTGCATGAATCATTGGGCATGAATAGTTTTGCATTAGAATTGCATCTTAGATTATGATAAAATCATATTGGATCGAAATCGATGTAGCTATTGATCAAATCGAGTCAAATATTAATTTGAGTTAGATCAATTGAGCTTCTGATTCTGCAAGTATTGTAGATTGAGTCGGTTAAACCTCATATGTAAAATTGAGTCAACCTAAAGACCTAATTCGACTTTATGGATCAAACCTGATTTACCTAAGCTGACTAATTGAAATCAATAAGCCATTTGGTGTCTAAAATAAATCTTGATCGATAATTTTTAATTGAGAGGCTACTCATCTAGATAATTTTATCTACGATAAGTTAATAGAGTACCTTCCCGTCGATCTCACTTACCTGGCCAATTAGATGATTGAGTTCATCAGTTGCTAAGATGTTTTGATTTAGCCCATGTCAGTTAAATCAGTCATGTGATGACTGATTAGATGAGATCTGACCTAAATCTTTCCAATCAATATTAAGTCTTATGGTCTTCCACCATTATAGAAGTATGGGTGTGGTACTAGCATTGATTGTTTTCGACTGGTTACGATAGGTCAGTTACATTTAAAACATGCAACTACTCTATTAGTAAAGAATTGCTCCAGGGTGAAGATAGGATTAGGCCCAATATGTGTTATCTGAGGGACTCAATGACAACTTCATACCTGCTTGTGAATGGTAGATCTGGCTTAACTAAGGAGTAGGGCAATAGATATTATCTAAGCTCATATGACATAGAGATCAAGTTATTGTAATATACTTAGAAAAATATTTGGATAAAGAATTACCTACGTATCGATGTACGTATCATCAATAACTATTAAGTGAAGTGCACGGCATCGGTGGGACCGCAGTACCTACTAGAAATCTTGCATTGATCATGTCGGATTTTTATTTTTCATCTGGAGAGTATCGAAATCTAAAAAATTAATGAAAGCCTATTTGCATCTAAAAGTCTCTAAAGTAAATATAAATTTAAATACAAATATCTAACTAGAATCTCTACTCTCATAAATAAACAATGTCGGCTTTTAACTCACTAATCTGCATCTTTGAAACCAATCATCTGACTAGCACAAATTTTAAGAACTAGCTCAAAAACCTCAGAATAGTCTTGATATTCAAGAAGATTGGATATGTACTCAATCAGAATGCCCCATCTTTACCAGCCCATCCTACAGTAGAGTAAAAAGCTGCTCTGGACAAGTGGACAGATGATGACCTTAAAGTAAAGTGCTATATGCTGGCTTCCATGTCAAATGAGTTGTAGAGCTAGCATGAGCATATATCCACTGTCCGTGCCATGATCACTCACCTGCAAGAGCTGTACGGCGAGCAGAGTCGGATCGCGTACTTTGAATTGTCAAAGTGGTTATTCAACATGAAGATGCACGAGGGGCAATTGTCCACGATCATTGTATGATAATGATTAAGGACCTTGAAGAGCTTGAGAAGCTCGAATTTACTATACAAAGGGAGTTAAAGGTAGATTTGATCCTTCGATCCCTAATCAGATCGTTTGGATAGTTTATCATAAACTACCATATGAATAAATTGGATTATAATTTATCTGAATTGATCAACATACTAGTCACTACTGAGGGTAGCTTGACAAGTTCAAGGAGCTCTGTTCTTGCTGTTGAGCGAGCACCTTCCAAGAAAAAATCTCTAGAAAAAAATAAGCCTGCAAAGAAGCAGAAGAAGGAGAGCAAACCTAAGAAAGACACTCTGAAAAAGGCTGTGGAGAAGGAAAAATATTTTCACTGCAACTTCGATGGATATTGGAGGAGAAACTGTCCCTCTTAACTGATGAACCTAAACAAGTAAGTAGTGAGTGTTGTAGGCCAAAAGAGACCCAGAGACATGTTTAACCATAAATACCAGTGACACCATAGGCTTGGACATATTGGAGAGGACAGGATAAATAGACTGAAAAGGGATGAGATCCTTGACTTGGTTAAATCTGAGTCAATTCCAGTCTGTGAATCATACCTTCAAGAAAAAATAACTAAGTTATCCTCCATGGGATAAGAAAAAAGGGTCATTGAGTTACTAGTCTTAGTACACACCGATGTGTGTGGCCTATTTGATGTACAGACCGAGGATGATTATACCTACTTCATTATCTTTACTGATGATCTGTCATGGTACGGATATGTATTTCTTATGAAATACAAGTCTGAAGCTTTTAAAAGGTTTAGAAAATTCACACATAAGGTAGAGAAACAAACAGGTAAACCCATCAAAGTCCTTCTATCTGATCGAGGAGGAGAATACTTAAGTACTAAATTTTTAAGATATTTTAAAAAAAATGGCATAGTCTCTCAATGGACTCCTCCTGATACGTCTCAACTCAACAGGATATCCAAAAAGAAAAATAAGATTCTATTAGATATGGTCCGATCTATATTAAGCTTCACTGATTTACTCATATCTCTTTGAGGATATACCTTACCGTGATGCATATTTTAAATACGATTTCTTTTAAGTCTATTCTTACCATACCATATGAGATATGATAAGGTAAGAAGTCAAGTCTAAATTACCTTAAGACTTGGAGATATCACGCCTATATCAAGAAACAGAAAGCTGACAAGTTAGAGGATAGATCTGTTATAGCTCGATTTATAAAATATCTCAAAGAATTGATAGGATACTATTTCTACTTTTCACATGATCACAATATGATTGTAAGTCACAATACCATATTTTTAGAAAAATAGTTGATCAAGAATGGTAGTTGTGGGAGGTTAATTAAGCTCGACGAGAACATCTCTGAAGAGCAACGAGCTATAGATCCTCAAAAATCTATCCATGATGAGCCAATAGTTAATGTTCCACCTCCACCTCATCGATCAGGTAGAATCTTCCATCCTCCTGAAAGATATATGGGTATATTGAAAGAGGATGTAAAGAAAAAATTTCTTATGGAAGATGAGGATCATGATGATGATCGTAGTACTTTTGATGAGATGATGTCTGACATTGATTTCAAGAAATAGTTAGATATAATAATGTCAGAAATTGACTCAATGCACTCGAATCAAATATGGACATTAGTGGATTCACCAAAGAAAATTATTTTCATTGGATGTAAATAGATTTATAAAAGAAAAATAGGTGCTGATGATAAGGTAGAGACCTAAAGGCAAGGCTGATGGTGAAGAATTATAGTCAGCGCAAAGGTATTAACTATCATAGCATTTTTTCACCTGTAGCCATGCTGAAATCTATCCGCACATTGCTTACTTTGCTACTTATAATGATTATAAAATCTAATAGATGGATGTAAAAACTACTTTTCTGAATGGATATCTTGAAGAAAATATCTATATGAAGCAGCCTCTGAATTTCACATCCGGTGATAGTGATCACCGAGTTTGCAAGCTTCAAAGATCAATCTATGGACTAAAGCAGGCTTCTCGAAGTTGGAAACTTCATTTCGATGATGCGATCAAATCATTTAGTTTCATCAAAAATGAAGAGGAACCTTATGTTTATAAAAGAATTAGTGGAAGCATGTTTATTTTTTTCATACGGTACGTGGATGATATCCTTCTTATTGAGAATGATATTCTCATACTGATCTTGATCAAAACTTAGTTGTCTAAAAAATTTTTCATGAAAGATCTAGGGGAAGCATCCTATATCTTGAGATAAAAATCTATAGAGATAGATCTACAAGGATGCTTGGCCTGTCACAAAAGCTATACATAAAAAAAGTACTGAAGTGATTTAGCATGAAAAACTTCAAAAGAGGTTTGCTACCCCTTAGGTATGGTATTCGACTCTCCAAGATGATGTATCCTATCACTTATGAGGAAATCGAGTGCATGAGTAGGATCTCTTATGCTTTGATGATAGGGAGCCTTATATATGTCATGCTATGTTCTCGACCTTATATTATCCTTACTGTAGTGTCACAAGCAGGTATCAATCGAATCAAGACGAGCAGCACTGGATAGCTGTGAAGAACATCCTTAAATACTTACGAAGTACTAAGGATTTATTCTAGATAGTTGGATGAGCACCTGAATTACGGATTGAGGATTATACAGATTCGAACTTTATGTCAGATCTTGATGATAGAAAGTCTACATCGAAATATATATTCATTGGCAATGGTGGTGCAGTCAGCTGAAAGTATTTCAAGCAGAGCATCATCACAAATTCATCCACAAAGGTCGAGTATGTCATCACTTCGAATGCTGCAAAAGAAGATTTTTGATTTAAAACGTTTACCATAAAATTTGGTGTAATGACATCGAATGCCATACCACTGTATTGTGACGACAATGGATCCATAGCACTTGCTAAGGAGCTCCGATCTCATAAAAAATTCAAGCACATTGAATGACGATTTTATATCATACATGACAACCTCGAGAAGCAATATATCAAGGTAGGAAGAGTAGACTCTATGGATAACATGGCAGATCCACTGATAAAGTAATTAAGTCAGCCCAAAATAAAAGCTCACCTTGAGAAGATGGAACTTAGATTAATAGCTAGTTAGCTTTAGTCTAAGTGAGAGATTGTTAGATGTATATCCTAGAAATTAATTATTGGTTGATATATTTTTCATTCTAGAACATAAATTTATACTTAAATTATTGATTTGATCAATAAAGGATAAATTTTTCTTTTTCTATTCAAGTGTTATATATTTTTGAATCATCCTTGGACTTGAAGTTATGATATATATTCTCAACTGTTGAGAATTAGAGGCATGTATGATCAATTTCTAAATTACTTTCGATCATATGATAGTCATGGAGATGATGATCGATCCAAATAGACTGACATATGGTTCACTTTCTTCAGAGTAGATGAGTCACTAGTCTACGATATAGAGACATTGAGTGGCAAGTGTGGATAGTTGTTAGAAAATAACTAGTACTGAGTATGACCATATGAGAGATCACATAAATTTTTATTCAATTGTCAGTGATCATCTCGATGCTGTAGTTATGTGACTGATCTTTTGACTTGTGGTGTTATACTTGCTCATAGTAAGGCTGCTATTGTTTGAATATACATAAGCATTGACTCAATTATGAGTTTTTATAGTAGATGTTGACTTCAGTTGGTTGAGCTGTGGGAGTAAGCTGTACATCTAGATGGGATCTATCGATTTTGATAGAGACGAATAGTCCTATAAGATTTGAGAAGCTGAGTCTACAAGTCTATGATCATAACAATATAATTAATGAAAAAAAAATTATTTGAAATCGCTATTGGACTTGAACTGATCGGATCTATCATATGATTGATGATGAGGTTTGATGATTTATCCATGACCTACCATCTAGTCGGAACTCATGATAGAGAGACGATATTGCACATTAACTACATCTAGAGATTTTATTTTGGTTCTGCTGGGTTGCCACTACATATTGTTAGAGATCATCGATGGATTATGAGAGCTCAATAGGATCATCTGGATCAATGATTCTTATCAAGTTAGAGTAAAATTGTTCTGACTTACTGAAAGGAGTTTCAATGATACCTATGATAGAGATCATAGTATGTCTCACTACCAGATAGAATTAAATCTATGAGGTCATATATTAAAGGGATAAGACCTAGATGGGTTAAAATTGGGCTTATGAAGCACCAATTTATATGGATTTAGAGAAATCATATTGGGTTCATGTTAATCTTGCTAGCACCTGAGTAAACCCAATTCCTCTTATAGTTGGTTTGTTTATATGATAAGCATTAGTCAATTTCTACACTTGATTTGAACCTAATTAAATTTGATTCATTGGGCTCCAATGGTTGGATGCTCAATTTATGGCTTGGATTAAATCAAGAAAGAATTTCTTGATTGAAAATTTATCTTGATTTGATCAAGATCCCTTGATCTGAATTTTTGAAAATATATGGGCTGATTTGAGTTCATTTAATTGTGTCCCATATGATGGGATGCCTAGCATTAGGTGTGGATGTGGATCAAAGATGGGTGACGTCCCTTTTACTTGATCCAAGAGGTTTTAAGTTAGAACTTTTAATATGATTAGAAGGAGGGATCCTAATTTAATTAGGACACGCTTATGTTGTCTATTTAAAGGATCTTAGCCCTACCTCTCTTTATATCTCATATTCTCTCATCCTTGCCACCACCCTTACTGTGCCCAACGCCTCTCCTCCTCTTCCTCTCTCTAGCCCATGCTCTCTCTCTAGACATCCTCTCTTTGGATCTTAGGGATAGGTGGGCGGCAACTGTTTTATTGGTGTCAAGAGTTGGCACTAAGATTAGTTGGTGTTCCATCTTCAATCTTCTAATTGGTTGGGAGGTTGTTGTTACTTCTTCTTGATTAGTTCTTGGTTTGTTCAAGAATCAAGAATGAAAGATCAAGCAAGGATTGGTTCATTCTGAGATCAAGAAAAAGGGGATCAAGGGTTGATCTTAATCCAAACTTAGTTCAAGCCTATTTAGACTTTGAGTTCAAGTGAGTTGTATCAAGAGGAGTCTATTCAGATTGGCCCTGTGGATATTCGTAGATACAGAATACTTATACTATTGATTCAGAATCTGCTTAACCTCGAGATCTAGGGATTGAATTGGATTCAACCTCAGTTATAGGTTTGAGATAAAAGAAAAGTGATTCAGGTATGTAACTTGATCACAGATTTTTGTTTCTTTCTATTAAAATTAGGTTATGTTAATTTCAGTGGATAAACTAGATCCATAGGTGCTTTCACATGATGAATTCATATTTAGATTAAAATTATTTTAATCTAATTTTTTATTGCATTTTGGATTTAAAATTATTTTGAAATTCATATGCACTAGTACCTTTAGCAATTCCAATAAGATCTAGCTTCAGAACCATCTTCTTCAAATGAGCCTTGCAGTCCTCAAAGCCCTGAATGAACCCAACTGAAGATGTCTTGACGAGCTCATCCTTGAAGTCCATCAAGGCTTCAAACTACTCAATGCATTGGGAGCCTAGCCTCGATAGGAATCTCCATCGCAGTCTCGATGAACCTTTGATTGCCCCTAGATAAATAAGGGTCTGTCCCGAACCTCACCAACCCTTCGAGGGGAGGTGGAGCCCAGTTCAATGATGGAGGGTTTCGAATGATCCCGATATAATGACATGAGGCCTCGGTGCTGCGGTTGACCCAATCCCCAATGTGGACTGCCACGAATCAGAGATAGAGAGTTCTGACTGGACACTCCTCGTCCTCTTGGATAAGGACTCCCCACTTGAGGAGCTTGCTTTCTTTTTCACAGCCGACTTAACAGTGGACGGCAATGGCTTCATGATGACCAGGCAAAGAGAAAAGAGAACTTCTCACTGAAAACTACAGTGACAAAAGAGCAACTGACAGTCAGACGGTAGGAGGCCCTACCGGATGGGTGGTCTATTTATACAGGCTAGCCTAATGGGCTGGAGACATGTCGGAGGCCCATCCAAAATTGGGCTAGATTGGCAGGGTGAGTGGGCTAGGCAGATTTTGCTCAAGCCAGTTCTTGCTTCATTTATTCATTGAACCTACTAAATTATTACAATCTCTTGATCCATTCAAGATGCGGATCCAACCTTGGAAGCATCAGATTGCACCACTTAGCTAGTCTTGAAGTGGCAGACCATGCAACCCTTCATCGTACCCTTATCTGATCAAATTGCATGGGACAACTTAAGAAGCGTGCTTTAGGACTTACCATGACTTACCATATGGCAAGTCTTGGTTAAATCCAGGAGCAGTCTTCGGATCTCCTCTCTCGAGAGTGCCATCTTATAGCTCCTTGAATTCCATACCTAATAAAGACCAGATGAGTCGCAAGATGACACATCCTTAAATTTTCGAAAATCTTTCCCCAAGGTAGTAATGGAAATGCTGCCAAGAAGGAATTAGGTCGGTGGTTCAGCTACTAAGGCAATTACTCTCTTTGCTCAAAGTCTAAAAGCCACTTCGAACTTGAAAGTGGAGGGCATATATTATGGGAGAGACCTACCGACCAAAATCAATCCTCCGCAAAGGTGTGCCCAAGATGATGAGGTGAGGTCACACCCATTATGAACTCAGACACCACCCGGCTAGTTGTGTAGCTGGAGCCTATGCCTGACATCTATGACTAACAATCTTAATATAAAGAATGGGAGAGATTCGTCCTACGACAGAGGTCAAGACGTGGTCTAATAACCTACAGAGTTAGGCCTAACAAATACAGTTTCCGACTAGCGGCCTATGGGCTCAACTTTTAAATAAAAGAGGTATGAATGGGACCTCTTGGGTAAGAAAGCTCGTTCTGCATTTGCAATCATTTCTCTCCACTATTTTTAAAGCTCCGACTAACTTTGGCATTGGAGGATCTCCCACTAGAACACCCCCGATGAGTGAAGACTTCTTTTGTAGATATCTTTTGGCATCATAGATCTCGACTAATGTCCGACTCCAGTCATGTCAGCATCCTATCGGAGCCCTGTAGCAATAGTAGTCATCATACACATATATACGCATGTGTGTGTGAGATAGCATGATAGATTAATCTAGCATTAAAATTTAATGGAAGAGAGGACTAAGAGGTCCAAATCAATTATTTTAGACTAGCATCATAGAACTGACCAATGCACCTAAAAGAAGATAAACAACCGAATCAGCTCAGTGTCACATAAGAGGCGTTATCCAAATGACTAGCGATAGGGACCAAAAACAAGACATCTCACTGCATCATTTATCTATAAACTTTATAAGTTAGCAACACTAATCGACATTTTTAATGCAAGCAGAAAAATTATACTTGTTCACACAATTTGTCAAACGATCGATGGACCATGAAAGACTCATGATACACCAAATGTAAGATCAAGTCAAGCCATGCCAACCCTCGGCCAGGCCATTGAATAGAGGACACGAAGAGAAAAGAAGGCCTAGAGATGGCTAGAAAGCAAGGAGAGAAACGAAAAGGACTTCAAACATCGATTGGAAGACTCGCTAGGGAGATCCGGACTCGAGAGAGTTCTCTCAATTTTCATGGTTCATCTCGTTCTCAAGCCCAGGAAGTAGCAATCTACACTGGGCTGGAAGTTTTAGGATCATGACTAGGCCTAAGTTCATGTATTCAAGGTTGGCCCGAATTCAAAAGCTCACTTAAGTATGACCTATTTTGAATAAAATTTTAATAAACATGATTTATTTTTTGAGTAAAAATAGATGTGTTGTGGCCAATCTTTTGATGCATCTGTCGCTGGAGAAGAGCACCAGCAAAAGAAGTTCGTACTGATCGAAATTATGTCCAGCAGGGATCCTCCGATGCTTAAGTCAGTGGAAAGTGATGAACAGTAAATAAATTTTTAAAAAGATAGAGTATCGGTCTAGAAGTGTCTTACCAAATGCTGTTCATTTATCTCTTTTTTTAAATGAATTATTGGTAACCATTTGTAATGGTTAGACATGTGGGTCTCGCTTATTTCAGCACTATGTGATCATGGAATAGACGATTATACCCACCACTGATCATGTTATATGGTCATTATGCACTTTCTGTGCTGGCAATTTCTAGTATACCGACACTACATCGGTAGTCCGAATGTATCGACTGTATGTCAGTAATTGTAGAAGCCTGAATGACTATTGATCGGTAACTCTGATATATCAATGGTCATCAGTCTGAAATCGATTTAATCACCAAGAAGGTTGAAAATAGCCAACTATTGGTCGGGCTACCAATTTATAGTTGGTGGTCTATGTCTATCAAGCCGATTGAAAGTCAGGATATGTTGTAATTAAGATGAAACTTATTCTGTGATGTAGTTTTGATGGTTCATCATCCATAATTGATAGATATCTGATCGATCGATTGTAAATCAGAGAAACAAACTAAATTATCCTAACAGTTGCCTTCCATTTTCAAGTCCAAGATAGCCTGACATGTGGATTGGCACGTGGTCTGATATGATGGATGAAGGAAGCTATTATGTGCTATCTCGAGCTCTAATTCCACTGCAGATATTAATGATTTTTTTGAAAAATGAAGAGTCTCTAGCTGCCTCGTTGTTTCAATAACTGTGAGATCATCATTGGGATGTCGATTCGAAAAGTTAGTTTGGCATCCGAAGAATCCGATCGATTTGATTCTGACTAGTCAATTTCGGCCACATGTCTAGATGTCATTGGCTTTGTTGCCCAGCTATGCAACCCAAGAGGGGGGGGTGAATTGGGTTTCTAAAAAATTTTAAGCCCAACAGATTACTTATGAAGATCAAAACAAAGACTTTAATTCAATATTAATTACCTAAAGCAGGAATGCAAGAATATAATAAAGAAATAAAGTGAAGCGATAAAGCACACCACAAACACAAGGATTTATAGTGGTTCGGTGCTAACCTTGCACCTACATCCACTCCCCAAGATCCTACTTGGGAATTTCAATCCACTATCCTTTGTATTCAACCCGAATACAAAATGTCGGAAACTCCAACACTAGCTATCCCAAGCTAGATCACTTGTTTCTCGGGTACAAGTAAACCCAAAACACTCCGATTTCAGGTTCGGATCAACCTTTTCTTGTTTTGGAAATCCTCCAAAAATAAGAACAAAAACTCACAAAGAGTTAGAAAATTTAGAGCACAAATTAATACAATAATAGCTCCTTTAAATGAGCGAATATAACAATAAAAGCTTTACTCAAATGAAGAACCCCTTTTTCGGAATTTCTCAAAGTGGATGAACGCTTGAATGCTTGAGAAGAGGTTGATTGTTGATTGAAGATCTCCTGAAAGCTTTGAATGATCTCTAGATCAAGGTTAAAACAATAGGCGTGAAGAATTCTCTCCTTGAAAGATCTTGCTTTTCTCTTTCACAATCTCTCTGGTATATTGTGGATCCTCTCTCTTTTTCTTTTTGGATTTTTCATTGATCTCAGGCTTTTTCTTGTAAATTTTGGATCCTCTCTTCTGTTCTTCTCTCTTTCTCGTCTCTTTTGATTTCACGTTTGATCCGCTATTTAATCTGCAATTTCTTTCACCATTTAAAGCATTTTATAGCATTAGAAGCAAGAGAAAATAATTTAGGTAGATAAAGAGTCGTTAGAGGATTTTTAGGAAGCATAAATGGTAATTAAAACGGGCAAAAAAAATAGCCGTTGCTGACATTTCCCGTCGCAGGGGTCGACTCATGAGTCGACTCATGCTTCAGGGGTCGACTCATGAGTCGACCTCTGTTGCAAAAACCAGAGAATGCGTTTCTGGAAATTTTTCGCTCAAATTAGCAGGGGTCGACTCATGAGTCGACTCATGCCTTGTGGGTCGACTCATGAGTCGACTCACAGGTCCTGCCAAGCCAGAAAACTAGCGTGCCAAGGAGAATTTTTGCGTGCCAATCAGCTCACAGTGCCATGAGTTGACTCATGAGTCGACTCATGCACTTCAAACCTTCATAACTTCAAAAATATAAGTCCAAATACAATGAAATTTTCACCAATAGTTTACAAATCATTTATTCTATCAAATGATACTATCAAATCAGGATTTTAGTGAAAATACGATTTTGCCCTTGAAGAGCATAAGGACTTTTTCATTTTAAAATTATTTGTATCCCTTCAATTTGCTTTGTAATCATCAAAATCAATCTAGGAGCAACAGGCTTTAAGCCGTTCATGTAGATAGAGGTGAGGTGGCATGATCAGATGGTAGGTATGTCGAACCATCCGATCGATGGTCGGATCTAATGTAGCCACATATTGAAATCTGGAGCAATCTTAATTTGAACAACTTCATCCTGACCGTTGAAGGGTCTTATATATACAATGTCACTTTCATTTAGATTTTTCATTTCTGCACTTATCTTCTCCTGCAACAGAGGGCTCCATCTTGGGTGTAGATAGCTTCAGGGTTTTTGGAAGTCCTCTTTGTATTCTTCACATCATCCCCTAGTTCCAGGTTGAGTTTTCTTTTTCCTTCTTCCTTTTTTTTTATCTAACTTTTTTTTTTCTTTTCAGTTGGCACATGACATGCATGCTTTGGAGAGTAGATATCAAAAAATTATCAAGCTCTATCAAGCATGGGTGGACAAAACTGCAGCCGCAACTGCCAAAAAAGTTGCTACCGTCGAACAGCTCCAAGTAGCAACCAAACGAGAGAGGGCAGCAGTAGAGCGGGAGAAAGAGCTTCAGGAGGAGATCTCCCATTTAAAGGCTGAACTAGAGTCGACCAGAACTGAATTAGAGTTGGCTCAGTAGAATATCAAGTCCCTGGAGTCTCAAATCAAGAGTAAAAAGCACTCGATCAATCGACTTCGAAGGAAGTGCGACGGCTGTATCGAGGAGCTAGAGAATGAATGGGGATGGCATCAGACCACGGAGGAGAAGTTGGCACTGGTCGATGCAAAGTTGGCTTCTGCTAAGGAGGAAGCACAGTTGGTGAAAGAGGCTTTGAGTCGGGCCATCGAGGATTTCAGAGAATCATAAGACTTTCAAAATGAAGTCCTTGAAGGCGGATATGTCTCTTACTGTGTCGAATATGAAGACGGTAGGGATGCAGTTAAAAGACTGTATCCAGATTTGGATCTGAGCAGCATCATCGTCCTTAGTTCGGGAGAGGAGACTGCAGAAGAGCCTATCGAAGAGACTATGCCAACTGATGGAGTTGCACCGGTTGCACCAAAATCTACTTCAGCCATTGTCGAAGCTGTACCGGAGTCAGCAGCTGCTGAGGGTCACGAAATCGAAGCCATGGTGATTACCAACATAGCTGAAAAGGAAGCTGATTGGTGACCGATGTAATATCTTCTTTTTTTTTGTAATCAAATAATAGTCCAATTTTTGTAATCCTTTTTTCAATGAATGAAAAAAAAAATTTCTAAGTATGAAATCCCTTTTCAATCTTGATGTGTTGTTGATATCGTCGAATATCAATCGAATCACTGATTATGAGTCGATGTGTTGAGTGTCGATCGGTAGTTGTAGTAAGATTTGCCTGCTAGTCGGGTATCAACCGAGTCAATCAATAGTTGTAGTAAGATTTGCCTACTAGTTGGGTATCAACCGACTTAGCTTTAGATAATTTTTTTTATATATATTTGATAGATGGTAGGAAGCCGAATATCCTTCGATTGATCAGAGTCAAGTCGGTATACTTTCTACTCGATCGGAGTCGAGTCAGCATAATATTTCACTTAGCTAAAGCCAAATCAGCATGAGTAGACATTCGACTAGAATCGATTTCTATAGTGAAAAATCAAGATATTGTCAGTATAAGCTGACCGACTATTTATCGGTCTGACGATATTTTTGCAGATAACTTGTAGATAACTGAAGATTTCAAGAAGATCTAAAATCCTGATATTTCATTCCAAATACGTCGTATATGTGAACAATTTTATTGATAGTATATTTTTAGATTATCAGCATTTCAAGTCCAAGAAATAGTCGCTCCATCGAGAGTTTCTAGTCGATACGCATCCGGATGAAGTGTTTCGATCCTTTGTAAGGTCCTTTCCAGTTTGGAGATAATTTTTTTTGGTCTAGAGGCTTTGAAACTTCTTCCTTCCTTAAGATCAGGTCTCTTAGATGGAAGACCTTCGACTTGACATTTGCATTGTAGTATCGAGCTCCTCTCTACCAATATGACGCCACCCAAACTTGAGCTTGTTGTCGAACTTCTGAAAGTAAGTCTAGGTCAGCTCTCCGACAAAATTACTCAGCTTATTATATTATTCGACTTTTATCGATGGCAATCAATCTCGAGTGGCATTACTACCTCTATTCCGTAGGCCAAGTTGAATGATGATTTTTTTGTCGATATGCAAGGAGTTGTCCGATATGCCCATAAGATCAGATATAATTCTTTCATCCAGAGATCTTTAACTTCATTCAATCTGATCTTAAGATCATGTAGAATTATTTGATTTATCACTTCTACTTCATTGTTAGATTATGATGGCCGACTGAGGTGAGCTTGTGCATAATATGAAATTTTGTACAAAACTCTTTGAAATTTTGATTGTTAAATTATTGACCGTTGTCGATGATAATAGTATGTGGTAAACCAAATCTATATATGATAGATTTCTAAATGAAGTCTTCTATCTTACTTTCAGTAATTTATACTAAGAATTCAGCTTTCATCTATTTGGTAAAGTAATCAATGACAATCACTATAAATTTTTTCTAATCAGACGTCGAAGGGAAGGAACCGAGTATGTCAATTTTTTACTGCATGAAGGGTCATAGTGCAATCATTGATGTCAGCTAGCTGGTCGGTTGATATTGTATGTTAGCATACTTTTAACATGGTTCATATCTTCGGATAAGTTCAGTTGCATCTTTCTTTATAGTAGGCCAATAATATCCTTATCGCAAGACTTTATAAGCTAATGATTTATCCTCCAAGTAATTTTCATAAATTTCTTCATAAACTTCTTGGAGTGCATAGTCAGTGTCTATAGGTTTCAAGTACTTCAGTAAGAAAAGAAAGAACGACCTTTTATAAAGTTGTCTATTCATCAAAATATATTGTAAAGCCATCCACCTTAGTTGTTTGGCCTCGAAGGATCTCCAGATAAAATTCTATCAGTTAAGTATTGAATGATCGGATCCATCCAACTTGATTCGTTATTGATTTGTAGCACTTCTTCAACTTTGTCAATACTTGGTTGTTCAAGATATTCAATGAATATTCGATCGAGTAAGCTGAATAAAGTAGTTGCAAGTCGAGAAAGTGCATCAACTCGAGCATTCTCTGCTCTTGAGATGTAAGAGATCTTGAAATATTTTAAAATTGATGTAAGATCTTTCACCTTCTGAAGATACTTCATCATAATAGGGTCTCGAGCTTCAAATTCATCCTTAATCTGTCCGATGATTAGTTGTGAGTTGGTAAAGATCTTCAAGTTGTTTATGTCAAGTTCTTTGGTATTTTCAAACCGACCAAAAGAGCTTCATAATCGACTTAGTTATTTGAAGTTTTAAAATTAAACCAAAGGACATACTCAGTCACGATCTCTTCGAAATTGGGAAGGATGAGACCGACTCCACTGTCTTGTGCGTCGGATGCTCCATCAATATGTAGTACCCACACCGATACTAAGTCAGCCTCAAAAATTTTAATTTGCTTCGATTTGCCATCGAGTTCATCCTCAGGGTTATCATCAGATACAGTGCACTCAGCGATAAAGTCAGCTAAAACTTACACCTTCATTGATGTTGGAAAATATGTCCCAAAAGTCAATTATCAACCTGTTTATGGTTGAGCAACCTTATATTGTAATTGATTTGTTAATAAATAAAATATATTTTTGGCATTTTCATCATAAGTTTTCATCTTCTAATGAACTCTGTTGTTGTGATGAAGTCCTTAGGACTATTTAGGTTCGATAAAGAGAGGATTTATTGATTAGTCCTTAAAACTGTTCATGACTAAATGATAGGCTGTTAATAAGGACGACAGCTTCTATCGAACATAGATCATTGTAGGTCATATGGGTTGGTTGTCTTCTTAACCAAGGAATGTAGAAATACTGGTATGACATACAGGTGAGATGTAAGGGTATATCATCATTGAACATGACCAACTCCAAAGCATTCTGCTGTCGAGAATGTCTCTGATGGGATATAGGTATAAGTATCCCTTAGACCTGAGATCGCCTCAGTAACTTGCAAGCAACTCACTGTGCTTTGGTACTGGACTAACTAAATTTTTAATTCAGTGACGGAAGGCTTCTGGGCATGTCAAGTACTTACAAAGTTGGAGTGTAAAAAAGATGGGATTGACCACTCCAAGAGTTGGAGAAGAATGAGTCACTGTATTTCAATTTAGCAAAACCTTGGCTAGGATAATCCATCAGATGGATTTGATATTTTGAAATATAATGTGGATAACCTGATCAGAGTTGACAGTTGAACTGTAAGGTGTCTTATGAACATTTTAGTCAAAGAGATGAATTATATGAAAAATATATTCGCATGGGTTCTAAGGATGTTGTTCCACACATTCGACCTATCCGACCGTTGGATACCATTGCTAGATGGTCACTTCGATTGGTATAAAAATTTATTATTATACTATCGACTTAGATTTGGACCTATGAGGTCACACACATTAGAGTTCAGGATCCGATCGGATGGTTGATCAATGATTAAGAATCATTCTAGGGTTAAACAATCGATACGATTGACATTTAACCTAGTGCAAGTGTTGCAGGAAGATCGATTAGCAATTCGATTGCTAATTGACTTAATTTGATTAAGACAAAGGGTTAAAATTTAGTCTAATTGAATATAATTTAATTAGATTTGGTTTGGGCTTGATTGGATCAAGTCCAATTGGTTTATTGGATAAGCCAAGTGCAAGAAAAAACTAGTCCTAGTTCAATTAGGACTTGGATCAACCTAATTTTTAATTTGATTAAAAAATTAAATTAGATTTAAATTTAATTTAATCTGATTAAATTAGGTTTTTAATTAGATTAAGACCTATTTTAATTGGATTAATTTGGTTTTAGTTTGATTTGGTTTGAGAAACCAAATTTGAACAAGTCATAGATTGAATCCTAGTAAGACTAGGATTCCACCTTACGCCACCTTAGCCCCCCACGCCCACTCTCTCTTATTTTGTGTGATAAAATCTTCTCTCCTAGGCCTTCACACACATCCAAAGCTTTTCACTCTTTCTCTCTTACATGGAATGTGGTTGTGGACCAAGTCAAAGCAGGAATTTATTTGGATTTCAAATTCTATGAGATAGAATTTTAAGAAACCAAAACTCTTTCCTTATGGTACTGATTTTACCCAAATTTTTTTTGAAATTTTTATGAATTTTATGGTACATATTGTGCACCCTTTGCTAGTGGTCCACGATAGAAAAAGAAGGAGGGGGCACCCAAGAGTTGGGCACCCCTTGTCTTGCCCTGTTTGGATTTTCCTTGACTAGGTATTTGACCTAGACAAGAATTCTTCATATCTCTTTATTTAAGATGAATTTCTTCTTGATATTTTCGTGGTTTATAAAGCATTGAGAGACCTTTGGGGTGTGTAAAAATCAAGAAGAAAGAGTGTTAGGGCAAGGAGATATAATAGACACAAAACTATATGTCTGGGTTAAGCAAAGAGAAGAAGAAGAGGGTCTTCTTCTAGGGTTGCTGAGTTCACCTCTTTCCTTTCTCCATCTGTAAGTTTTCTGAGAGTGCCTCAAATCTATAACTCTTTCTCCTACTTCTCATCTTTGGAAGAGTCTAAATCAAGAAGAAGGAGGCATTTGATCGACCATCGAAGAAGGATCAGCATGGTACTAGCATACTGTGCTGATTTTCTAGACCAGGATTTCTAATCGTGATCCGTGGACTCGTGTGGATGACTCCTAGAGGTCGGATGCATATGTGGCTTACAATATCATCCTCAAGCTCAAATCAGCAAAGTTAGAATGTCTAACTTGCAAGGTAATAGATCTGATCTATTATATTTTACATACATTAGATGTAGTATAGAAACATGTTGATATGATCAACATGTAGTTCTTGCTCTTTATATTTTAATTTTTGATTTAATGCTATATAATAATCATGTAATAAAATATTAGATCTAGAAATTCTCTAATTTTATAAGATAAATTTTAATTTATTTTAGTCTTCCGCTTCCTGATCTTGAAAAAATTTCAAGATCTAACCCTGAAACCCTAGATCTGGTTTCTTTAATTGGTATCAGAGCTTAGGTTGTTTATTACATGATTATTTATACGTGCTTAGATTATTTCTTAGATTAGATCTAATTTATAATCTAATTTTTAAATATAAAATTATAATTTTTAGATCAATCACAAATTGTAGGTTGTCCTGCTGTAAAATTTATCCCTTACAGTGCAAAGATTGTTCTAGTTCGTATAGATCTATCTTTAATCATAAATTTGTTAGATATGATCTAGATTAAATTTATAATTTATTAAATTTAAAAAATATTTAAATCTAAAATAAAATCTTTTTATTATTAATTTTTGTGTGAAGAACCATCATATATTTGTCTGAAAAATTTGTGCAGTTTAAAGTTGAAATTGTTTCAATTACATGAACCTGTTTAGATTAGATCTAAAGTAGTTTCATATTTATTTCATTTACATTTTGATTATGAATCAAACATGCAACTTAGTTGGTAAAAACTATATTGTAAAAATATTTTACAAACATAAAAATTATTTTCAAAAAGTCGAACCCCAACCCTCAGCCTAAAACTTAATTGAGAATTAAGAAGTTATTTGATTAGGTTCTAGGATTGTGAATTGAAGAACCTAAGACACAAACCATAACACATTGGGTTAATGGGTTAGTGGAAATTAGGTCCATTAATTGGATTAGACCTAAGGTTAGATTAAAGATAGACTTAATTAGAGAATTAATTAAATCTAATCAATTGTTGTCTTAGATTAGGTCAAAGATTCTCTAGATTAATTACAATAGTTGTAGTTGGTCAAGTTCATATCTTTAATGAGAACCAAATGAACTTGATTCTTGACTAAGCGGTCTAGCATGAACTGTTAGATTGATTTAATCAAAACTAATTAAACCAGTTGGTGTCTAAGATAAATCAGATCGATAGTTTTTAATTGGCAGCCCGCTTACCTAGCTATTTCTGATGGTGTCTAAGGCAAGCTTTTGCAGACCCTCCTACCGATCGAACTTACCTGACCTCTTGGTGAAATTATGTTTTGATCGGATCACTTGACTATTCGAGCTGACCCATGTCAGCTAGGTAAATCAATGTGACTATTTAAGTGCTCCTAGACCAGCCCTTTTAAATGGTCTCCCTTAAGCTGACTTGGTGAAGCCAGTGGGAGGATCATGATAAGCTGGTTCATCTGACCTCTTCCTCTAAATCAATTAAATCTTCTAAAATTATTAGGTTCTTAAAATAAAATAGTTATGGTGATAACTAGATCATAGCCTCCCATTAAGTGGATGATAATAGGTCCATCAGTTGGATAATCATTGGAGGTCCAAAGGCCTGGTGCTTATCGGCTGATGGAATTGTCATTCATAATATAATTTCTTGACTGCATCTTTCTAAATGGTGGTTAGGTTAGCCAACCAAAGTTAGGCCTAATCATTCATTGGCTAGATGGGCCAAGTATGGTCATGTTAATGGTTGGACCTAATCAGACTTTTTCAGTGGAGGCCAAAGCCTACTGATTAAGGACTAGGGCAAAATTAAAATTACTAAAAATTATTTAGAGAAATAATTAGTTATGAACCTATCCTTAAATGTACATGGATTGGCTAACCAAAGTTGGGCTTATGTGCAGTGTAAGTGGATTCTAGTACCCACTAAGGAATTAGGGTAATTCCTCAAATTGAAGGTAGAGACTATCAATTCGAATAAAATAGTAGAAAAATCTTTTGATTAAAGTCTAAATCTTTAGATTTAATGAATTAATTATTAATTAGGTTATAATTTTTCTTTGTGCAGATATGGTCGCTTCTCTATCGCTCCGATCATTGTTGGACAATAAAATTTTGGTGGGACCCAACTTCGGTAGCTGATATCGAAAGTTGAAGATAGTCCTGGAGCATGAACGGATCCTATATATGATAACGGATCTTGCACTTGAGGAGCCAGCTGTCAATGCACGTGGAACAATCAGAGACACTTATCAGAAGTGGCTTAGTGACTGGATCACGGTGTGCTACATCATGCTGGCTGCCATGAGCAACGAGTTCAGTCGCAGATTTGAGACGGCTCCGCCAAAAGACATGCTTCAAATGTTTGAGGATATCTTGGGCACACCCAATGACGTAGAGAGGCACAAGACTAATTGTGCCATCTTCAACGCCAAAATGCGGGATGGTGCCTCTGTCACTAATCATGTATTGTACATGATCAAGCTGATGGAGCATTTGTGCAAGCTCGGCTTTCCCTTGTAAGAGCAGCTTGGGAAAGATGCAATACTGAACTCACTGTCCAAGTCTTATCTCCCATTCCTCACTCATTATAGAATGACAAAGCCTGAAGTAAACTATCATGGGTTACTGGGGTTACTTCAGAATATTGAGAAGGATCACCAACTCCACAAGGACTCGATGAATTAGTGAGAGGTTCATCTTCTGGTTCTCGACCCTTTAAGAAAGGGAAGAAGACAAGAAGAAGAAAGTGAAGAAGGTACAAATTCAGACTGGGACATCAGTGCAGGGCCAGACCAGAAAGATCAAGCTCGATAAGAGTCAAGCTGAATGTTTCTTTTGCAAAAAGCAGGGGCACTGGAAGAGGAACTGTCCTTAATATATTACCTCCCTGGACTCGAATAGGTAGAGAAAGAAGCAAGCTGTTGCTGGGCAAGGTATTTATATGATAACTCCTTGCAATTTCTCTATTTATGATATAACTGACTAGGTATTGGATACCGATAGCCTTTACCATATTTATAATTCGTTGCAGGGGTTGCAGGTCAGTAGGAGATTCAAGCAAGGCGAGAGGTTCCTGAATGTTGGAGATGGAAGATCAGTTCCAGTTCTAGCATTAGGAATCTTGAAACTTGTATTTGAGTCCCATACCGTTGTTCTTAATGATTGTCATTTTTGTCTCAGTTTATTTTTAAATATTATTTCTGTAGGCCTTCTGGTCAAACATGATTATGAAATTTTAATAAAGAAATAAGTTTGTAATATCATTATGAATGGTGTTACTATTTTTTGTGGATATTTGAACAATGGTATGTATATGTTATCACAATCTGTTAACGTAGTCTATTCTACTAGCAAGCATCCTAGATTAGATAGTATATCAGATATCTACTTATGGCACTATAGGCTAGGTCATATAAACAAGAACAAGATAAACAGGTTGACTCAAGAGGGAATCCTCGAAGTCAGTGATTGTGAATCACTTCCAACCTGTGAGTCCTGTCTTCTTGATAAAATGATCAAGTCATCTTTTACTGAAAAAGTGAGAGAGCTACTGAGCTCTTGGCCTAGTACATACTGATGTATGCGGACCCATGAGCACAAGTGCTAGAAATAGATATTTCTACTTCATCACTTTTACGGATGATCTATCCAGATATGGATATGTCTATCTGATGAAACATAAGTTGGATTCATTTGAAATGTTCAAACGATTCCGAAGTGAAGTAGAAAAATAAACTGAAAAGAATATTAAAACTCTTCGATCTGACCGAAGAGGAGAATACCTTTCTGGTGAGTTTTTCACATATCTAGGAGAGAATGCGATTCTCTCCCAATGGACTCCTCCAAGAACACCACAGCATAATAGTGTGTCTGAAAGGAGAAATCAGACTCTGTTAGACATGGTCCGATCCATGATACATTTTGCCTGCTTGTCGATATCCTTCTAGGGATATGCACTCGAATCGACCTGTTATCTGTTAAATAGGGTTCCAAATAAGTCTGTAATTAAGACTCCATATGAGATATGGATAGGACGTAAGCCAACACTTTCACACCTTAGAATTTGAGGTGCCCGACCTATGTCAAACGGTTAGTTACAGATAAACTTGGATCTAAATCTGACAAATGCACATTCATAGGGTACCCCAAAAGACCAAAGGATATTTTTTCTACCATGCTAATGAATAAAAGATGTTCGTCAGCCTTAAGGCAACCTTTTTAGAAAAGAAGTTCCTTGATGAAGGAACAATTGCCTCTAAGGTTGAACTTAATGAAGTTCAACAGGTAGAAGGACTGACACTAATAGCTGAACCTGAGTCGGATTTGATTAGATCAGATCCGAAGCCTAATGTACCTGCACCATTAAGGTGATCCAGTAGAGTACCACATCAGTCGGACAGATACTATGATTTTTTGATCTGAAACGGTGATCCCATCGAACTCGATGAGAATGATAAGGATCCGATCACCTATATGGATGCAATGCAAAGATCTAATTTTAAAAATAGCTTGAAGCCATAAAATCTGAAATAGAGTCCATGAAGATCAACGATGTATGGACATTGGTTGACCCACCTGAAGGGGTCAAACCCATTGGGTGTAAATGGTCTTCAAAAGGAAGAGGGCACAGATGGAAAGGTGGAGACCTATAAAATCTGTCTGGTTGCCAAGGATATCGTCAACATTATGGTATTGACTATAACGAGATATTCTCCTCTGTGGCAATGCTCAAATCCATTCGGATAATGCTTGCAATAGCTGCCCATCTGGATTATGAGATCTGACAGATGGATGTAAAGATAGCTTTTCTGGATGGAAAGCTGATCGAAGAGGTGTATATGATACAACCTGAGGGATTTACATCCACAGATGAGTCCAAGGTGTGCAAGCTTCAGAGATCCATTTATGGATTGAAGCAAGCTTCTCAGAGTTGGAACATGCATTTTGATAAGGTGATCAAAACATATGGCTTCGTTAAGAACGGAGAAGAGCCCTGCATCTATAAATGGGCAAATGGTCCAGTTGTGATATTTTTTATCTTGTACGTGGATGACATTCTCTTAATCGGGAATGACATCCCGCACTACAGGGAATAAAAGTTTGGTTGTCATCGTAGTTTTCCATGAAGGACTTGGGTGAAGCATCCTACATTTAGGGATGAAGATCTATAGGGATAGATCTAAAAGATACTTGAATTATCCCAGTCCACGTACATAGACACTGTGTTGAAGAGGTTCAGCATAGAGAATTCAAGAAGGACTATCTACCGATAGGCTATGAAATTTTTCTCTCTAAGAAGGATTATCCGACAACTCCTGAAGAGAAAGAGCATATGAGTAGAGTCCCATATGCTTCAACTGTGGGATCTATCATATACGCCATGATATGTACAAGGTCAGATGTGGCATACTCACTAGGAGTAGTGAGTAGATACCAATCTGATCCTGGAGAAATCACTGAAAAGTGGTTAAAGCCATCCTTAAGTATTTGAGAATACTAAGGATCAATGGTTGATTTATGGCGAGTCAGATCTGAAACTTGTGGAGTTCGCAGACTTCAATTTTCAATCTGACCATGATGATAGCAGAAGCATGTCAGGTTATCTCTTTACTCTGAATGGTGAAGCCATCTGCTGAAGAGTTTCAAGCAGCATACTGTGATAGACTCTATTTGTGAGGTGGAGTACATCGTAGCATCGGATGCCACGAAGGAAGCTATGTGGCTAAGAAATTCATCATCGAGCTCGGAGTAGCACTCTCCTTCGATGGTTCGATCCTGTTCTATTGCGACAGCACTGGTGCCATTGCTCAAGTGAAGGAATCCAAAGCACACCAGCAGACGAAGCACATTTTGCACTGCTTCCACCTGGTTCGGAAGATCGCAGATCGAGGTGATGTCGACCTTCAGAAATCGACAGAAAGGAGAACATGGCCGACCCCTTTACTAAAGCCCTGGCGATAAAGGAGTTCGACAATCACAAGTCAAAGATGGGTATTAGATACTGTGCCGAGTGGCTTTAGGACAAGTGGGAGTTGTTAGAAAATATGTCCCAAAATCAATCATCAACTTGTTGATAGTTGAGCAACCTTGTATTGTAATTGATTTGTTAATAAATAAAATATATTTTTGATATTTTCATCATAAGTTTTCATCTTCTAATGAACTCCGTTGTTATGATAAAGTCCTTAGGACTATTTAGGTTCGATAAAGAGAGGATTTATCGATTAGTCTTTAAAACTATTACGACCAAATGATAGGCTGTTAATAAGGACGACAGCTTCTATCGAGCATAGGTCGCTGTAAGTCATATGGATTGGCTGTCCTCTTAACCAAAGAGTGTGGAGACACTGGTATGGCATACAGGTGAGATGTAAGGGTATATCGTCATTGAACGTGACCAACTCAAAGCATTCTACTATCAAGAATGTCTCTGATGGGATATAGGTATAAGTGTCCCTTAGACCTGAGATCGCCTCAGTGACTTGCAAGCAACTCACTATGCTTTGGTACTGGACTAACTGAATTTCTAATTCAGTGACGAAAGGCTTCTAGGCACAGTCAAGTACTTGCAAAGTTGAAGTATGATCAAGATGGGATTGACCACTCCAAGAGTTGGAGAAGAATGAGTCACTGTATTTCAATTTAGCAAAATCTTAGCCAGATAATCCATCAGATAAATTTGATATTTTAAATACAATGTGGACAACCTGATCAGAGTTGACAGTTGAACTCTGAGGTTCCTATGAGATTTTGGTCAAGGAGATGAATTATATGGAAACTATATCCACATGGGTTCTAAGATGTTGTTCTACACATTCGACCTATCGGCCATCGGATACCATTGCTAGATGGTCACTTGATTGGTACAGAAATTTATTCTTATGCTACCGACTTAGGTTTGACCTATGAGGTCACACACATTAGAGTTCAAGATCTGATCGGATGGTTGATCAACGATTAAGAATCGTTCTAGGGTTAAACAATCAATACGATTGACATTTAACCTAGTGCAAGTATTGTAGGAGGATTGATTAGCAATTCAATTGCTAATTGGCTTAATTTGATTAAGCCAAAGGGCTGAGATTAAGTATAATTGAATATGATTTAATTAGATTTGGTTTGGATTGATTGGATCAAGTCTAATTGTTTATTGGATAAGCCAAGTGCAAGAAAAAATAGTCCTAGTTCAATTAGGACTTGGATCAACTTAATTTTTAATTCAATTAAAAAATTAAATTAAATTTAAATATTATTTAATATGATTAAATTAAATTCTTAATTGGGTTAAGATCTATTTTAATTGGGTTGATTTGGTTTTGATTTGATTTGGTTTGAGAAACCAAATTTGAACAAGTCATAGATTGAATCCTAGTAAGACTAGGATTCTATCTTGCCCACCTTAGCCCCCCATGCCACTCTCTTTTATTTTGTGCACAAAATCTTCTCTCTCAAGCCTTCACGCACGCCCAAGATTTTTACTTTTTCTCTCTTATATGGAATGTGTTGTGGACTAAGTCAATGTTAGATGTGTGCCTAGATGCCAGATTGGCTACACATTCCTGTACAAATCTAAGGTAAATTTATAATTTTACTATAAATCAATAAATTTATTCTTCTATTACATTGTGTACATTGTATCTATGATACATCTTTGAGTTAGTAGGAATGCAATTATATTTTTAAGAGTTAAAAATTTAAATATGAATTTACATAACTAACTCATAAACAGCTCCTGATCATAGGATCATCACGAGGATGGTGATCGATCCGGAGGTTGGTGTATGATCGCTTCCTTAGGATAGATGTGTCTTGAGTCTACGATGTGGAGACACGAAGTAAGAGTACAGGTATTTGTTGAGAATGAGAGTACTGAGCGTGACCATATTGAGCAGTCATAAAGAAGTCTACCTTCTCATCGATGACTAGCTCGATGTTATAGTTGTGTGTCTAGTTCTTTGACATGAGGTGCATCGACGGTTCACCTTAAGTATGTTATAGTTTGACTACACCATAACTTGATCTCCTAGCCATTCAGAACTCTGAGGTGTATGTTGGTTGTAGCACATTCATTGTAGGAACTAGGTCGCACCAAGATGGATCTATAACCTCGATAGATGAGAGGAGTAGTCCTATGATGATCGAAAGATCGAGTCCTTAAGTCCATGGCCATGGCAAAGTAAAATAATGAAAAAAATTACTATTAGGGTTTCACATCGGACTCGGATTGATCGATTGATTCATATGACTGATGTTGGGTTTGACGAGTTCACCTTAACCCTAATTCAGTCGGGACTCATGATAGAGGAACTCAATCATACAGGTAGCTGCATCAGGGGTTTGTCTTCAATTCTGATGGATTGCCATCATATACTGCTAGGTGTCACTGATGGATTTTGAAGCAATTAGAATGATCTTAATGATCGATTATTCTAATTGTCTGAATCAGAAGAGTTTTGGTCCATCGAAAGGAGTTTCGATGATGTCGATGATGAGATCACGATATGTCTCATTACCATACAGAATTGAATCTAATGGATCACACTAACAAGGGTTAGGATCTGATGTCATCAATTGGGCTAGCCCAATTGATTTGGATTAGATCCAATTAGGTTCAAGAAAATCATGCTAGCACACGATTGAGCCTAACTTTCTCCTCGTGTAATCTTTTCTATCTCGATTGAGCCAAATGTTTTTGACTCATCCAGAGAACCTTGAGAAGTTTCTCTCAGTCTGACTGGAGCAGTCCAGCTCAAAAAGGCTTATCTTAATTCATGAGATGAATTAAAGACAACACCTGCTAATTTCTGACACCTGCCATTTTATTTTAGTACATCTGTCAAATGTTGACATATGGGTCTTAAACTGAAGGCCACCTGACAAGAGGTTATTGGAGATTTTTTGTGGAGTGTCTACCTACCAAAAATAAGCACCAAAGTGGGTGCCACAATTGGATAAGGCTTGCACCCCAAGTGGATAAAGATCAAGAGGAGTCTTGATCAACATAAACTCTTGGGTGCCATCTCCCTTGTGCTTATCCAATGTTGGGCCAACATAGGAGAGAGGGTGGGGGTTCTTATCTGATGTGATCAGATGACATCACTCCACAATCAAAATTTTTTTAGATTAAATAAAATTTTTTAATTGATCGAATGATGTGGCACTGCGCAGCGCAGCAGGGTCTATATAAACCCTATCTGTGCCTAGGGTTTAAGTGATTCTGCTCCTACCCAGCAAAAGCCAGCCATTCCTCCTCTTCTCCACATCCTCCCTGTGCTCCCTCTCCCCTCTTCATGCCCAAGAGGTTGGGCGTCCATCTGGTGAAGGATCAAAGCGTGGTGAGCATTGAACAAAGGGCTGTAGGAGTTTTTCGACAAGCTGCTGCTCCAACTTCAGGAAGGCTTTTGAAGATCTTCCTAATCAGATTGAGTTTTGATTTTTGAGCAAAGAGTTATGAGGAGAAGATGATCTAGGTCCTACTGAGTGGATACTGGTAGAGGTAGGCAATTGCGTGGCTAAACAGAACTCAGGCTTGCTGCGATCATCTACAGGGTAATCAGATTACCCTTGAGTATTTTATGTTTCCTCATGCTTTTAGATTTATTTTAGAATTAATATTAAATAATAAAATTAGATCTAGAGATTTAGATCTAAAATAAATATAAATAATTTTTTTTTAAATTATTCGCCCCAGATTTGATGAAATCTGAAAGATCCTAAAGAAAAAAGGTAGTTTTTTTCTTCAAGTGGTATCAGAGCCAGTTGATGGCTCAGTTTCAGATCTAATTTAGATCTAATTTTAATTTTAATTTATTTATATTAAAAAATTTTAATGTCAATCAGATATGATAGGATCTGAAATTAAAATATTTAAAATTAAATCTGAAAAGATCTAACATGCATGAGATGCATGACTACACTAGGAATAGTTTGATCTATGAATAGTGTTGTAAGTTTATATTTTAATGAGATTAAAATATAATTTAGATCTAATTTATTCTTATTTTTGATGATATAAATTTATATTCAGATCAAAAATAGAAAATAAAAATTTAGATAATACATAAGATTGATCTGTTGCATGCTAGACTAGTTGTAGAATTGTTCTAGTAACTGTCTAGAATAAATTTTATGTTGAATAAGTCAATTTAAATTTTATTTTTCAGATATTACATGTGATGTATTAAATCTGAATGCATGTTAATTAGATCATTTTTGATACATGAGATGTATGCAAAGCATGTATTAGTTAGATCTTAAATTGTATATGTGATATGTAAATTTAGATCTAACTAGTTTTTAGTTAAATTTATATTTCTGATTAAGGTGTTCCTTATGGCGTCCGTCATAAGAAAAAGTAGGGTTTAAAGGCCTCTCCTCCCATTCAATGGGTGTTCTTATGATGTGTAGGGGTGCTGTGCATTCATCCTTAATCAGAAATCAAAACTTACTTTTCTGCAAAATCCTAGATCCTGAAATCTAGGATTTATTTTACATGTTTTGTTTATTAACCAAGACTTAATTAATGAATTAAGCTTATGAAATTAAATTAGATCTAAAATTGAGAATTTCAGATCTAAGTCATTTTCATAAAATTGGGTTCGACTTGGGTAGCTCAATTAGGTCTAGCGGTTGATCAAACCGAATCAAAAGTTGGTTAGGTGGGATCATGAAAGCTAATAATTGACCAGCCTAATAGGATTAAGTCTAGGTCAAGGTCGAATCACATTCATATGTGACTCGATCAAGTTAAGACCTAATTTGGCTCAGTGGTTAGAGCTTAGATTGTAGGCTAATCCCAATTAGTTCTGCTTCGATAATTTGGTGTCTAAAGTAAGTTGGGCAGATGCGACCGACTGATTTTTAATTGGGAGCTACTCGACTCGAATGCGTTCTTATCGAGTTAATGGCATATCCCTTCCACGGTCTCACTTATCTGGCCATATGTGTCGACCAGTTCTGATTTGAGGTGGCTAACAATTCCAGCTAACCCATGCCACTAGGTTAGTCATAATTGTTATGATTATGTCAAGCCAAATTTAATGAGACTTAAATCAAATCTCCCTGAAAAAATATTAAGTCTAAGGTCTTCCACCATTGTGGATGTGCGGGCCTTTCTGGGGTTGATTGTTCTCGGCTGGATACAGTGGCTCAGTTGCACCGGAAAGATGCAATCATGTCCATTAGGCATTGGATGCTACGAATTAAAGGATGGGTTGGCTCAATATTTCGGATACGGTGAGGGACCCAATCAGAATCTAGTTCGTGCAAATGGTGGGTTTGACTTAACTAAGGATTGGAGCAATATTCCGGGCACGGTGAGCTTCATGAATTAGAGACAAGTTTTGGAGTGTACCATGATTAGAGAATCATTGAACAAGAGTTGTCCACTCATCGGTTGACCCATCACCAATAACTATTAGGTGAGGTGATGAGCCAGTCGGTGAGACCGCACCACCCACTAAAATCACTAATATGAAGATTTTACATCTCTACCTAGGGAGTGTAGGGATCTGAGAAAATAGTGGGAGCCTAATTTGTTTAAAAATAAAACTCCTAAATAAATTGGTTAAGTCTGATTATAAAATCTAACTAGAAACTGTTGACTCTCTACAGGAAACATGTCTGCGTCCAACCCCCTAACCAAAATACTAGACACCCACAGATTGACTGGACCCAATTTTAAGGACTAGTTAAGGAACTATAGAATTATTCTGGATTCCAAAAAATTGATCCATGTCTTGGACCAGGACCCACCTGCTATGCCAGTACGTCCGACTGCTGAACAGAGAGCGTCTCTAAAAAGTGGACGGATAATGAGAACAAAGTAAGGTACTACATGTTGGGTGCAATATCTGATGACTTACAGCACCAACATGAGAATATTATGACTACCCGCCAAATATTGGCTTACCTACAAGAGTTGTTTGGTGAACAAAGTCGTGCAGCCAAGTATCAAGTCTGTCAAAGACTTTTTAAGGCTAAAATGCGTGATGGGCAGTCAGTCCAAGGTCATTGTTTGACAATGATCAAGGATCTTGAGAAGCTTGAGAAGCTCGGTGTCATCTTAGACAAGAATTTTCAGACTGATGTGATCCTTCAGTCTTGTCTGATGCATATGGTCAGTTCATCATGAACTTTCATATGCATAAGATGCAGTGTACCTTGGCCGAGTTAATGAACATGCTGGTTACGGCTAAGCTTTCTATGAAGGGTTCAAAAGGCTCAGTTCTTACTGTGGAGCGACTTCTTCCAAGAGAAAGTCTTTTGGAAATAAAAAGAAATCTGCGAAGAAGCAGAAGGTGGATGGGAGAAGAAGAAGACAGAATCGAAGAAGAAGGCTGCTGAAAAGGAAAAATATTTCCACTACCAATCAAACGGCATTGGAAGCAAACTGTCCTCAGTACCTGGCCACCCTGAAGAACAAGAAGGATGGTCCTTCTGGAGGTATGCTCATTTTAGAATCTAATCTTACGGTTTCTTCTGCATACATTGGGTGCTTGACTCTAGTTCTAGTGCTCATTTGTGCACTTCTATGCAGGGTCTTGAGGAGAGCAGGAGGCTGAGGGATGGAGAGATGATCCACGCATCAGAAATGGAGCAAGAGTTGCTGCTGTGGCCGTGAGAACCTATCCTCTGCGATTACCGTTAGGATTAGATTTATTTCTTAGAGATTGTTATTATGTGCCTGCAGCAAGCAGAAATTTGATTTTTTTTCATGTTTAGCACAAGAAGGCTATGTGATTAGCTTTCATAAGACCATTGTAACATATTTTATGAAAATAATAAAATTACAAATGATTTTCTTATTAACGGCCTCTATCAACTACATATTGATGTATCTGTATTTAATATCGAGCAAAATGTGAATGCCATAGGAATTAAAAGGCCTAGAGATAGTCTTCTAAGTTTGTTGTCAAAGTGTGTTGAAGGCTTCTTCTAAGTTTCGAACATGATTAGAAGTTTTAAATTTTTTTACCAGCATATCATCAATGTAAACCTCCATATTGTGTCCAATTTGTATCTTGAACAGTCTACTGACTAGCCGTTGGTAAGTAGCTCTGATATTTTTAAACTGAATGGCATCACTTTGTAGCAGTGGATGCCTTTGTCGGTTATGAAGGCAGTATGCTCCTCATTTTAAGTACCATTCAAATTTAGTTGTAGCCCATGAAGGCATTCATAATGCTTAAAAATCGATGTCCCAACGTCGCATCAACTAGTTGATCGATCTTTAGTAAAAAAAATTGTCCTTCGACAAGCTTCATTTAAATTGGTATAGTCGGTGCAGATTCTCCATTTTTCAATAGTTTTTTTTACCATCACTATATTAGCGAGCCAATCTAGATAATTAGCTTCTCTTATGAAGCCAGCCACAGGAGCTTGTCAACTTTTCGTCAATGATCATTTGCCTTTCAGCAACAAAAGATCATTTCTTTTGCCTTACGGTCTAACTTTAAGATCAATGTTCAACCGATGAGTTATTATCTCCGGAGGAAATCCAAGCATATTGGTTGCCGATCAAGCAAAAATGTCAGCATTTGCTCTTAGCAGGTTCACCAGCTGTTGTTGCTTCGGATCCGATAATTGTGATCCAAATTGTACCATCTTTTAGGATCATCTTCTTTTAATGGGATAGAAACTAGTTGCTTGGTTGGTTCACCCTTTTATTTATTTTCTATCTGGTCCAATTTGTCAACCGACAAAGAGTCTTCAAATTACCTATTCTTTGTAGAGACCATGAAGCAACGTCGGATAAGTTATTGATCCCACACATTTTTTTAACTATATTTTTGTCAGAAATTGGATCAATAAATGATATATTGATACTATCACTCTCAAGGCATTAAGTCTTGATTGTCCAAGTATGGCATTGTAAGTCAAAGAAACTCGATCGACCATAAATATCAAGAGAACGATACTTTATTATGGATCTATTTCCATAGTTAGTGGGAAAGTAATTTTCTCCTCTATAGTAACTGCATCTTCGGTAAAACTAACTAATAGCATTGAGACTCTTCTGAGTCGATCAGTCGATAGTCGCATTCAGAAAAAAATTGAGTAAAAAAGATATTGATGAAACTTTCATTATCAATTAAGATTCTATTTACATCATAATTTGCTATCATCATCGAGACGACGACAGCATCATCATGGGGAGTCTGTATTATCCGAACATCATCTTTCGAAAAAGAGATTACATTGTCAAGTCATCGTTTCTTTGCCAACTCTTCTTCGAAAGTTACTCCCTAATCCTTCGGTCGTCTAGAAATCATGTTGATCACTCCTGTCGTTGGCCGATTATTAATCTTTTCCTCAATTTGTGGCTGAGGCTATTAGTCGGTGGGAGGTTCAGTCGAGCGATCTCGTTGGAATCTCCTGAGGTAGCCACGTCAGATTAAAGCCTCTATTTCATCTCTGAGCTGAATACATTGTTCGATATCATAACCGTGATCATGATGAAACGATAATACTTCTCCTTGTCTTGACTTTCGATGGTGTTTTCATCGGTGGGGGATGTCGAAGATACTCCTTCCTTCGATCTTCATTAGGATCTACGCATGGAGAGTAGAAAGAAGAGTATAGGAGTCATACCTGCTGTCATAATTATTCAGCCTTGGACTCTGTCGATGGGGTGAAGCTCCTTTATTGATTGTTGACCGACTTGGTTTGATTGGAGCTTCATCTTTCTTTTACTTCTTTTTTTGATCTTTTCTTTCTGTCTGACATCGGTTAGAAGCGCCTTGGTCTATGCGAATATACTTGTATGCATGCTCTAGAAGTTCAGCATAGGTCCGAAGGAGTATTTTATTCAGAGAATAAGTAAATCTGGATTCTCTCAGACCTCTCTTCATAACCAAGATGGCCATATCTTCATTGAGATCTTTAACCTCAAATATGCCATATTAAAATGAGACATAAAGTCTCTCAATGTTTCGGTCTCACCTTACTTGATAGAGAAGAGACTGTCTGATGTTTACGGCATCTTTCAGCTAGTGCTAAAATGGACCACGAACAAATATTCTAGCTGTTTAAAAAAAACTTATACTCTCCGGCTAGAGCCCAGAATACTAAGCTCGAGTAGCCTTCCGAATGGTGTCAGAAAGTCAATGTATAGGAGGGCGTCGGTCATCCCCTGGATCATTATGAGAGCCTTGTAACTCTCTAGATGATCAATTGGGTCAGTGGAGCCATCATATGGCTCTATCTACCGGCATCTTGAATCGAGACGGGATCGGCTCATCCAAGATATGCTGAGAGAGAGTTGAGCAATGTGGAAGCTGAGGTCATTGGAGGACTTCCGACCTTTCATTTGGAGTTGGATGAGTGATGATCGATCTCTTTAAATTTGTGCTCATAGTCATTGAGCCACCATTGCTGAAAAATCTAAGGATAGAATCTCCTGAAGAACTTGGGGATGGAGAAATAGAAGGTGCACATGGCCTCTTCTCCTTCTTGATGCTATGTTAACCCAGAAGGAGAGAAAGATCGCCACGAATGGTGAGCGACATGATGAGAATACTGAGATAATGGTGGCTCGATACGATGAAAATGTCAAGACAGTCGTTGTCCTGAAAATAGAGAAAGTGATTATCGTGGAGGACGATAGCTGTGCTTGGATGGCACTGAATGTGCCACTGGCTCCTCCACCAGCGGCTGCTGCTGCTGTGTTTGTTGTTGTTGGAGGTTGTGTACCACCTCTGTCAGCACCTTCATTTGCTGCATTAAGCAATAATTTAAATATCCATAGTTACTACAAGATGCGAAGAACTGGGCTCTGCCATTAGAAGTGGAGGAGGGAGGTCTTCCCGACGGAAAGATTGTCTTGCGGATCTGATGGAGTTGTTCTGAGCTTTGATTTTTATCATGATTTCATGTTATTCTCTTCCTACCTGGTGCGTCAATTTGTTGCAGCCAATCTCCTGTTGCACCCATCGCTAGAGAAAAGCACCTGCAAAAGAAGTCCGCACTGACCAAAATTATATCCGAAGGGATCCTTCGATACTTAAGTCAGTGGAGAGTGGTGAATAGGAGATAAATTTTTAAAGAGATAGAGTATCAGGTCCAGAAGTATTTATCAAATGCTGTTCATTTATCTCTTTTTATAGATGAGTTGTTGGTAACCGTTTGTAACAGTTAGACACATAGGTCTCGTTTATTTCAGCACTATGTGATGGTGGGATGGATGGTTATATCCACTACTGATCATGTTATGTAGCCATTATGCACTTTTTGTGCTAGCGATTTCTGGTATACCGACTTTATG
>NC_025998.2:28940128-28955128 GCF_000442705.2 Elaeis guineensis | reverse complement strand
GGGCTGGGGTCGGGGACGGCGGAGCCAGGGCAGGTCGGGTCGGGTCAGGCTAGGGCTGGTCGAGTGGAGTCAGGTCGGGTCCAATCAGGCTGGGGCAGTTCGGGCCGAGATGGGGTGGGTTGGGGATGGTAGAGTCCGGGCGGGGTCAGTTCCGATTTGGGATGGGATAGGGCGGGTCGGGTCGAGTCGGGTCGGGCTTGCACGGGTCGGGTCGGGCTGGGGCCGGGGACGACGGAGCTGGGGCGAGGCAGGTCGGGCTGGGGCTGGTCGGGTGGAGTCGGGTCGGGTCCGATCGAGCTGGGGTGGGTCGGGTCGGGATGGGGAGGGTCGAGTCGGGTCGGGTGGAGTCGAGGCGGATCAGGTCTGGTCTGGTCTACACCAGGCCGGGCTAGGGCAGGTGGGGTTGGAATGGGGCGGGTTAGGTCAGGTCTTCATGAGGATGAAATATAATGATGAAATTATTATAATTATTGCATATTATTTTTTAGTATTACTGCTGAAGTTAGTTAATTATTTGACTAATTATTTTTTTATTAATTTATTAATTATTTATTCATATCGATTCATAATTTATCAGTGTAAATCTTGCACAAATATGGTACCAAAATGAGTCGTATATATTAGTAACTCAAGCGAAACAAGTAATATATTTGAAGGATTTAAAGTATCGAGGTAATTGGCATGTCATACAAAAATAATACCTAGAGACGTATATGACATACCAACTCGATTAGAGATAGATGAAATTTTAGATTTACATGAAGATGAAGATTTTCAGCAAGAAGAACAAATATTAGCCGAGTTTTTGGTTGATGAAGAACTTGTAACGGCACCTTTGAATAGGGCTGATCTCCCATCCAACAAAGTTGAAGCTAATTTTGTATTTCATCTGGATGAGTCAGAGGGCGACGATCAGTTCATAAATGACGATGAGATAGAAGATGAGACATATATCGATTACTGTGATTCGGACGAGGATCTACACATCGAGGAAGATATGAATATTGATGAGTAGATCTTTATTCTTTATTCAATTTTGTGTTGCAATAATGGTATGTGATATAATTATATTCATTAGAATATTATTTAATTTTTATTATTATTATTTAATATTATATTTATTTATATCTCAATTTCTGTAGATATGACACCAAGAGACAGACGACGACGGTCGCGTTCACAGTTACCTGTAGATAGCTCGGAGGTTGAGGCACTTTCACCGATCTCTGTTGCCTCACCAGCTCCAGTGTCAAAGGGTCCTGCACTGGCAGGTCTCAGTGAGCTGGGTACGAGTGAGGTGGGTCCCAATGAGGTGGATCCCAGTGAGGCTGGTTTCAGTGGTATTAATTATTATACTTTATATATAATAAAATTTGATTCTTTTGTTTAGATCATACTAACAATTTATTTATTGTTGTTTCAGGTTAGTCTACATTAGTGGTCAAGCGAGGGCGAGGTCCATCGAAGAACCTCTCTTTAGAGCGTTGGAGATGCGAGCACCCAAGATAATATCTCCGGATAGAAATACCGATCGACTACATCAGACCCATTAAGGGATGGTGTGAGCCATGACAGACCGAGCTGGACATCATATGCCACAGCTATGCCCCCATGACGCTCTTCGATTGGTATCACGTTGTCCTGACTCAAAGAGAGATTTTTTACACCCACTTACAGGTAAAATAAATTATATTGTGAATATTTAATTTGCATAGTATTTTTTTAATATTTGTTATTCACAGGATGTATTTGACATCGTCAATTTTGAGGATGATCATATGAGGCGAGCAATCGACATCCATCTATCCTTGCATTTCAGGGATTATCACCATCACATGCATCAGTATTGGTACCGGGTGGTGCAGGCTCATGGGCAAGAGGCAGTGCAGCTGCAGCCCTATTACAGTATCACCATCGACGATTGGACTACCATATGCCGGCGTTATGAGGATCCGGCATATCAGGTTACACATCTAAACTATTTTTTTAGATTTTAATGACTTAATTATTTATTCTTAAATTAAATTTGTTATCTACTAATTTTACAGAGACGATGTGCCCAGAATGCAACAAACCAGACGAGACAGACCATACTGCATTGTGGGGGTTTGAGATCGTTTGCTCGCCACATGGAGCACATGATAGGTATTTTTTTTAATTTCTAATTAAGATATATTTCTCTAATTATTTAAAATTTTTTTAATTAATTCTCAAATTGCAGAGAGATGCTGAGAGTAGCGAGCTTCCTAGTAGAATCGATATCTACCAGCGAATCCACTAGTGACGGTCGAGGGAGTGGACGATGGAGAGCCAGGAGCTCTTTATATATTTTTTTTAATTTTTTTTTCATTCATAATTTAATTTTTATTAAAAAATTAAAATAACTTTAATTTTTATTTTCAGGATCGTATGGCCAACATGAGATCCCAGCCTACCTCTGAGGGCTCGATCGCACCCACAGATGATGAGATCTGTGATCGGGTGCTCGGTACGAGATCCTGTTATGTTAGGGGTCTAGGATATGGGATCACTGCTCCCTCAGCCTCACTATTATCTAGGGCTGAGATCCATTCTGCATGCCAGGCTCGATTGATGGAGGTGCAGAGGCAGGCTGCCGAGGATCGACAGTGAGCTCAGGAGTTGGTTGCACGTTTCGACGATTATTAGTGCTTTCAAATCCAGATGATGGAGTGGATGATGCAGATGGAGCAGACGATACAGTTGATGAGGCAGCAGCAGGTCGATCCGAGCTCCATCGTCGGTCCGAGCTCCGTCGAGTGCTCTCTATCCCCAGTTCGTTCTCTAGATGCCGATATTTGATGGCTTATTGATGTATTTTTTTTAAATTTTAAATATCTTATAATTTTAATTTAATATAATAAAATAATAAAATTTATTTATCAATTTATTGTATAAATTTTTTATTTTATTTTTTTAATTCATAAAAAATATTATACATATAAGTTTAAAATATATATTTATAATTTTTTTTAAAAAATTAGTGATGAAATTATTTTTGATGAAATATTCATTGTAAAAAATATTTTACTAACATAATTTAATTTATCAATAAATATATAATTAACAGTGATGAAAAATTATTTATCATAAATAATTATTAGCGACATAAATTTTCATCAAAAATTGCCTTATTTGCAACAAAAATTTTCATCACTAACATTATTCAATTTTATTTATTTTTTATTAAATTCATAGTGATGAATTATTTTCATTGTAAAAAATCTTTTTTGCGACGTAAATTTTTTATCACTAAAATTTTTTAAATTAATAGTGATAAAAATAACTTCATCGCTATTAATTTTTTATTTATCACCAATAATTTTTTTCATCATAAATATCTTTTTTAGATTAAATTTTTTCATCTTATTTTTTTAACGATAAAAAAATTCATCGTAAATATCATTTATTAGCGATGAAAATAATTTTTCATCGTAAAATATTATCAATGATAGAATTATTTATGATGAATTATTAATGATCAAAATTTTATCGCTAATATATATTAACGATGAAAATCGATTATTAACGATGAAAAATTTTTGTCGCTAATAATCTATTTTGTTGTAGTATATGTGTGTGTGTATATATATATACATATATGTATATATATATATATACATATATATGTATGTATATACAATATATATATATATGTATATACAATATATATATATATGTATATACAATATATATATATGTATGTATATACAATATATATATATATATATATATCTATATGTATATGTATATGTATATGTACACACACGCGTGCATACATACTAGTACAAAAAGTCATATTGACTAGTGAGAAAAACCAAAATTGATCTCCAATATTGGGCATATATATATATACTAGTAGGGAAACTTAAAATTGATCCCACAACATTAGGCATGTATATATACCGGTGGAAAAGTCAAAATTGACACTACCAATTTTATGAATGGATTTTATATTTCATATAAAATTTTAAAGAAGTAAAAAATAAAAAAGATCACATAAAAAGAATAATTATGACATATTTTCTCTCTCTTTAATGACTCATATGTACTACCTCTCTCTTTCTCTTTTTATCTCTCAACCACTTTGACCTCTCTCCCTTTTTTTTCTTATTTTTTTTTATTAATTACTTCTTTATTTATCTTTTAATATTCTACCCCAACCCCATCCGTCCATCTTTTGTATTTAAATCTTGCATCAATTTATTTTTTTATATTCTAAAAAGATCACATTAAAAGATAAAAAATTAATTATGACCTATATTTTTTTTTTCTTTAATGACTCGTATATCTCACCTCTCCTCCCTCTCCCATGCCATTTTGACCTCTCTTCCCCTCTCTCTCATTCTTTCTTTTTTTTAATCCGTCACTTCTCTCTCTTTTCAATCTAAATTAGGTATATCTTTTTTAGCTTCTTTTTTATAATATTTTTTAAATTTTTTCTACCTTCTTTTTTCACTCATATCAAATATATATAATTAGAATAATTTTTAATTAGCTATTATAATTTTAATATTTAAAAATATCTAAAATTTTATTGTGATGCTCTTTCATAATATTTTATCATAAAAATTATTTAAAATATTACATATTATTATTTTATATATATTTTATTATTTTTAAAAAATAATATTTTATAATTATTTTTTTCTTTCTTCTTTCTTCTCCCATAGCTCCATTTTTTTTTATTATATTGCCCCACAAAGCAAAATTTTCATATCCACCATGGCTTGGTGGAAGAATTTGTAGGGGCTACTCAGTGGGAAAACATCTTGCCATCTGAGTGTCTATGCCTTCTCAAGAGGAGCGTAATGGTTCTCTCCTTTCTGAAACTCCGGTTGATAATAGATCTATTCCTCTTCTTCCTGAAGCTCTAGCTAATGATGGTATTCTATCTCTATCTCCTTCTCCTCCTACTGAAGCTCTGGCAAATGATGCTACTGCTTGCCCAACTGAAGCTCCTATTTAGGGCGAAGGCATCAGGTGGTCCTCTAGGTCCAAAGCCTAGCTGGCTATTCAATCAGCCATTGCTCGACTCCTTCCCTCTAAAAGATAGAAAGTACTATCAATCGCTGAGTCCGAGCCCACGGATCTTACCCCAGTACAATTGGAATAGCTAAAAGATCCTCTTCCTCTTCATAATTTTCCTTCTGAGCTCATTCTTGAATGGTGCATACTAAGCGGTCTAATGATACTGGAGGAATCTTACTTGGTTGGGACTCTAATAAGTTCATTCCCATCAAAAGAGAAATCCTTACTTTTTCTATATCTGTGCAATGGAAAGACCCTTTTCTTGGAAAACCTTGGTTCTCTCCATTGTCTATGGCCTTCAGACCATGACCAAAAATCGACTTTTTGAGATGAGCTCCAAAGCGTTAGATCTCAGTTCAAAGGCCCCTGGATTCTCGGGGGTGATTTCAATGCCACTCTTAAATCTTATGAAAGAACTGACAACCCCCAGCCCCAAAAAGTTACTCTTGGCTTCTCTCGCCTTATCCGTGACTTGCATCTTATCAACCTACCTCTGAAAGGACAAGACTTTACTTGGTGTAATAGAAGAGAAGATCCGATTTTTTCTAAGCTAGATAGGTTCCTCATTTCTGATGATTGTGATCAAGTTTGCCCTAACTCTATCCAACATGCCCTTCCCAACTCTTGCTCAAATCACATGCCCCTTTAGTTTAACTTTTCTGCCAATTGGAAAGTGAAGAGTTTTTTCAGATTTGACTGCAATTCGCTCTCTAATGACTCTATTCTTGATATCATTGCATTTAGTTGGGGCGGCTCATCTTCCTCTAATGCTGCCAAAAACCTAGTTCTAAAACTTCGTCATACTCATTTTGCTCTCAAGGCATGAAATGCAGATCTATCTAAGTCCTCTAATCATTTGAAGTCCTCCTTGCTTGAGAAAATTTATTGCCTTGGCTGCAAAGAGGAAATAGGTCTGCTCACTCCCTCTGAGATTGACTCAAGATCAACTTGAAGCAAGGAACTTCAAACAATTTACAAGGAAATCTATTTGAAACAAAGAGCTAAGGTGAGGTGGCTCAAGGAAGGTGATTGTAATATGGCTTTCTTTCATAAAATTGTCAATTTCCATAAAAAGAACAACTAGATTTTCCATCTCACTTGGAAAGGCCAACATTTTGTGGATCATCAATAAATCCTTGATAATCTTACATCCTACTTCAAAGAAATTTTTCCAAAGCAATCCAAGCCCCCTAATGATCTGAATTGGAACTTCTTATACCCATCCCGGCTCCCTGAACTCAAAGACTTGGATGCTCCTTTCACCACCGAAGAAATTCAAGTAGTGGTATTTAGCTTTCAAGTTGACAAAACCCCTGGCCTGGATGATTTTTCTATGATCTTCTTTCAACGATTTTGGTACCTTATCTCCTGTGATATCATTGCTCTCTTTCAGCAATTATATGATAAAAATATTGATCTCTCTCGGTTGAATTATGCCTACCTTTGTCTCATTCCCAAAAAGGAGGCTGCTATGACACTAGGGGACTTTTGGCCTATCAGCTTATTCACTCCTACATCAAAGTCATCTTGAAAGTTCTCACAAACCGTCTTCAGCCTTCCTTAAAGTCCCTAATTAAACCAGCTTAAACTGTTTACATTAAAGGAACATCAATACTTGATAACATTCTTTGTGCTAGTGAAATACTTCACCAGTCTAAGAAAGATAAAATTCAAGGTGCTGTCTGCAAATTGGACTTTGCTAAGGTCTTTGACAGAGTGAACATTTGTTATCTCCTTAAACTTCTTGAACACAGAGGCTTCCCCCTTAAGTGGTGTGATTGGATTCAGAATATTCTTTGCTCTTCCAAGGCTGCTGTTTGTGCTAACAGTAATGTGGGAGATTGGTTCCTTTGTAGGAGTGGTCTCAGATAAGGAGAACCCCTTTCTCCTTTTTTTTTCTGTTTTGCTGTTGACCCCCTCCAAGCTACTTGCCAGGGCTAAGGAAGCTGATCTTGACCATGGAATTGGGGGAATGAAGATTGTCTAATATGCAGATGACATCTTAATTTTTCTTCGAGGTGAGAAGCATCACTTTGCTACCCTCAAATTAATACTATACTGCTTTGAGCTAATTTCGGGACTTTTAACAAATTTCTTGAAGGGCTTAGTAGCTGCCATTGGACCCTCTTCTGATCTTAATACCATCTATTCATCTTGGCTTAACTGCAAAGCCTCAAATTTGCCCTTCAACTATCTTGGCCTCCCTCTTAAGCTGGGTAGACCCTCACACTCTGATTGGATGCTACTTGTATAGAAATTTAAGGCCAAGTTGCCTTTTGGAAAGAAAAAATTCTCTTCTTCAGAGGGCAACTTGTCTTGATTAATGCTGTACTCTCCTCAATACCCACTTATTATCTTTCTCTCTATAAATTGCTCTGCTGGGTTCGCAAACAGTTAGAATCTGATGTAATTTTCTCTAGACGGGATTTGATTCAGCCTCTATTATATCCTATAAGGTAGGTTGGAAGAAAGTTTGTTTGAGCAAAGATGAGGGGGGTCTTGGAGTTAAGGATGTTCACATTTTCAACCACTCACTGCTTGCCAAATGGGGATGGAGATTTATCTCTTGTGATCCTGGTAATTGAAAATTGGTTCTCTCCTCCTTTTACTTCAAAAATTCAAGCTCTCATCTTGTTGGAGGCTTGGGAGGTTATGCTCTAGACTTTGGAGAGATATTGCCAATTCCTTGCCCCCAGTCTGGAACAGGTATGAGTTCCAACTTGAAAATGAAAGGAACACTTCTTTCTGGTTTGATCTTTGGTTGAGTAATGCCCCTCTTAAGTGTCTTTTTTCGGATCTCTATAAAGCTAGCAAGTCGAAACTCTGTTGTGTTGCTGGTTGCTTTGACTTGGCCTCTTCTTCATGGAAACTCAGGCTTGCTAGACTTTTTGTTGAGGGGGCAAGGCAGAAAGAGTACTTGCGCTCCTTGTTGGATGAGAAAACCCTCTCTGCTACTGAATCTGATAGGATCTCTTGGCTGCCAAATCATCATGGCAACTTCTCTACTTCTTCCTTATATAATTTTCTCATCCGTAGAGGCATCACTTGGCCTCTTGCTAAGATGATTTGGAATTCTCGTGCTCCATCAAAAATTAAAGGCTTTCTCTAGCTTACATTACTGAATAAGCTCAATACTCAGGCCAACTTACAAAGAAAAACTGGGAAGGACTATGGCTATTGTGTGATGTGTGAGCAAGCATCTGAAACCACCGATTACCTATTTATCTCCTGTTCATTTGCCTCCCACATTTGGGGATATCTTTATGTTTTTGCCTCCATTGATCCCCGTCCAAGAAGCCTAATAGAGCTCTTCTCTTCTTGGCGAAAGAGAAACTTTCAGTCTGAAGTACATGCTATAGTTTGTTGCCTTCTCTCTGCTTTTTGCTGGGCCATATGGTCTGAGCAAAATGCTCGGATATTTCTCCATAGATCGGCTTCTCCTGAGAATGTAGCCAAGAAAGCTTGAAACTTAGTCCAAGACTAATCCATTCTTGCAAAAGAAAGGACTTATCTAGCTTTGGGTTGCTTCTTACTAAGCTAAAAGCTGCCTTGTTCAGGAGACAATGATGAAGAAATGGATTTAGTGGATATTTCTATGATATTTCTCTTGTTTGCTTTCTTCTGAGTCTCCTCTCCACCTCAGATCCTTTGGGTAACTGTCGGCTTTCATTGCCACTTAATATGAGTTGATGATGAGGTTATGTGCTGGATGACTATGATCTGGCATGAGATCATTGCTCCCACAGGTCTGCTATGCTTGCTTCTTCTGAGTCTGACTTATCATCTCACAAGTTAGAGGTTTTCTTTACAATCTGCACCAGAGTTGTTCATCCATAATCTGCACTCTACCTTATCCTCCCACAGGCCCAATTTTATTTTATGGAGATTTCTCTTCAAAGAAACTTTTTTCAATGGATGCTTAAAGTTCTGTTCTTTCCGTATTTTATTTTGAACGAGATATTATTCTGACAGGAAGCTCTGCTGATTTTCTTTATTTTTTGCTTTGTATATAAAACTTATTTATTACTCTACATTGTATTTCTTTTAATCTTTTATAAAGACAGGTGACCACTGTGGACATCCCACAGTAGTCTCCTTTTGCTCAAAAATTAAGATAGACTAATGAAGCAACACAAATCCCAAACCATGTGTTGGTGCAGAATTCCACCAACGTCGGAGAAGCTGGAGTCGAGGAGATCGTGTCCGCCGTCGGGACCTGCAAGGAAAGTCTAAACCAGAGTTGGGGGTGCTCCGACAAGACCCTCCGACGATCAAGTCAGTACTCTGCCTCAACAGAAATGGAGCACTCAAATAAAATTTTAGCAGAGTTTCGATATAGAGTTTTTAGCTTAGAGAAGAACGTATTTTGGGATCCCTTTTTATAGACAGAGAGCGTAACTGATTGACAGCGACGTCTGTAACTGCCTGGTAGTGGGCCATTCGGGGCCACGCGGAGTTTGTTGCGGAGAGTAGTGGCATCAGTAGGCCGTTCAGAGCCATGTGAAGTTTGTTATAGAGAGTGGAGTGGTGTCCGTTGTCGCGACTTGCCAGAGAGTGGTGGGGCCACTTGGAATCTGTTTCAGAGAGTGGAGTGGGGTAGTGGCCATTGTCGTGACTTGCTAGAAAGTTCGGGCCTGATGGCTGAAGCTCGATTGGGACGTCTGATGGAGCGGAATGGCTCTCTGTCTCTGCAATCTAAGAGAGGCTCGGATGTTTCCGAGGTTGCTGACGAGTCTATTATTGTTGGGTGCCTAGAACGCTGATGCTGCAGGCAGAAGTCATCTGCTGTAGAAGCTCGGACGGAGATTTTCTGTTGGAGAAGTCCAATTTCATGAGAAATCCAATAGAGGGTCGACCGACAGTGGAGTTCGGGTGGCGTTGTGGAGATTTGTCCGCTAGAGGAGTCTTGAGGGCACTGTGGAAGGTCGAACGTTGGAGGAGTCCGGGATTCAATTCTATTATAGAAATTCGGATGAAGATCAGTTACCGTGGAAGTTCAGATGGAGACTTCTTATTATAGAAGTTTCGCTGTTAGAGAAGCTCGATCATTGACGAAGTCTGAAAAAAGTTCAGAGTAGAGATCCAGTTGGTGCAGCCCGTCCGTTGTAGGAGTTCGTCTGGGATCCAGTTCTTATTTGAGCTCGGATGAAATTAGGAAGGCGGTCAACCACCATAGAAATTTGGATGGAGTCTGATTACTATAGAAGTCCTGCTATTGGAGAAGCTCGGACGTCGACGAAGCCCGAAAGAAGTTCGGAGTAGAGTCGTTCATGGTCGGAAGAAGTCTAGGCTGAGATTCAGAGAATAGTCGATCACTGTAGAAAATTGACCGATAGTAAAGCTCAGAGAGCATTTGGAGCAGTCCGGTAGATGAATGGAGGAGCCCATTATTGGAGAAGTCCGGATGGTATTATGGAAGCTCGGACGGTCGGGGGAGTTCGGAAAGACGCCATACAAGGTCGGAAGCCGGAAGAGCCCTGGAAGGGTCAGCTTTTTACGAACTTCGATTGGGGTTATTTTATACCCAACACCAGTCTCCCTACTTTCGAGTTCGAATTTCGAATGAAGGAAGTACAAAAAAATTTTCACAGCCGAAGTTGCCTCCCTTGATTTTCGCACTCGATTGTTTCCAGATATTTTGGCATTTGGCGCGCTGGTGCCGGAGCCTTTTCAAATCGAGACGATCTGAAAAGATTTTTTCAGAATTTTTACTGGAGCGTTGCTCTAGGTACGGTGCAATAATGGTTCTGTCAGCTGTCAGCCGCCTGCCATGGTGAGTGGGACACGTGGCGGTTGTAGATCGGCCAGAGGAGATCCGCAATCATTACTGCACCGGACCTCGATGCTTATTTAAACCCGCCTCCCTCCTTCAGGGGTCTCACTTTGCTTGGAAGTTTCTTCGATCCCTTCTTCTTTCTAAGAGTTCCGTTCTTCCCCAGCGTCCTTCTCGGCCTTAGGCATTCTTCGAGTCGTCCACATCTCTGCATCTCTGCATCCTTCGGACCAGTCTAGGTTAGTTTCAGAACTCTCCCCCTATATTTTTTTTCTTGCTGTTCTTCTTCTGTTTTTCTTCCTTTATATTCTGCCTATTCGATTTTCCGCGAGTATCCCGTTTCTTATTTTTTTTAATTTTTTAAAGATTTTTAGGGTTTTCACTTGATTCAAAATATCCTCCAACACTTCCTCCTCTAGCAGTTCTAGGAGTTCGTCCGTTCCAGCCCCCCAAAATCTCAGTTCTGTAGATGAACCTTGTTCGATCTTTGTACCAGACACCATCCCCAGCTCTCTGACTCCAGAGGAACTCTCACTGATTAGGATTCAATACGGGTTCCTCCAGAGTATGAGCTGGAGCCTCCCGGGCCGACTGGCCGGGCTAGCGCTCCTCCTCCCAGCTGCTTCTATTTATACCAAGAAGCTTTCCACACTGGACTTCGACTTTCGCTTCCACCTTTTGTTATTGCTCTCTTTCGCTTCTTAAATATTTCTTTAGTTTCTGTAGCGCCGAACTCCTTTAGATTTCTAATAGAATTTCTTTCCCTTTATAGTTTAACTGAAGTTCGGCCAACCCTTTCTTTGTTTAGAAATTTTTATACCTTCAAGCGTCATCCTCGGTAAAGGACTGGTGGTACTTTTCACCTCAGTTCGGTAGAAAGAGTTGCTGAAAGGTGCCCTCTCTTCTATCCACAACTGGAAGAAGAGGTACTTCTACGTCCGATGTCCGACCATGGAGTTGGGGTTGCCTCCTTAGGGCTCCCTGAGGGATTCCATCCATCGGGCTTCTAGTCTGGGACAGGATGACCTTGAAGCCTCCAAAAAACTCGAGGCTTATCCAATTCCTCTTCTCTCCAACCTCCTGAAGGAACAACTCTTGTTTAACATCGGTCTAAGCCCTCTCAACCCTGTCGGTACTGTTATATATATATATATATATATATATTTTTTTTTTTTTTTTTTCATTCGTTGCTTCCCCTTTCCTCTTGTTCTTTTGTTAAGCTGTGTCAATCCTCATTCACTGCAGATATGGATGCCGACGCGGCTCGAATGCTAGCTCAGGGTCTTAAGACCCACAAAAGGAAAGGCGCAGTATCCTTGGGGGCGGCGAAGAGGGCAAGGGCAGAAGAGACCAGCCCGATCATGCCTACCCAGGCGGCCATTGCCATCGATGCTTCCTCCAACGTCGAGCCCATAGTCCCCCGGGCCTTTTCAAGGAGCCCCCGGCCAAGGTTTTCGCTCCAGAGATCTGGCTCGAGGAGGCACCAGGGACCGAACGGAGAAGGAGAAAGAAGACATTGGCCCGTAAGAGCTGCAGCAGCAAGGCTGCCATCGAGGGGGCCGATGGCTCTGAAGAAGATCCGGGGAGAATTCCTTCAACAATAGGGATCTAATAAAGAGATTGATCGACGGGTGCATCCTGCCCGAGGTCGTCCATAGGATTATCCACGCTGATCCTGAGCAGTGGGTCTGGGACTCTCTGGGATCCTTTCTCGAGCTAGGTCAATTTACTCCTTCTTCCTGTCTCTTTACTTTGCTTATTCTTCGACTTTTATATTGACTCCCTGGCCGCTCTTGCAGATTAGACACCAGCTCATCGCCAACATCGAGGCGATGAACGATGCTAGGAAGGAGGCCGCCCAGGCGGAGGAAGGTCTCCTGGCCGAGGCCGCCCGCCTCGAGGAGAAGATTGTCGAAGTTGCAAGTCTCCAAGAGGCACTGCAGAAGGAGGGGCAGACCTTGGCAGACTTGAGGGCCACCTTGGAGGAGGAGAGAAAGAAAGCAGAGGCCGAGGTCTCCGAGTTGAAGGCACAGATCCTGACCCTGATCTCGGAGGCAATGGTCCGGGCAGTGGAGGAGTTCAAAACCTCCTTGGAGATGAGGGATCTGAAGGTCGAGTTCGGCCAGGTCGCTTTCATCAAGGGCTTCGAACTTTGCCAAGAGAAGATGGTCGGGAAGTTTCTCGAGCTGGACTCAGCTTCTGGATGAGGCATCCGATGACGAAGCCGGGCCTTCTGAAGCTGCTGCCGGTCTTCCTCCAGCCGAGACTTCCTTGACTGCCGTGGCTGCCACGGTCGACCTTCCGGGGGCACCGAGCTCCCCCACTTCTGCCCCAGAGGTCTGAAACCTCTAATTTTGTATTCTTTTCTTCTTCTTTTTTTTTTGTTGCAACTTGTCCTCGTTCTCTTGTACTTAAGAACTATTTAATCAATGAAATTGGATTCTTCTTTACAGAGAGCTCCTTTGTCTTACTCTGCCTTTTTTTCTTCTCTTTTGTTTTCTGGCACTAATTTGTGTTGTGGCGCCCTTGTCTTCCAATGACAGTGCCCTGTCGAGGCTTTCCCCTACCACAGGAGATTCCTCTGAAATCGATGATTTGGAACCTCAGAAGGAAAGTTCGTCACTTGATGAAAAAATTAAAGAAGCTGGATGACGAACTTCACTGGCTAAGGAAGAGCCATTTGGAAGTCACTACGGAGGCTACTCACTTTCGAGACCTCCACAAAAAGGATTTCATGGACTACACCCGGAGGAAGGCTGACTTTGTGACGGAGATTGAGAAACTTCAAAAACGTGCCAGCGACCGATCTTGGACTCAGGCTTCCAAGATCAGCTCTCTTGAAGTCGAGCTGGCGGCTGCATGGGAGAAGATCGGTCAGTTGGAAGGGAGCTCGTCTTGGCTCACAACTCAGGCCGATCACGATCGAGACTGGTCGGAGAAATTCTCCGACCTTCAGAAGCAGCTGCAGGACGTCAAGGTGAACTACAACGCCTACCAAGTCGGCCGGTGCGGGCAAATAGACGACTACTGAAGGAAGCTCAAGACGGCGATCGATGAAGTTGCCCGTCTTCAGAGACAGTTGTCTGAGAGAGTCCAGGCCATCTCTGCACAAGACTCCGACGAGCTTCGCTCCTTGAGGGGGACCATGGAAGAACTGTCTGTGGCCCTTGGACAGGAGAAGGCCGAACTGCAGCGGCTGAAGATTCAGCTGGCCTACGAGCAGCAGGCGGTCAAGGATGCCGAGGCGGAGTCTGAGGTTCTGAGGAAGAAGCTTTGAGAGTCGGAGGGCGAAAGCTGATAGTTCCACCAGATGTACCTGGAGATGCTTTTAAGAAAGAAGGAACTGAAAGAAGAAGTCAAAAATTAAAGCAATCCTGACAATGACTGGAACTGAGAGCTCGAAGTCAGAAGAAGTCGAGCTTCCTTAGAGCTTTTTTTACCTTTTGTTCTTCCATGCATTCTTTTCTTTTCTTGTCATTTTTCTTTTTGGCCTTGAAGGTTTTGTAATGCACACTTTACTAATGAAATGAGAAGGAATTTTTTCATTATCTTGTCTATTCTTGCTTTGAGTTATTGTTTACCGAGCTTCTTTCGTCTTTTGTCTTGTTCGATGTTGACGTTGTTTGAAGGTTCCTGATCGTCGTCGTGTTGATTTGCCCTTTTTTGTTCATGACCGAAGATTTTTTTGAGGCCACTCAAGTTTGACGCTTTCTCTCGATGCTCGAGCTTGGGGGCCCGAACTTCTCGTTATCTTGAGGAAGTCGATTTTCTCCTGTCAGTGTCGGGTTTTCTCTTAGAGACTGAGGTTTTTGACAAGGATCCCCTTCCTCATTGAGATGAGGTTCCTTGTGTCTTTGATGTAGTTTATTTTTTCTTATCACCGGTATAGCTCATCACTTTCTCCTTTTCTCTTTTCTTTTTTTTTGTATTCGAGTGAGGATTTTTCTCTGCTCTTAACGGAGTTGTAGGGGTATAGAAGAGCCGTTGAGGAGACTTCCCCCTCATCCGGTCTTGACCGATCAGGTCTTCATTTGTGTCAGGATGAGGTTCTCCTCCTATTCCTGACACAGTCAATTTTAGCTCATGTTTGGGCTGCGGGGGCACATAAGGGCCGTTGCAAGGGTCTCTCCCCCATCCGGTCTCTAAATAATCGGACCTTCGACTTTGCTCATGTTAGG
>NC_025998.2:28935586-28940028 GCF_000442705.2 Elaeis guineensis | reverse complement strand
CAACCAATGTCCACACATCGTTGACCTTCATGGACTCCATTTCGAATTTCATGGCCTCTAGCCATTTCTCAGAGTCGGGTCTCTGCATTGCATCCATGTAGGTGATCGGATCCTCATCATTTTCATCAAGTTCGATAGGATCGTCATCCCACCAAGAAACCATATAGTATCTGTCCGGTTGACGTGGTACTCTACCAGATCGCCTTAAGGGTGCTTGAACAATGGGCTCCGGATCTGATCTAATCAAATCCGATTCAGGTTCAGCAACTTTGTCGGTTTTTTACCTGTCGAACTTCGTCAAGTTCGACCTTAGAGGCAACAGTCCCTTCACAAGGAACTCTTTTTCCAAAAAGATTGCCTTAAGGCTGACAAACACCTTTTGCTCATCAGCCAGGTAGAAATAATACCCTTTGGTCTCTTTTGGGTATCCTATAAAATTACACTTGTCAGACCTAGGTCCTAGCTTGTCCGTAATTAAACGTTTAACATAAGCCGACACCCCCAAACCCTAAGGTGCGAGAGTACTGGCTTACGTCCTATCCATATCTCATATGGTTTTGGTTACAGACTTACTCGAACCTATTTAGAAGGTAACAAGCCGATTCGAGTGCATATCCCAAAGGAGATCGGCAGACCAGCAAACCCCATCATGGATCGAACCATGTCCAACAAGGTCCGATTCCTCCTTTCAGACACACCATTATGCTGTGGTGTTCCAGGAGGTGTCCATGAGAGAGAATCCCATTCTCCCCAAGATATGTCAGAAAATCATTGAAAGGTATTCACCTCCTCGATCAGATCGAAGAGTTTTAATACACTTTTCAGTTTATTTTTCTACCTCATTTCGAATAGTTTGAACATTTCAAACGACTCCGACTTATGCTTCATTAAATAGACATACCCATACCTCGATAGGTCATCTGTGAAGGTTATGAAGTAGAAATATCCACCTCTTGCACTTGAGCTCATGGGTCCACATACATCAGAATGTACCAGAGCCAAGAGTTCACTGGCTCGCTCACCTTTTCAGTAAAAGGTGACTTGGTCATTTTACCAAGAAGACAGGACTCACAGGTTGGAAGTGATTCACAATCACCTACTTCAAGAATTCTTCTTGAGCCAACCTGTTTATCCTGTTCTTATTGATATGACCTAGCCTACAGTGCCAAAGGTAGACTTCTGACACATTATCTATTCTAGGGCATTTACCGGAGGTTTGAACCACATTAACAGGTTGTGATAGAAAGTAAATTCTATTATTAAGTTATCCACAAACATTGTAACATCATTCAAAATGATATTGCAAGTATTTTCTTTTATTAAAAATTGATAACCGTTCATGGCCAAAAGACTACAGAAATAATATTTAATAAAAAGCTTGGACAATAGTGACATTCACTCAGAATTATTTTGAGAATTGATTACAAGGTTCATGATTCCTAATGCTAGAACTAAAACTTTGCTTCCATCTCCAACGTTCAGAAATCTCTCATCTTCATCAAATCTCCTACTAACCTGCAGACCCTGCATCGAATTGCAAATATGATAAGGAATTCCAGTATCTAATACCCAGGCAATAGTATCACACATGGAAAAGTTGCAAGGTGTTATCATATAAGTACCTTGCTTCTTCTTCAGCCTGTTCGGGTCCAGTGAGGCAATGTATAGAGGACAGTTCCTCTTTCAGTACCCCTGCTTCTTACAAAAGAAGCACTCTGTCTGGCTCTGGTCAGGCTTGCGCTTCTTGATCTGACCCTATGCAGACATCCAGCATACGGCTGCACCTTCTTATTCTTCTTCTTCTTATTCTTCTTTCCTTTCTCAAAGGGTCGACGACCAGAAGAAGACCCTCCTATAATATTCACCGACTCCTTATGGAGCTGGTGATCCTTCTCAAAGTTCTGCAGCAACCCCAACAAGCAGTGATAGTTCACTGCAAGCTTGTAATTCAAAAATGAGTAAGGAAGGGAAGGAAGGACTTGGGCAGAGAATTAAGGATCGCATCCTTACCGAGCTGCTCGTGCAAGGAAAACCCAGTTACTTAGGCGCTCAATCATTTCGATCATATACAGTACATGATCAGTGACTGAGGCTCCATCGCTCATCCGAGCATTGAAAATGGCACAACTAGTTTTGTGCCTTTCAACGTCGTCAGGTGTGCCAAAAGAGTCATTCAATATTTGAAGCATCTCCTGTGGTTGGGCATTCTCAAACCTGCGACTGAACTTATCATTCATTGCCACCAGCATTATGCACCGGACGTTGGTGCGGTTGTTGAGCCACTTCTGGTAAGTATCTCAGACCGTCTCTCTAGTGTTCAGGACTGGCTCCTCAGTGTCGGATCCGTTACTAATAAAGGATCCGCTCATGCTCAAGGATGATTTTTAATTTTCGATACCAGCTATCGAAATTAGATCCCATGAGCTTGTCATTATCTAATAATGACTGGAGTGACAGGGTAGTGGCCATAGCTGCAAAAAAGAAAATCAGACCTATATTAGTACATAAATTATTAATACTAAAGACTTGGACTTTAGTCTAAAGTTTTCCTAGTATTTTTATGAATTGATAGCCTCAACCTCCAATTCGAGGAATTACTTTAATTCCTTAGTGGGTACTAGAATCCACACAGACTACACACAAGCCAACTTTGGTTGGTCAACCCATGTACATCTATGGGTAGGTTCATAACCAGTTGTTCTCTAAACAACTTCTAGTAATTAATTTTGCCCCAAAACCTAATCAGTAGGCTTTGGCCTCCACTGAAAAAATTTGGTTAGGTCCAACCATTAACATGATTTGATTTGGTGAATCGGACTAATAAATGATCAAGCCCGACTTTGGTCGGTCAACCTAACCACCATAAGAAAGACTCAAACCAAATTATCATACTATGAATGATAATACCATTAGTCAATAAGCACCAGGCCTTTAGGCCTCCAATAATTATTAAAATAATGGACTCATTATCACTCACTTAATGGGAGGCTATGACTTAGTTATCAATATAACTTAATCATTTTTAGGACCTAATAATTTTTGAGGATTTTATTAAAGAATAGATGAGAAGATAAATTACTAGCCAATTTTAATCCTCCCACTAACTTCACCAAGTCAGATTAAAAAGGATTTAATTAAGCCAGCATTAGGAGCACCTAAATCAGTCAAACTGATTTACCTAATGACATGGGTGAGCCCTAATCACCAAGTGATCTAATCAAAACTTAATTCACCAAGTTAGCCAGATAAGTGAGATCAGTGGTGGGGATAAGCCATTAACTCGTCAGAGATCGAATCACTACAAGTAGCTCCCGCTTAAAAATCACTGGTCAAACTACCAAACTTACCTTAGACACCAACTGGTTTATTAGTTTTAATTTGATCAACTTAGTAAATAGGTTCCACTGCGTAGCCATGAATTAAGTCCATCTTGGTCTAGTTAAAGACATGGACCCATTCAACTACAACTATTGGAGTTGAGTCTAGAGTATCCTTGATCTAATCTAATTCAACTTTTGATTAGATTTGACCAATTACTCTAATTTAGTCCATTTCTTTAAGCTAACCTTAGGTCTAACCCAATTATGGATCTAATCCATCTAACCCATGGACCCACAAGTTTATGCAATTGTCTTAGGTCTTAATTCACAATTCTAGACCTACTAGATAATACTTAATTCTTTTAATTAAATATTTGGGCTGATGGGTCAGGGTTCGATATTTCGAAAATAATTTTCAAATTTGAAAGATTTTATTTTCTGTTCACCAAATATGTTGACTCATTACACAAATAGATCAGTACATTTCATAAATAGCAATCCTATTGCTAATTACATAACAGAAAATAACTCAATCAAAATAAATCATGAATATTTCTTTTGCTACTTCATCTGCATGGGATATAATTGTATCGGCACCCCTACCGCCATAGGAGACCCCATCGAATGAGAAGAGAGGGTATTTAAACCCTACTTTTCTCCTATGACCGGACGGCCATGGTAACCAACCCAATTCGATTACTTGCTACTTGGATCAAGTATATCTAAATATATCAATTTTAAAATTTAAATTTTAAATTTTAAATTTCAAATTTCAAATTTTAAATAAATTTCAAATTTTAAATTTCAAAATTTTTGAATTTTAAATATTGAATTTTAAATTTGAATTTTAAATTTGAAATTTCAACCAAATTTCAAATTTCAAATTTTGAATTTCAAATTTTAATTTTGAATTTTGAATTTCAAATTTTAAATTTTGAATTTCAAATTTTAAATTTCAAAATTTTGAATTTTAAATTTCGAACAACTTTCAAAATTCAAAATTTAAATTTTAAATTTTAAATTTAAACTTTTAGATTACAACTTAATCTACGCATGCAAATATATATATCATATCTAAGAACCTGCTCTGATACCATTTATGAGAAAAATTTAGTGCAGGGG
>NC_025998.2:28915586-28928086 GCF_000442705.2 Elaeis guineensis | reverse complement strand
GCGACGTGGGGCTGGGGCCGGCGAGCCGAAGCTGGAGCCGATGATGTCGACTCTTCATTTTTTTTGGGTGGGTTCGAGCCGGGGATGGGGAACGGCATGGGGCCGGCATGCCGTGGCCAGCCTGTCGGGGAGCTGAAGCTGATGACGGCATGCTGGGATGGGGTTGGGTCACAGCTGTGCCAGGGACTGCAGGCTGGGCCGATGACGCTGGGCCGGGGAGGGGTCGGCGAGCCAGGGTGCAGTTGTGCCGATGACGGCATGCCCGGCACACATGGCCTACGGGTCGTGGGGCCTGCGGGTCGGGCACACATGGGTTCAGATGGGTCGGGCCTGGATGGGGCCGGTCGGGCCGCATTCGATCGGGTGGAGCCGGGTCGGGTTGGGCTGGGGTCAGGAATGATGGAGCCAGGGCAGGTCGGGTCGGGTCAGGCTAGGGCTGGTCGGGTGGAGTCAGGTCGGGTCCGATCGGGCTGGGGCAGGTCAGGCCGAGATGGGGTGGGTTGGGGATGGTAGAGTCCGGGCGGGGTCGGTTCCGATTCGGGATGGGATAGGGCGGGTCGGGCCGAGTCGGGTCGGACTGGCACGGGTCGGATCGGGCTGGGGCCGAGGACGACGGAGCTAGGGTGAGGCAGGTCGGGCTGGGGCTGGTCGGGTGGAGCCGGGTCGAGTCCGATCGGGCTGGGGTGGGTCGGGCCGGGATGGGGCAAGTCGAGTTGGGTCGGGTCGGGCTAGGGCAAGTCGGGTGGAGTCGGGGCGAATCAGGTCTGGTCTGGTCTGCGCCGGGCCGGCTAGGGTAGGTGGGGTTGGAATGGGGCGGGTCAGGTCAGGTCTTCATGAGGATGAAATATAATGCTGAAATTATTATAATTATTGCATATTATTTTTTAGTATTACTGCTGAAGTTAGTTAATTATTTGACTAATTATTTTTTCACTAATCTATTAATTATTTATTCATATCGATTCATAATTTATCAGTGTAAATCTTGCACGAATATGGTACCAAAATGAGTCGTATATATTAGTAACTCAAGCGAAATAAGTAATATATTTGAAGGATTTAAAGTATCGAGGTAATTAGCATGTCGTACAAAAAATAATACCTAGAGATGTATATGACATACCAACTCGATTAGAGATAGATGAAATTTTAGATTTACATGAAGATGAAGCTTTTCAGCAAGAAGAATAAATATTAGTCAAGTTTTTGGTTGATGAAGAACTTGTAACGGCACCTTTGAATAGCGCTGATCTCCCATCCAACAAAGTTGAAGCTAATTTTGTATTTCATCTAGATGAGTCAGAGGATGACGATCAGTTCATAAATGACGATGAGATAGAAGATGATATATATATCGATTACTGTGATTCGGACGAAGATCTACACATCGAGGAAGATACGAATATTGATGAGTAGATCTTTATTCTTCATTCAATTTTGTGTTGCAATAATGGTATGTGATATAATTATATTCATTAGAATGTTATTTGATTTTTATTATTATTATTTAACATTATATTTATTTATATCTCAATTTCTGTAGATATGACACCAGGAGACAGACGACGACAGTCGCGTTCACAGTTACCTGTAGATAGCTCGGAGGTTGAGGCACCTTCATCGATCTCTGTTGCCTCACCGACTCTAGTGTCAGAGGGTCCTGCACTGACAGGTCTCAGTGAGCTGGGTACGAGTGAGGCGGATCCCAGTGAGACTGGTTTCAGTGGTATTAATTATTATACTTTATATATAATAAAATTTGATTCTTTTGTTTAGATCATACTAACAATTTATTTATTGTTGTTTCAGATTAGTCTACATCGGTGGTCAGGCGAGGACGAGGTCCATCGAAGAACCTCTCTTTAGAGCATTGGAGATGCGAGTACCCAGGACAGTATCTCCAGATCGAGATACCGATCGACTACATCAGACCCATTAGGGGATGGTGTGAGCCATGGCAGACCGAGCTGGGCATCATATGCCACAGCTATGCCCCCATGACGCTCTTCGATTGGCATCACGTTGTCTCGACTCAGAGAGAGATTTTCTACACCCATTTACAGGTAAAATAAATTATATTGTGAGTATTTAATTTGCATAGTATTCTTCTAATATTTGTTATTCGCAGGGTGTATTTGACATCATCAATTTTGAGGATGATCATGTGAGGCGAGCGATCGACATCCATCTATCCTTGCATTTTAGGGATTATCACCATCACATGCATCAGTATTGGTACCGGGTGGTGCAGGCTCATGGGCAAGAGGCAGTGCAGCTGCAGCCCTATTACAGCATCACCATCGATGATTGGACTACCATATACCAGCATTGTGAGGATCTGACATATCAAGTTACACATCTAAACTATTTTTTTAGACTTTAATGACTTAATCATTTATTCTTAAATTAAATTTATTATCTACTAATTTTACTGCTAATTTTACAGGGACGATGTGCCCAGAATACGACGAACCGGACGAGACAGATCATACTGCATTGTGGGGGTTTAAGATCATTTGCTCGCCACATGGAGCACATGATAGGTATTTTTTTTAATTTTTAATTAAGATATTTTTTCTAATTATTTAAAATTTTTTTAATTAATTCTTAAATTACAGAGAGATGCTGAGAGTGACGAGCTTCCTGGTAGAATTGATATCTACCAGTGAATCCACTAGTGATGATCGAGGGAGTGGACGATGGAGAGCCAGGAGCTCTTTGTAATTTTTTTTAATTATTTTTTTATTCATAATTTAATTTTTATTAAAAAATTAAAATAACTTTAATTTTTATTTTCAAGATCGTATGGCCAACATGAGATCCCAGCCTACCTTTGAGGGCTCGACCGCATCCACAGATGATGAGATCTGTGATCGGATGCTCAGTACGAGACCCTATTATGTTAGGAATCTAGGATATGGGATCACTGCTCCCTCATCCTCACTATTATCTAGGGCTAAGATCTATTCTGCATGTCAGGCTCGACTGATGGAGGTGTAGAGGCAGGCTGTCGAGGATCGACAGTGAGCTCAGGAGTTGGCTACATGCATCGATGATTATTAGTTCTTTCAAATCCAGATGATGGAGTGGATGATGCAGATGGAGCAGACGATACAGTTGATGAGGCAGCAGCAGGTCAATCTGAGCTCCATCATCGGTCTGAGCTCCGTCGAGCGCTCCCTATCCCCAGCTCATTCTCTAGATGTCGATATTTGATGGTTTATTGATGTATTTTTTTTAAATTTTAAATATTTTATAATTTTAATTTAATATAATAAAATAATAAAATTTATTTATCAATTTATTATATAAATTTTTTATTTTATTTTTTTAATTTATAAAAAATATTATACATATAAGTTTAAAATATATATTTATAAATTTTTTTAAAAAAATTAGTGATTAAATTATTTTCGATGAAATATTCATTGTAAAAAATATTTTACTAACATAATTTAATTTATCAATAAATATATAATTAATAGTGATAAAAAATTATTTATCATAAATAATTATTAGTGACATAAATTTTCATCAAAAATTGCCTTATTTGCAACCAAAATTTTCATCACTAATATTATTCAATTTTATTTATTTTTTATTAAATTCATAGTGATGAATTATTTTCGTTGTAAAAAATCTTTTTTATGACGTAAATTTTTTGTCGCTAAAATTTTTTAAATTAATAGTGATAAAAATAATTTTATGGCTATTAATTTTTTATTTATCATCAATAATTTTTTTCATCATAAATATCTTTTTTTAGATTAAATTTTTTCATCCTATTTTTTTAACGATGAAAAAAAATTATCACAAATATCATTTATTAGCGATGAAAATAATTTTTCATCGTAAAATATTATCAATGATAGAATTATTTATGATGAATTATTAATGATCAAAATTTCATCGCTAATATGTATTAGCGATGAAAATCGATTATTAACGATAAAAATTTTTTATCGCTAATAATCTATTTTGTTGTAGTGTATGTGTGTGTGTGTATATATATATATACATATATGTATATATATACATATATATATGAATGTATATACAATATATATATATATATATGTATATACAATATATATATATATATGTATGTATATACAATATATATATATGTATGTATATACAATATATATATATATGTATGTATATACAATATATATATATATATATATATATATATATATATATATATATATGTATATGTATATGTATGTGTATATGTACACCCACGCGTGCATACATACTAGTACAAAAAGTCATATTGACTAGTGAGAAAAACCAAAATTGATCTCCAATATTGAGCATATATATATACTAGTAGGGAAAGCTAAAATTGATCCCACAACATTAGGCATGTATATATATTGGTGGAAAAGTCAAAATTGACACTACCAATTTTATGAATGGATTTTATATTTCATATAAAATTTTAAAGAATTAAAAAATAAAAAAAATCACATAAAAAGAATAATTATGACATATTTTCTCTCTCTTTAATGACTCAAATGTACTACCTCTCTCTTTCTCTTTTTATCTCTCACACCACTTTGACCTCTCTCGCTTTTTCTTCTTATTTTTTCTTTATTAATTACTTCTTTATTTATCTTGTAATATTCTACCCCAACCCCATCCGTCCATCTTTTGTATTTAAACCTTGCATCAATTTATTTTTTTATATTCTAAAAAGATCACATTATAAGATAAAAAATTAATTATGACCTATATTTTTTTTCTTTAATGACTCATATATCTCACCTCTCCTCCCTCTCTCATGCCATTTTGACCTCTCTTCCCCTCTCTCTCATTCTTTCTCTTTTTTTATCCATCACTTCTCTCTCTTTTCAATCTAAATTAGGTATATCTTTTTTAGCTTCTCTTTTATAATATTTTTTAAATTTTTTCTACCTTCTTTTTTCACTCATATCAAATATATATAATTAAAATAATTTTTAATTAGCTATTATAATTTTAATATTTAAAAATATCTAAAATTTTATTGTGATGCTCTTTCATAATATTTTATCATAAAAATTATTTAAAATATTACATATTATCATTTTATATATATTTTATTATTTTTAAAAAATAATAATTTATAATTATTTTTTTATTTCTTCTTTTTTCTCCTATAGCTCCATTTTTTTTTATTATATTGCCCCACAAAGCAAAATTTTCGTATCCGCCATTGCTTGGTGGAAGAATTTGTAGGGGCTACTTAGTGGGAAAACATCTTGCCATCTGAGTGTCTATGCCTTCTCAAGGGGAGCGTAATGGTTCTCTCCTTTCTGAAACTCCGATTGATAATAGATTTATTTTTCTTCTTCCTGAAGCTCTAGCTAATGATGGTATTCTATCTCTATCTCCTTCTCCTCCTACTGAAGCTCTGGCAAATGATGCTACTGCTTGCCCAGCTGAAGCTCCTATTTAGGGCGAAGGCATCAGGTGGTCCTCTAGGTCCAAAGCCCAGCTGGCTATTCAATCGGCCACTGCTCGACTCCTTCCCTCTAGAAGACAGAAAGTACTATCAATCGCTGAGTCTGAGCCTACGGATCTTACCCCAGTACAATTGGAATAGCTAAAAGATCCTCTTCCTCTTCATAATTTTCCTTCTGAGCTCATTCTTGAATGGTGCATACTAAGCGATCTAATGATACTGGAGGAATCTTACTTGGTTGGGACTCTAATAAGTTCATTCCCATCAAAAGAGAAATCCTTACTTTTTCTATATCTGTGCAATGGAAAGACCCTTTTCTTGGAAAACCTTGGTCTCTCTCCATTGTCTATGGCCTTCAGACCATGACCAAAAATCGACTTTTTGAGATGAGCTCCAATGCGTTAGATCTCAGTTCAAAGGCCCCTGGATTCTCGGGGGTGATTTCAATGCCACTCTTAAATCTTATGAAAGAACTGACAACCCCCGACCCAAAAAGTTACTCTTGGCTTCTCTCGCCTTATCCGTGACTTGCATCTTATCAACCTACCTTTGAAAGGACAAGACTTTACTTGGTGTAATAGAAGAGAAGATCCGATTTTTCTAAGCTAGATAGGTTCCTCATTTCTGATGATTGGGATCAAGTTTGCCCTAACTCTATCCAACATGCCCTTCCCAACTCTTGCTCAGATCACATGCCCCTTCGATTTATCTTTTCTGCCAATTGGAAAGTGAAGAGTTTTTTCAGATTTGACCACAATTCGCTCTCTAATGACTCTATTTTTGATATCATTGCATTTAGTTGGGCGGCTCATCTTCCTCTAATGCTGCAAAAAACCTAGTTCTAAAACTTCATCATACTCATTTTGCTCTCAAGGCATGGAATGCAGATCTATCTAAGTCCTCTAATCATTTGAAGTCCTCCTTGCTTGAGAAAATTTATTGCCTTGGCTGCAAAGAGGAAATAGGTCTGCTCACTCCCTCTGAGATTGACTCAAGATCAACTTGGAGCAAGGAATTTCAAACAATTTACAAGGAAATCTATTTGAAACAAAGAGCTAAGGTGAGGTGGCTCAAGGAAGGTGATTGTAATATGGCTTTCTTTCATAAAATTGTCAATTTCGATAAAAAGAACAACTAGATTTTCCATCTCACTTGGAAAGGCCAACATTTTGTGGATCATCAATAAATCCTTGATAATCTTACATCCTACTTCAAAGAAATTTTTGCAAAGCAATCCAAGCCCCCTAATGATCTGAATTGGAACTTCTTATACCCATCCCAGCTCCCTGAACTCAAAGACTTGGATGCTCCTTTCACCACTGAAGAAATTCAAGCAGTGGTATTTAGCTTTCAAGTTGACAAAACCCCTGGCCTGGATGATTTTTCTATGATCTTCTTTCAGCGGTTTTGGGACCTTATCTCCTGTGATATCATTGCTCTCTTTCAGCAATTATATGATAAAACATTGATCTCTCTCGGTTGAATTATGCATACCTTTGTCTCATTCCCAAAAAGGAGGCTGCTATGACACTAGGACTTTTGGCCTATCAGCTTATTCACTCCTACATCAAAGTCATCTCGAAAGTTCTCACAAACCGTCTTCAGCCTTTCTTAAAGTCCCTAATTAAACCAGCTTAAACTGTTTACATTAAAGGAACATCAATACTTGATAACATTCTTTGTGCTAGTGAAATACTTCACCAGTCTAAGAAAGATAAAATTCAAGGTGCTGTCTGCAAATTGGACTTTACCAAGGTCTTTGACAGAGTGAACATTTGTTATCTCCTTAAACTTCTTGAATACAAAGGCTTCCCCCTTAAGTGGTGTGATTGGATTCAGAATATTCTTTGCTCTTCCAAGGCTGCTGTTTGTGCTAACAGTAATGTGGGAGATTGGTTTCTTTATAGGAGTGGTCTCAGATAAGGAGAACCCCTTTCTCCTTTTTTTTTCTGTTTTGCTGTTGACCCCCTCCAAGCTACTTGCCAGGGCTAAGGAAGCTGATCTTTACCATGGAATTGGGGAATGGAGATTCTCTAATATGCAGATGACATCTTAATTTTTCTTCGAGGTGAGAAGCATCACTTTGCTACCCTCAAATTAATACTTTACTGCTTTGAGCTAATTTCGGGACTTTTAACAAATTTCTTGAAGGGCTTAGTAGCTGCCATTGGACCCTCTTCTGATCTTAATACCGTCTATTCATCTTGGCTTAACTGCAAAGCCTCAAATTTGCCCTTCAACTATCTTGGCCTCCCTCTTAAGCTGGGTAGACCCTCACACTCTGATTGGATGCCACTTATACAGAAATTTAAGGCCAAGTTGCCTCTTGGAAAGAAAAAATTTTCTCCTTCGGAGGGCGACTTGTCTTGATTAATGCTGTACTCTCCTCAATACCCACTTATTATCTTTCTCTGTATAAACTGCTCTGCTGGGTTCGCAAACAATTAGAATCCGACGTAATTTTCTCTGGACGGGATTTGATTCAGCCTCTATATATCCTATAAGGTAGGTTGGAAGAAAGTTTGTTTGAGCAAAGATGAGGGGGTCTTGGAGTTAAGGATGTTCACATTTTCAACCACTCACTGCTTGCCAAATGGGGATGGAGATTTATCTCTTGTGATCCTGGTAATTGAAAATTGGTTCTCTCCTCCTTTTACTTCAAAAATTCAAGCTCTCATCTTGTTGGAGGCTTAGGAGGTTATGCTCTAGACTTTGGAGAGATATTGCCAATTCCTTGCCCCCAGTCTGGAACAGGTATGAGTTCCAACTTGAAAATGAAAGGAACACTTCTTTCTGGTTTGATCTTTGGTTGAGTAATGTCCCTCTTAAGTGTCTTTTTTCGGATCTCTATAAAGCTAGCAAGTCAAAACTCTGTTGTGTTGCTAGTTGCTTTGACTTGGCCTCTTCTTCGTGGAAACTCAGGCTCGCTAGACTTTTTTGAGGGGCAAGGCAAAAAGAGTACTTGCTCTCCTTGTTGGATGAGAAAACTCTCTTTGCTACTGAATCTGATAGGATCTCTTGGCTGCCAAATCATCATGGCAACTTCTCTACTTCTTCCTTATATAATTTTCTCATCCGTAGAGGCATCACTTGGCCTCTTGCTAAGATGATTTGGAATTCTCTTGCTCCATCAAAAATTAAAGGCTTTCTGTAGCTTACATTACTGAATAAGCTCAATACTCAGGCCAACTTACAAAGAAAAACTGGGAAGGACTATGGCTGTTGTGTGATGTGTGAGCAAGCATCTGAAACCACCGATTACCTATTTATCTCCTGTTCATTTGCCTCCCACATTTGGGAATCTTTATGTTTTTGCCTCCATTAATCCCCCTCCAAGAAGCCTAATAGAGCTCTTCTCTTCTTGGCGAAAGAGAAACTTTCGGTCTGAAGTACATGCTATAGTTTGTTGCCTTCTCTCTGCTTTTTGCTGGGCCATATGGTCTGAGCAAAATGCTCGGATATTTCTCCATAGATCGGCTTCTCTTGAGAATGTAGCCAAGAAAGCTTGAAACTTAGTCCAAGACTGATCCATTCTTGCAAAAGAAAAGGACTTATCTAGCTTTGGGTTGCTTCTTACTAAGCTAAAAGCGGCCCTGTTCAGGAGACAATGATGAAGAAATGGATTTAGTGGATATTTCTATGATATTTCTCTTGTTTGCTTTCTTCTGAGTCTCCTCTCCACCTCGGATCCTTTGGGTAATTGTCGGCTTTCATTGCCACTTAATATGAGTTGATGATGAGGTTACGTGCTGGATGACTATGATCTGGCATGAGATCATTGCTCCCACAGGTCTGCTATGCTTGCTTCTTCTGAGTCTGACTTATCATCTCACAAGTTAGAGGTTTTCTTTATAATCTGCACCAGAGTTGTTCATCCATAATTTGCACTCTACCTTATCCTCCCATAGGCCCAATTTTATTTTATGGAGATTTCTCTTCAAAGAAACTTTTTTCAATGGATGCTTAAAGTTATGTTCTTTCCGTATTTTATTTTGAACGAGATATTATTCTGACAGGAAGCTCTCCTGATTTTCTTTATTTTCTACTTTGTATATAAAACTTATCTATTACTCTACATTGTATTTCTTTGAATCTTTTATAAAGATAGGTGACCACTGTGGACATCCCACAGTAGTCTCCTTTTGCTAAAAAATTAAGATAGACTGATGAAGCAACACAAACCCCAAACTATGTGTTGGTGCAGAATTCCACCAACGTCGGAGAAGCTGGAGTCGAGGGGATCATGTCCGCCGTTGGGACCTGCAAGGAAAGTCTAAACTGGAGTTGGGGGTGCTCCGATGATCAAGTCAGTACTCTGCCTCAACAGAAATGGAGCACTCAAATAAAATTTTAGCAGAATTTCGAGATAGAGTTTTTAGCTTAGAGAAGAACGTATCTGGAGATCCCTTTTTATAGACAGAGAGCGTAATTGATTGACAGCGATGTCTGTAACTGCCTGGTAGTGGGCCGTTCGGGGCCACACAGAGTTTGTTGTAGAGAGTAGTGGCATCAGTGGATCGTTCAGAGCCACGTGGAGTTTGTTATGGAGAGTGGAGTGGTGTCCGTTGTCGCGACTTGCCAGAAAATAGTGGGGCCACATGGAATCTGTTACAGAGAGTGGAGTGGGGTAGTGGCCATTGTCGTGACTTGCCAGAGAGTTCGGGCATGACGGCTGAAGCTCGACTGGGACGTCTGATGGAGCGAAATGGCTATCTGTCTCTGCAATCTAAGAGACGCTCGGATATTTTCGAGGTTGCTGACAAGTCCACTATTGTCGGGTGCCTAGAGCACTGATGCTGTAGGCGAAAGTCATTTGCTGTAGAAGCTCGGACGAGGACTTTCTGTTGGAGAAGTTCGATTTAATGAGGAATTCGACAGAGGGTCGACCGACAGTGGAGTTCGGGTGGCATTGTGGAGGTTCATCCGCTGGAGGAGTCTTGAGGGCACTATAGAAGGTCAAACGTTGGAGGAGTCCGGGATTCAATTCTGTGTAGAAGTTCAGACGAAGATCAGTTATCGTGAAAGTTCAGATGGAGACTTCTTATTATAGAAGTCCCACTGCTAGAGAAGCTCGGTCATTGATGAAGTTCGGAAGAAGTTCAGAGTAGAGATCCGGCTGGTGGAGCTTGTCCGTTGTAGGAGTTCGTCTGGGATCCAGCTCTTGTTGGAGCTCGGATGAAATCCGGAAGGTGGTCAACCACAGTAAAAAATTTGGATGGAGTCTGATTACTGTAGAAGTCTTGCTATTGGAGAAGCTCGGACGTCGACGAAGCTCGAAAAAAGTTCGGAGTAGAGTCATTTGTGGTCTGAAGAAGTCTAGGCTGAGATTCGAAAAATAGTCGATCACTATAGAAAATCGACCGATAGTGAAGCTTAGAGAGTGTTTGGAGCAGTCTGGTAGATAAATGGAGGAGCCCATTATTGGAGAAGTCCGAATGATATTATGGAAGCTCGAACGGTCGGGGGAGTTCGAAAAGGCGCCACACAAGGTCAGAAGCCGGAAGAGCCCTAGAAGGGTCGACCTTTTACGAACTTTGACTGGGGTTATTTTATACCCAATACCAGTCCCCCTACTTCCGAGTTCGGATTTCAAATGAAGGAAGTATAGAAAAATTTTCACAGCCGAAGTTGCCTCCCTTGATTTTCGCACTCGATTGTTTCCAGATATTTTGGCATTTGGCGCGCTGGTGCCGAAGCCTTTTCAAATCGAGGCGATCCGAAAAGATTTTTTCGAAATTCTCGCTGGAGCATTGCTCTAGGTACGGTGCAATAATAGTTCTGTCAGCTGTCAGCCGTCTGTCATGGTGAGTGGGACATGTGGCGGTTGTAGATCAGCCAGAGGAGATCCGCAATCATTACTGTGTCAGACCTCGATGCTTATTTAAACCCCGCCTCCCTCCTTTAGGGTCTCATTTTGCTTGAAAGTTTCTTTGGTCCCTCCTTCTTCTTGAGAGTTCTGTTCTTCCCCAGGTCCTTCTCGACCTTAGGTGTTCTTCGAGTCATCCCCATCTCTACATCTCTGCATCCTTCGGATCAGCCTAGGTTAGTTTCAGAACTCTCCCCCTATATTTTTTTTCTTGCTGTTCTTCTTTCATTTTTCTTCCTTTATATTCTGCCCATTCAATTTTCTGCGAGCATCCCATTTCTTATTTTTTTCAATTTTTTTGAGATTTTTAGGGTTTTTACTTGATTCAAAATATCCTCCAACACTTCCTCCTCTAGCAGTTCTAGGAGTCCGTCCGTTCCAGCCTCTCAAAATCTCAGTTCTGTAGATGAACCTCATCTGATCTTTATACCAGACACCATCTCCAGCTCTCTAACTCCGGAGGAACTCTTACTGATTAGGATTCAGTATGAGGTTCCTTCACAGTATGAGCTGGAGCCTCTCGGCCGACTGGCCGGGCTAGCGCTCCTCCTCCCGGCTGCTTCTATTTATATCAAGAAGCTTTCCACATCAGACTTCGACTTTCACTTCCACCTTTTGTTATTGCTCTCTTTTACTTCTTAAACATTTCTTTAGTTTCTGTAGCACCGAACTCCTTTAGATTTCTGATAAGATTTCCTTCCCTCTATAGTTTAACTGAAGTTCGGCCAACCCTTTCTTTGTTTAGGAATTTTTATACCTTCGATAAAGGACTGGTAAAGACTGGTGATACTTCTCCCCTCATTCGATAGAAAGGAATTGCTGAAAGGTGCCCCCTCTTCTATCCACAACTGGAAGAAGAGGTACTTCTACGTTCGATGCCTGACCTTGAAGTTGGGGTTGTCTCCCTGGGGCTCCCTAAGGATTCTATCCGTCGGGCTTCTAGTCTGGGACAGGATGACCTTGAAGCCTCCAAAAAATTCGAGGCTATCCTGCTCCTCTTCTCTCCAACCTTTTGAAGGAACACTCTTGTTTAACGTCGGCCTAAGCCCTCTCAACCTTGTCGATACTGTATATATATATATATATATATATATATATATATATTTTTTTTTTTTTTTTTCATTCGCTGCTTTCCCTTTCCTCTTGTTCTTTTGTTAAGCTATGTCGATCCTCATTCACTGCAGA
>NC_025998.2:28811988-28915486 GCF_000442705.2 Elaeis guineensis | reverse complement strand
GCCTGGTAGTGGGCCGTTCGGGGCCACACAGAGTTTGTTGTAGAGAGTAGTGGCATCAGTGGATCGTTCAGAGCCACGTGGAGTTTGTTATGGAGAGTGGAGTGGTGTCCGTTGTCGCGACTTGCCAGAAATAGTGGGGCCACATGGAATCTGTTACAGAGAGTGGAGTGGGGTAGTGGCCATTGTCGTGACTTGCCAGAAGTTCGGGCATGACGGCTGAAGCTCGACTGGGACGTCTGATGGAGCGAATGGCTATCTGTCTCTGCAATCTAAGAGACGCTCGGATATTTTCGAGGTTGCTGACAAGTCCACTATTGTCGGGTGCCTAGAGCACTGATGCTGTAGGCGAAAGTCATTTGCTGTAGAAGCTCGGACGAGATTTCTGTTGGAGAAGTTCGATTTAATGAGGAATCGACAGAGGGTCGACCGACAGTGGAGTTCGGGTGGCATTGTGGAGGTTCATCCGCTGGAGGAGTCTTGAGGGCACTATAGAAGGTCAAACGTTGGAGGAGTCCGGGATTCAATTCTGTTGTAGAAGTTCAGACGAAGATCAGTTATCGTGAAAGTTCAGATGGAGACTTCTTATTATAGAAGTCCACTGCTAGAGAAGCTCGGTCATTGATGAAGTTGGAAGAAGTTCAGAGTAGAGATCCGGCTGGTGGAGCTTGTCCGTTGTAGGAGTTCGTCTGGGATCCAGTCTTGTTGGAGCTCGGATGAAATCCGGAAGGGGTCAACCACAGTAAAAATTTGGATGGAGTCTGATTACTGTAGAAGTCTTGCTATTGGAGAAGCTCGGACGTCGACGAAGCCGAAAAAAGTTCGGAGTAGAGTCATTTGTGGTCTGAAGAAGTCTAGGCTGAGATTCAGAAAATAGTCGATCACTATAGAAAATCGACCGATAGTGAAGCTTAGAGAGTGTTTGGAGCAGTCTGGTAGATGAATGGAGGAGCCCATTATTGGAGAAGTCCGAATGGTATTATGGAAGCTCGGACGGTCGGGGGAGTTCGAAAAGGCGCCACACAAGGTCAGAAGCCGGAAGAGCCCTAGAAGGGTCGCCTTTTACGAACTTTGACTGGGGTTATTTTATACCCAATACCAGTCCCCCTACTTCCGAGTTCGGATTTCAAATGAAGGAAGTATAAAAAATTTTCACAGCCGAAGTTGCCTCCCTTGATTTTCGCACTCGATTGTTTCCAGATATTTTGGCATTTGGCGCGCTGGTGCCGGAGCCTTTTCAAATCGAGCGATCCGAAAAGATTTTTTTCGAATTCTCGCTGGAGCATTGCTCTAGGTACGGTGCAATAATGGTTCTGTCAGCTGTCAGCCGTCTGTCATGGTGAGTGGGACATGTGGCGGTTGTAGATCGGCCAGAGGAGATCCGCAATCATTACTGCAGACCTCGATGCTTATTTAAACCCGCCTCCCTCCTTTAGGGGTCTCATTTGCTTGGAAGTTTCTTTGGTCCCTCCTTCTTCTGAGAGTTCGTTCTTCCCCAGGTCCTTCTCGGCCTTAGGTGTTCTTCGAGTCGTCCCATCTCTGCATCTCTGCATCCTTCGGACAGCCTAGGTTAGTTTCAGAACTCTCCCCCTATATTTTTTTTCTTGCTGTTCTTCTTTCTTTTTTCTTCCTTTATATTCTGCCTATTCGATTTTCCGCGAGCATCCCGTTTCTTATTTTTTTTAATTTTTTTAAGATTTTTAGGGTTTTACTTGATTCAAAATATCCTCCAACACTTCCTCCTCTAGCAGTTCTAGGAGTTCGTCCGTTCCAGCCCCCAAAATCTCAGTTCTGTAGATGAACCTGTTCGATCTTTGTACCAGACACCATCCCCAGCTCTCTGACTCCGGAGGAACTCTCACTGATTAGGATTCATACGGGGTTCCTCCAGAGTATGAGCTGGAGCCTCCGGGCCGACTGGCCGGGCTAGCGCTCCTCCTCCCGCTGCTTCTATTTATACCAAGAAGCTTTCCACATCGGACTTCGACTTTCGCTTCCACCTTTTGTTATTGCTCTCTTTCGCTTCTTAAATATTTCTTTAGTTTCTGTAGCACCGAACTCCTTTAGATTTCTAATAGATTTCTTTCCCTCTATAGTTTAACTGAAGTTCGGCCAACCCTTTCTTTGTTTAGAAATTTTTATACCTTCAAGCGTCATCCTCGGTAAAGGACTGGTGGTACTTTCCCTCAGTTCGGTAGAAAGGAGTTGCTGAAAGGTGCCCCCTCTTCTATCCACAACTGGAAGAAGAGGTACTTCTACGTCCGATGCCGACCTTGGAGTTGGGGTTGCCTCCTGGGGCTCCCTGAGGGATTCCATCCATCGGGCTTCTAGTCTGGGACAGGATGACCTTGAAGCCTCCAAAAAACTCGAGGCTTATCCATTCCTCTTCTCTCCAACCTCTGAAGGAACAACTCTTGTTTAACATCGGTCTAAGCCCTCTCAACCTGTCGTACTGTTATATATATATATATATATATATATATTTTTTTTTTTTTTTTTCATTCGTGCTTCCCCTTTCCTCTTGTTCTTTTGTTAAGCTGTGTCATCCTCATTCACTGCAGATATGGATGCCGACGCGGCTCGAATGCTAGCTCAGGGTCTTAAGACCCACAAAAGGAAAGGCGCAGTATCCTGGGGGCGGCGAAGAGGGCAAGGGCAGAAGAGACCAGCCCGATCAGCCTACCCAGGCGGCCATTGCCATCGATGCTTCCTCCAACGTCGAGCCCATAGTCCCCGGGCCTTTTCAAGGAGCCCCCGGCCAAGGTTTCGCTCCAGAGATCGGCCCGAGGAGGCACCAGGGCCGAACGGAGAAGGAGAAAGAAGACATTGGCCCGAAGAGCTGCAGCAGCAGGCTGCCATCGAGGGGGCCGATGGCTCTGAAGAAGATCCGGGGAGAATTCCTTCAACAATAGGGATCTAATAAAGAGATTGGTCGACGGGTGCATCCTGCCCGAGGTCGTCCATAGGATATCCACGCTGATCCTGAGCAGTGGGTCTGGGACTCTCTGGGATCCTTTCTCGAGCTAGGTCAATTTACTCCTTCTTCCTGCTCTTTACTTTGCTTATTCCTTGACTTTTATATTGACTCCCTGGCCGCTCTTGCAGATTAGACACCAGCTCATCGCCAACATCGAGGCGATGAACGATGCTAGGAAGGAGGCCGCCCAGGCGGAGGAAGGTCTCCTGGCCGAGGCCGCCGCCTCGAGGAGAAGATTGCCGAAGTTGCAGTCTCCAAGAGGCACTGCAGAAGGAGGGGCAGACCTTGGCAGACTTGAGGGCCACCTTGGAGGAGGAGAGAAAGAAAGCAGAGGCCGAGGTCTCCGAGTTGAAGGCACAGATCCTGACCCTGGTCTCGGAGGCAATGGTCCGGGCAGTGGAGGAGTTCAAAACCTCCTTGAGATGAGGGATCTGAAGGTCGAGTTCGGCCAGGTCGCTTTCATCAAGGGCTTCGAACTTTGCCAAGAGAAGATGGTCGGAAGTTTCTCGAGCTGGACTCAGCTTCCTGGATGAGGCATCCGATGATGAAGCCGGGCCTTCTGAAGCTGCTGCGGTCTTCCTCCAGCCGAGACTTCCTCGACTGCCGTGGCTGCCCGGCGACCTTCCGGGGGCACCGAGCTCCCCCACTTCTGCCCCAGAGGTCGAAACCTCTAATTTTGTATTCTTTTCTTCTTCTTTTTTTTTGTTGCAACTTTTCTCGTTCTCTTGTACTTAAGAACTATTTAATCAATGAAATGGATTCTCTTTACAGAGAGCTCCTTTGTCTTACTCTGCCTTTTTTTCTTCTCTTTTGTTTTCTGGCACTAATTTGTGTTGTGGCGCCCTTGTCTTCCAATGACAGTGCCCTGTCGAGGCTCTTCCCTACCACAGGAGATTCCTCTGAAATCGATGATTTGGAACCTCAGAAGGAAAGTTCGTCACTTGATGAAAAATAAAGAAGCTGGATGACGAACTTCACTGGCTAAGGAAGAGCCATTTGGAAGTCACTACGGAGGCTACTCACTTTCGAGACCTCCACAAAAAGGATTTCATGGACTACACCCGGAGGAAGGCTGACTTTGTGACGGAGATTGAGAAACTTCAAAAACGTGCCAGCGACCGATCTTGGACTCAGGCTTCCAAGATCAGCTCTCTTGAAGTCGAGCTGGCGGCTGCATGGGAGAAGATCGGTCAGTTGGAAGGGAGCTCGTCTTGGCTCACAACTCAGGCCGATCACGATCGAGACTGGTCGGAGAAATTCTCCGACCTTCAGAAGCAGCTGCAGGACGTCAAGGTGAACTACAACGCCTACAAGTCGGCCGGTGCGGGCAAATAGACGACTACTGAAGGAAGCTCAAGACGGCGATCGATGAAGTTGCCCGTCTTCAGAGACAGTTGTCTGAGAGAGTCCAGGCCATCTCTGCACAAGACTCCGACGAGCTTCGCTCCTTGAGGGGGACCATGGAAGAACTGTCTGTGGCCCTTGGACAGGAGAAGGCCGAACTGCAGCGGCTGAAGATTCAGCTGGCCTACGAGCAGCAGGCGGTCAAGGATGCCGAGGCGGAGTCTGAGGTTCTGAGGAAGAGCTTTGGAGTCGGAGGGCGAAAGCTGATAGTTCCACCAGATGTACCTGGAGATGCTTTTAAGAAAGAAGAACTGAAAGAAGAAGTCAAAAATTTAAAGCAATCCCTGACAATGACTGGAACTGAGAGCTCGAAGTCGGAAGAAGTCGAGCTTCCTTAGAGCTTTTTTTACCTTTTGTTCTTCCATGCATTCTTTTCTTTTCTTGTCATTTTTTTTTTGGCCTTGAAGGTTTTGTAATGCACACTTTACTAATGAAATGAGAAGGAATTTTTCATTATCTTGTCTATTCTTGCTTTGAGTTATTGTTTACCGAGCTTCTTTCGTCTTTTGTCTTGTTCGATGTTGACGTTGTTTGAAGGTTCCTGATCGTCGTCGTGTTGATTTGCCCTTTTTTGTTCATGACCGAAGATTTTTTTGAGGCCACTCAGTTTGACGCTTTCTCTCGATGCTCGAGCTTGGGGCCCGAACTTCTCGTTATCTTGAGGAAGTCGATTTTCTCCTGTCAGTGTCGGTTTTCTCTTAGAGACTGAGGGTTTTTGACAAGGATCCCCTTCCTCATTGAGATGAGGTTCCTTGTGTCTTTGATGTAGTTTTTTTTTTCTTATCACCGGTATAGCTCATCACTTTCTCCTTTTCTCTTTTCTTTTTTTTTGTATTCGAGTGAGGATTTTTTCTCTGCTCTTAACGGAGTTGTAGGGGTATAGAGAGCCGTTGAGGAGACTTCCCCTCATCCGGTCTTGACCGATCAGGTCTTCATTTGTGTCAGGATGAGGTTCTCCTCCTATTCCTGACACAGTCAATTTAGCTCATGTTTGGGCTGCGGGGGCACATAAGGGCCGTTGCAAGGGTCTCTCCCCCATCCGGTCTCTAAATAATCGGACCTTCGACTTTGCTCATGTTAGGATGAGGTTCTCCTCCTATTTCTAACAGGGCTATGGGGGCGCATAAGGACCGTTGCAAGGGCCTCTCTCCCCATCCGATCTCTAAATAATCGGGCCTTCGACTTTGCTCATATTAGGACGAGGTTCTCCTCCTGTTCCTAACATGGCTATGGGGGCACATAAGGACCGTTGCAAGGGCCTCTCCCCCATCCGATCTCTAAATAATCGAGCCTTCGACTTTGCTCATGTTAGGACGAGGTTCTTCTCCTGTTCCTAACATGGCTGTGGGGGCACATAAGGGCCGTTGCAAGGGTCTCTCCCCCCATCCGTCTCTAAATAATCGGACCTTCGACTTTGCTCATGTTAGGATGAGGTTCTCCTCCTGTTCCTAACATGGCTGTGGGGGCACATAAGGACGTTGCAAGGGCCTCTCCCCCATCCGGTCTCTAAATAATCGAGCCTTCGTTCGTATCAGGATGAGGTTTTCCTCCTGTTCCTGACATGGTTAATTTTGATTATCTGAAGGAGCTACTTTCTGTCGTTACAAGCTCATGCCAAAAGAAAAGATATGTGAATATGAAAAAAAATTATTTAAGATAAAGTTATTGGTAATACATTCGTAGATTTTTCGAATCCCATAGTCGAGGAAGGTCTGCTCTCTATCAGCATCCTCCAGAGATGGTGTTGATGATCCCAATTGGAGGTCGATCTTCAGGCTGCTCCTCCCTTCTTGGCGGCTCCGGTTGTGGCAGGGCCCTCGGCCAATCTTCCCTACCTTCAGCCGGTGTTGAATGAATTTGTCGAGCCGACCACGTCTAATGAGCTCTTCGATCTCATCCCGAAGCTGAATACACTCTCCGTGTCGTGGTCGTGGTCACGATGATAGAGGCAGAACTTGTTAGGATTATACTTTTCGGGTGTGTGCGTATCCTTTCCGACCTTGGTAGCTACTCCCTGACCTCCATCAGCACTTGAGCTTTTGGAGCATTGAGGGGGGCATAGCTGTGGAATCTTCCTGAGGGAGAGCTCTGTCGAACCCTGCGGTCTGAGCTCCTCTGCCTATGAGCTCGGGGGGAGTTCGGACACGCTTGTGTCCGAAGGGAGTTCAGAAACGTGGTCGAGCTTCACTCATCTTTTTTTAGCTGCGGGCTTGCTGGAGTTATCCGCCTGTCGCTCCTTCGCGGTCTCTTCGTCTTTCATCTTGAAGGCTTCCTCTGCTCGGGCATATCCTTCGGTCCGAACCAGCAAATCAGCGAAGTCTCTGGGATACTTCTTTTTCAAGAAGAACAAAAGATCATTCTTTTGAAGACCGCTCTTCAAGGTGGCCATTGCAACTGATTGGTCTAGATTTCGAACCTCCAACGCGCGGCGTTAAAACAGTTGGCGTAAGTTTGGATGGATTCTCCCTCTTTTTGCTTGATATTGATGAGGGACTCCGAACCTCTTTGGAGATGCCGGCTGCTAATAAAATGAGCCACAAACTGGTGGCTCATCTGATCAAAGGAGAAGATGGTATCCGGCTTCAGTGTCGAGTATCAATTTTTTGCTGCTCCCTTCAAGGTGGATGGGAAAGCTCGGCACAGGATGACGTCTGGCGCATCATGAAGCAGCATCATTGTCCGGAAGGCCTCCAGGTGGTCAACCAGATCCGAGGTCCCATTGTAGCTTTCGAATTGGGGAGCTTGAAGTTCGACGGGATTGGTTCCTGCATGATCATTTGAGAGAAAGGAGAGTCAGTACAGATGTCCTCACCGTAAGTAGTGGAAGCATAATGGAGCTCTTCGATCCGTCGATTCATTTCCTGGAATCTTTGATCCAGGAGGTCCTCTCGATTGCAATCTCGAGGGTCTTCTGGTGAAACGGAGGTAGGGACCCTCGAGGGTGGAATCATGATCGGACGGAGGGCCCTCTACCTTCTACTTCCCTTTCCAGGGAAGATAGGGCGACTGGCCCAAGTGGCCCATCCGATCATCGGATTCTGGAACTCCGACGATGCTCTTTTCAGTCGCACTGATGCCTGCGACTGCTGCTACATGGCCTGCACTACTTTGGTGAGGCCCCTGACCTGCTGAACCAGCAAGTCGAACTGCTCCATGCCGACTGTCGTTGCGGAGGAGGAGGAGCTTGAAAAACTGGAGACAAGGCCAGAGCTTGCGGATCTCGCTGAGATCTGGCCGCGGAGGCCATGGATCGCCTTGTGGATGCCTTTCGGGGAGGCATCAGGTGGAGATCTGGCAGTGGAAGAAAGAGAAAATATTGAAGAAGATGACCGAAGATAATCCCACTGAGTACTCCTTTAAGAACAAAGGTACTGCGAAGACACAGGTCCTTCCTCTAGCGCCAATTCTGTTGGTGCAGAATTTCGCCAACGTCAGAGAAGCTGGAGTCGAGGGGATTGCATCCGCCATCGGGACCTGCAAGGAAAGTCTAAATCAGAGTTAGAGGTGCCCGGCAAGATCCTTCGACGATCAAGTCTGTACTCTGTCTCAATAGAAATAGAGCACTCAAATAAAATTTTAGCAGAGTTTCAAGATAGAGTTTTTAGCTTAGAGAAGAACGTATCTAGGGGTCCCTTTTTATAGACGGAGAGCGTAATTAATTGACAGCGACGTCTGTAACTGCCTGATAGTGGGCCGTTCGGGGCCACGCGGAGTTTGTTGCGGAGAGTAGTGGCGTCAGTGGGCCGTTCAGAGCCACATGAAATTTGTTATGGAGAGTGGAGTGGTGTCCGTTGTCGTGACTTGTCAGAGAGTGGTGGGGCCACATGGAATCTGTTATAGAGAGTGGAGTGGGGTAGTGGCCATTGTCGTGACTTGCCAGAGAGTTCGGGCCTGACGACTGAAGCTCGACTGGGACGTCTAATGGAGCGAAATGGCTCTCTGTCTCTGCAATCTAAGAGAGGCTCGGATATTTTCGAGGTTGCTGACGAGTCCATTATTATCGGGTGCCTAGAGCGCTGATGCTGCAGGTGGAAGTCATCTACTGTAGAAGCTCGGATGGAGTCTTTCTGTTGGAGAAGTCTAGTTTCATGAGGAATCCGACAGAGGGTCGACCGACAGTGGAGTTCGGGTGACGTTATAGAGGTTCATCCGCTGGAGGAGTCTTGAGGGTACTGTGGAAGGTCGAACATTGGAGGAGTCTGGGATTCAATTCTGTTGTAGAAGTTCGGACGAAGATCAGTTGCCGTGGAAGTTCAGATGGAGACTTCTTATTATAGAAGTCCCGCTGCTAGAGAAGCTCGGTCATTGATGAAATCCGAAAGAAGTTCGGAGTAGAGATCCGGCTGGTGGAGTCCATCCGTTATAGGAGTTCGTCTGGAATCCAGCTCTTGTTGGAGCTCGGATGAAATTCGGAAGGTGGTCAACCACCGTAGAAACTTAGATGGAGTCTGATTACTATAGAAGTCCTGCTATTAGAGAAGCTCAGACGTCGACGAAGTCCGAAAAAAGTTCGTAGTAGAGTCGTTCGTGGTCGGAAGAAGTCTAGGTTGAGATTCAGAGAATAGTCGATCACTGTAGAAAATCAGCTGATAGTAAAACTCAGAGAGCGTTTGGAGCAATTTGGTAGATGAATGGAGGAGCTCATTATTGGAGAAGTCCGGATGGTATTATGGAAGCTCGGACGATCGGAGGAGTTTGGAAAGACGCCACACAAGATCGGAAGCCGGAAGAGTCCTGGAAGGGTCGGCCTTTTACGAACTTCGGCCGGGGTTATTTTATACCCAACACCATGCAAGCAGCTCTTTTCCACCATCTTCATGGACCACTAGAATCGGCTTAAATTATGCAGCCTTGCAAGTGCTTTACTTCTAAGTGCCATAATTCTTAGTTTCTTATAACTTCAGTGGAGTAAAAAGAAAGGATTGAGCTTATGTCATTGCAGTGTATTCTTCTTGGTGTGTTGTGCATACAAATGTTATCCTCTTGGTTTCACCCGGAGTAAAATTTCACCCTTCAATGGAGAACCTAGATCATTTCAGTCAGTAATTCAGCCTTCCTGTGCCAATTGGGAATTCTTTCCAGGACTTCTGAGATGGGACTACCAAGTCAAAACTTCTCTTCCAATTTGTGGTTCTCTTCTGGCATGCAGAAAGAATATTCCCTCTATTTTTTTGGGAAAATAACGGTCCCCTACCAAGAAGGTATCGAAACGCCGTCCTGGACGGTAGTTCTCACATGGTTGTGCGACGGCACGATTGGTCATTTATTGGTGGCGTTACCAATCTACCTGCAATCATATCTACCATCTGGATGACCTTTTGTACAATTTCCTTAGCATCTGGACAAACTATTCTCCTGTACTTCTCAATCCTGTTATATATTGATCATCCTTGGTCTTCCAGCCCATCTCTGAGACGTGCATTGACGAGGTCAATTGAGAATTGAGTGGAAGGGCATGTGGCAGAAAGAAATTTGCTTGCCTGCGACCATTATACATTAATTGTCGTGTCTCGTACTCTCGTTAGTGGTAGCCTAATGACTTTCGACTGCTAGATGCCATTAACAAGAAAAAAAAAAAGGAATACTGAGTTCCATAGGCACCTCATTCTCTGTTGTCCTTACTCCTCACCCATCTCTGATCACATTTCCTTTCGAGAGAATTCTCTCATACTTTCTCTGATGGAGGTCCCTGCTCTTCTCTCATCACTGGCAGTTTTAATACTAATATCAACACCATGGCACTCCCAGCCAGTGGAGTCCTCTCCTCATAGCAACATCACAGACTTGTTTGCTCTCCTTGCCTTCAAGGACCATGTGTCTGACCCTTACGGCGTCTTGGCTAGAAGCTGGAACACTACCACCTCCTTCTGCAGCTGGACTGGAGTCTCCTGTAGCCGCCGTCGCCAGAGAGTGACTGCCCTGGTGCTCGGTGACTTCCCTCTCCGAGGTACCATCGCTCCCCATCTTGCCAACCTCTCTTTCATCTCGCGTCTGATCCTGCACAACACCAGTCTTGTGGGCCCCATTCCGGATCCTCTTGGACGGTTGCACCGCCTCCGATTTCTCGACCTAAGCGTGAATCGTCTAACAGGGGCGATCCCTGTCACCTTGAGCAATCTCACGAAGCTCAGCTTTCTTGTACTTTCACAAAACAACATCACCGGGGCAATTCCTCCAGAGCTTGCCCGCTTGACCGCTCTGCAGCAGCTGTTTCTGAAAAAAAATGACCTGAGCGGCCCGATCCCACTGTCCCTGGTCAACAACATGTCAATGCTCAACGTCCTAAACCTAGGTTATAACGCACTCTCAGGCCCCATTCCTGACAGCGTCGGCTACCTGCCCCAACTCAGGTCCCTCGTCCTCCAGTTTAACCAGCTATCTGGTCCCATCCCTCCCAGCATCTTCAATATGTCTCTGCTAGAGAGCCTTTACCTTGTACGGAACAACCTATCAGGTCCCATACCTGAAATCGGTAATCAGAGCATTGGGCTACCGCAACTTCGGCAAATCTCCCTCTCAGACAATCAACTCTCCGGGCCCATTACGTCGAGTTTCGCCACATGCACACATCTTGAGATTTTGTCCCTGTCGTTCAATCAATTGACCGGATTGATTCCGACGGAACTGGCAACCTTGTTAGAGCTCACATTATTATTTTTGGGCGTGAATAACCTCACTGGAACGATCCCAGCTGCCCTGAGCAACCTCACAAGACTGAGTCAACTCGAGCTGTTCGAAAACAGCCTGCACGGGGAAATTCCCGCAGAGATTGGCCAACTTTCTTATCTCCAGGATCTGAATTTGGCGTTGAATCGTCTGACAGGTGCAATCCCTGATTCTTTAGGCAACGCCTCCTCGCTCAATTCTGTAGAGCTGTCACATAATGCCTTGACTGGAACAGTGCCCACTACGGTTGGGAACTTGGCGGCCCTACAGTATTTTAATATAGGAGTGAACAAGTTGGGCGGAGGGCTCGAGTTCCTCGTTTCTTTGTCCAACTGCAGGAGCCTAGAGAATCTGTATATTTCAGCGAATGCGTTTGACGGAAATCTTCCTGAATCCATCGGGAACCTCTCGACACATCTTCTTATATTTGCTGCTGGCAACAACCAGATCAAGGGAAAGATACCTTCTAGTTTGGGCAATCTAAGCAGTCTCATGTCTTTTTACCTGTATGAGAACCAGATGACAGGGGTCATTCCCCCAGCAATCACCAGCTTGGAGAAGCTACAGTTGCTGGATCTTGGCTATAATAGGATCGGTGGCTCCATCCCGCAACAACTTGATGGATTAAAGAGTTTAAGCGAGCTTCATCTCGATGGGAACATGTTTTTGGGCTCGATACCTGACTGTATTGGGAACATGACTCAGCTGCGATCCCTGACACTCTCCATCAATTTGCTGTCGTTGACCATACCTTCAAGCATATGGCACCTAAGGGATGTTTTGGAACTTGATCTGTCCCATAATTCTTTGGATGGCTTCCTACCAATAGATGTGAGAAGCCTCCATGCCATCACTGAATTGGATCTCTCTGCTAACCGATTGTATGGTAAGCTCCCGGCAGCTTTGGGAAGCCTCATGACACTAGTCTATCTGGATCTATCACGCAATTCTTTCCAGGGTCCAATTCCACAGTCCCTCGGTCAGTTGATTGTTGTTCAGTCATTGAACCTGTCATCCAATTCTTTCTCTGGCGCCATTCCCAAGTCCTTGGCCAACCTCACATTGCTTCAGAACTTAAACCTCTCTTTTAATAGGTTAGAAGGCCAGGTTCCAGAAGGTGGTGTCTTCTCCAATCTCACAATCCAATCTTTGATGGGAAACGCTGCATTATGCGGGGCAACATTGCTAGGAATGTCAGCTTGCTCCCATGATGATGGTGGTGCCTCTCATTCGAGATCGACAAGGCGTCTACTGAAGTATTCCCTCCCTGTTATTGTATCTACGATGCTGTTGGCTGCTTGCTTCTACCTATTGATAACAAAGCTGAAGAGAAGGAAGGAAACTGCAATTCCAGCTGAAGTAGTACATGTGCCTGACCATAGATTGATTTCCTACAATGAACTCAGCTGTGCTACCAACAATTTCAGTGAGGCCAACCTTTTGGGAACAGGGAGTTTTGGGTCAGTGTTCGAGGGACAACTAGATGATGGGTCACTTGTAGCTATAAAAGTTCTAAACTTGCAAACCGAAGGAGCCTCTGAAAGTTTTCACACAGAATGCCGAGCATTGAGCATGGCTCGGCACCGGAACCTTGTCAAGATACTCAGCGCTACTTCTAACTTAGACTTCAAGGCTTTGGTTCTCCAGTACATGCCAAATGGCAGTCTCGAGAGATGGCTGTATTCCTACAATTACTGCTTGAGCCTCATCCAGAGAATAAACATCATGCTGGATGTGGCGATGGCACTGGAGTACCTCCACCACCACTACTTGGAAGTTGTGCTGCACTGCGACCTAAAGCCAAGCAATGTATTGCTGGATGAAGACATGGTGGCTCATGTCTCTGACTTTGGCATCGCCAAGCTGCTTCATGGCATCAGCAGGTCCATAGCATCTGCGACTGCACCTGGGACAATTGGCTATATGGCTCCAGGTACGCAAATTTCTAACCACAGTTCCTGCAGTGTACTAGCCTTCCAAAAATAAAACATCACTGAGATAACAAAAACTCCTTTCAACTATAGTAGCTTCACACACCAACGGGGGACCAAAGAAAAGACCTTACGGCTAACATTCAATTTTGGATGCATGTATTGTTTGGCAGAGTATGGATTAGATGGAAAAGTGTCAAGAAGGAGCGATGTTTATAGCTATGGTATACTATTGCTGGAAACCTTTACAAGAAAGAAGCCCACTGATGCGATGTTTGCTGGGGAGTTGAGCTTAAGACAATGGGTGAATCAGGCTTTTCCTTCCGCAGTGTTGAATGTTGTGGATGGCAACCTTCTGAGAGATGAAGCAGGTAGTAGCGCTAGCAATACCTTTTCCAGTGAAATACTAATGGAAGACTTAAGCAGAAAGCATATATGTTTTTCATCCGTTCTGGAGTTGGGCTTACTATGCTCCAAAGAATTGCCCAAAGAAAGAATATTGATGGAAGACGTTGTTGTGAGATTAAAGAACATCAAGGAGAAGTACTTGTCAAATTCATCTGGTGATTGAAGCCAATAAAGGCTTTGGCCAAACGTAAGCATACTGGTGCAACCTTGTATCAACCTTCTTTTATATATCTAAGGATGTCAGGGCATCTTCTTGGTTCTGGAATAATGTAATGGCTCCTTGCTGCTCTAATTATTTCATTGAATGACAGATGGGCGCATTAAGATGAACTTGTATCTAAATATATAATAATGAGCACATATTTCCTTCCTTTTCTTCTTTCAATCATGGTTTAAAATAAAGGTATTTTGTTAGTATGTAAATCTTTATATGGGTCTCTTGAAATAGTCACTTTTAAGAGATTTGCCATTTGCCATTGGTTGAAATATAATTTGAAAGGTCATATTCTTCAGTGTGTAAATATTTTCATAGGTTAGTTACATAAAAGACATGGCTCTAAATACAGTGTCTCATTGAAAGAATTATATGTGTTCCTTTTGAAAATGCATGTCTCTTGGTGATATGTCTTTTGAGTGTCTACAAATTAGTGGGGTCATTTAAGGATCCTGTGGTCATAATGTATGTTCCAGTGATACTTAATAAAAAGTCTTTAAGTTAGCAAATCATTATACTACAAGTATGCGCTATCCACTGTTTCCTTCTAATAAGTTTTGGTATCAGAGCGCACGTTCATGAGTGAAGGTCTTGTTGAAAAAATGGCCAGCAATTTGTTCCAACCCCAAAGTCCAAAACTCACTTACGAAGGAGAATTATGAAAATTGGTGCATTCAAATAAAAACACTTTTCAGTTCACAAGAGTTGTAGGATTTAGCAGACAAAGGTTACAATGGATCTTCGAAACGAGGAAAAGCCTTTTATGATGAAGCTCAGCAAAACAATCTTAGGGAGTCAAAGAAGAAGGATAAGAAGCTCTGTTTTTCTAATTTCAAGTAGGGGGTGAATCCACATTTGAAAAGATTGATGAAGTGACTTCCGTCAATTAGGCATCGGAAGGAGATGATTGTATGAAGCAAGTTTGTCCGTAGACATTAAGGTAGAATTTCAAAGCCTTGACACGAAGGAAACTGAAAGTATTGCAGATTATTTTTCACAGGTGTTCGTTATTATAAACCAGTTGAAAAGGAATATAATGGAGAACAACTTGAAGATGTTCAAGTTGAAAATTTGTGCTCTCTAACTCTAACATTTAAGCACATTGTTGCAGCCATTGAAGAGTCAAAGGATGTCAAGTCACTTTCCATTGATCAATTGCATCGATTTGCTCCAAGTTTATGAACAAAACTTGCAAAAGAAGACACAATCTATATCCTCAGAGCATGTTTTGGAGTCGAAGATGACTTTGGAAAGTTTGAACGGTCACAACCAAAAATTTGAAAATAAGGATCGAAGAAGTAAAGATAATAAGCATCATAGATCACAAAAATAATGGAAATTTTACAAGAAAAGGGTACTATGAAAGGAATGCTATCAAGTATGGAAATTCTAAATCCAATATCCATTGGCATAATTACAAAAAAATATAGGCACTAAAGCGTTGAATGCTAGAATAAAAAAATTAAACGGCAAAATCATTACACTGAAAGCAGAAGTCATGAAGTAGAGACAATAATCTTATGTACGCATCAAGAGAATGACAGTGATTCGATTGAAAAATGGAGCACAAGAGTATATCTGCAGTGTCTCCTATGTGACAGAATTGGAGAGCATCACCGTAAGCATTGGGCATTGTTGGAAAAATATGCAAGATTTGATGGTCCCTTTAAAAGATCAACATAAAGGGGTGATTACTAAGGTGCAAATGTCAAATAATCGGATGTTTCCTCTCAATGTAAAGACAAAAATTGAGATGTACTTTCAAGGCCAAATATGAGAGAAGATTCATGGCTATGGCATCCTTGATACAAACACTTGTATTTTTATTGGTTAGAACTTTTATCTACAAAAAATATGATTGTTGATCTAAGATTTAATTTCAATGATAACAAAATACTTGAGTGCAAATGAGGCTAATTGTGTGTTTTAGGAATGGCTGTAGCATCTCTCAGGAGCTCATAATGATCCATCAAATGTAGGAAGATATCCTTTCTAATAAATATACATAGGTTTTGACCTAAATGAGTTGACTTGAAAGTCAACCTCTGAATAACCACCGGCTTAAATAGAAGACTTATAATTTTCAAGGTTTCAAGAGCCGACCCCTAGAACTCATAAGTCAATTGTTGAACAACCATAGCCTTAAATAGAAGAACCACAATTTTGAAGGTTTTAGGAGTCGATCCCCATAACTCACGAGTTGATCCCAGTACATTAGAACAGACTAGCACTTTCTACAAATTGACCCTAGATTTTCGAAAGTTAATCCTAGAATAGTCTCAGGCCCAAGATAGAGAATATACAAAAATAACATTCTAACAAGTCGAACCCAGAGCAGCATGAGTTGACTCTAGGTAGGGGCTAGTCGATGGCCAATTCCAAACAAGTCGACCACAAGATCTTAGAAAAAAATAGAAAATTTAGAAAAGTAGCCTCTCGAGGAGTCAACCCTAACTCTTCATGAGTTGACCTATGGCAGATGCAAATCAACCCTAGCTCCAGCAAGAGTTGATCCTAGAACGATCACAGGCACAAGATAGAGGATAATCAAAATAAGAAGTGCTTCATGAGTCAACCTGTGAGCTAGACAAGTTGAACCTAGATAATGATGAGTCAACCTTTGAAGAAAAAGAATCAACCCCTCTATGACTGACAGCTTAATAGCTACTTTTTTGACAGTTTTCAACAGATAAAATTCAATCCCAATGGCTATTTTGGCTTCTACAATAGCTAGTTTGTCTTTTCTAGCCAAGAGTACATCCACATCAAGTATTGAAAGGCCTCTCATTAATTGAAGAAAAGAAGTTCAAGTTTCAAAGAGCAACCACCTTTAACTTCGTGTACTACTCTTCAATGAGATTTTTCACTTCTTGAACTTTGGCTCAACCTTTTTGTACCATTTTGTATAAGTTATATTTTTGTTACAAGTGTCTTGGGTTAGAATCTTACGGGACAAGCTAGTCCAAACTTGGAGTTGGACAAGTTGTGAAACTAAGTCTAGAGGTGATTTAGTTGAGAAGATTTTGGTTGATTTTTTTATATAAAATCAACTGGAGTGATTGTTAGCCCAAAAAATCAAGCTATAATCTTTGCTGATTATAATAACATTCCCAAGAAAAGATTTTTGGGGAGTAGACATAGGTACTGTATTTGGCACCGAACCATTATAGATCGTTGTATTTGTAATTATGCATTATCTCATTCTCTCTTATAGTATATTTGTTAGTCTAATTCTATAGTTTCTTACTACATACACTTCACTTATATACAGTAAAACTATAATTAGTGTATATAATTATTTTATTTTTTTTAAAAATCTAATTTATCCCTCCTCCTTCTTTTGGGAGGATGTATCCTTGAAAAATAGACAAGAATCCACTTCAAAGGTGGAGGATCAAGGTGAGTGAGAAAGTTGTTGGAACTACTGGTACATATGGATATTTCTAGTGATCCTATGCCAGTATCATATAGAGTTAACATATATTCTACTACATTTATCTATGATTTAAGCAAAAAGTTGTAGATATATTTTATCTAAGAAAAGTTAGTAGCAACATTCTTCAATATTCAAAGAACTTATAATGATTGTAAAAAGATAAAGCAATAAAAAATTAAAAATGCTAAGTTTAGACAAAAGTTTAGAATAGACATTAGAAGGATTTGAAAATATTGTAAGGAGAATATACTTCAGAAGAATTTAAAAAATATTATAATGAATAGGATATCCTATAATAGTTCAAAGTAGCATATTCTCCTCAATAAAATTGCTTATTGCTAAGGACAAAACTGAACAATCCATGATATAACAAGAAGCATGCCAAAAGAGAAGCATCTATTGAGGCATTCTAGGTAGAAGCAATAGCTAATGCAATGTCCAACCAAGAATATGATAGATAAGACACTATAAGAAGCATGGAGAGTGGTCATAAACCATGTGTTGATCACTTAAAAGTATTTAGATGCATAGTCTATGCTCAAGTTCTGAAAGAAAAAATGGAAGAAGTTAAATGATTGAGTCAAGAAATGTATCTTCATTGGTTACAAAAAGCTCTCAAAAGTCTACAAGCATGATTATCCAAAGACAAATAAAGTTATCATCAACCGAGATGTAGTCTTTAATGAAAGCATTGAATGGGAATAGAATGAGAAAGAAAAAGACAAAAGCAAAAGAATCATTGATAAGGAAGAGATTTTAATAATTTAAAAGTACATGATGATGGTTTGATTACATCACTAGGTCAAATGAGTACAACTCCATTAAGTAAACCTTCATCTCCAGCTAAGAACTTTTTATCATACCCCGACCCAATGACATAAGCAGAGCACATGGCAAATGGCCACACATCAATAGAGTTTGATCCTTACATGACATGTAAGGATTGCCTTCTTCGTATGTGCCAACTTAAAATCTAGGTAGTGGTATTAATATAGAAACAATACAAACTGATGCATTCTACATGCCTATTTTTCATAAAATTATTGTTTTTCTTATTCTTAATTTATTTACTGGGCTGTCTAGCTTGATATCCAATGCTCATTATTGTTACTTATCCTAAGAACTAAACTAGCATAGGGTTTTGCTTCAATAGAATAATTAGAAACAGAGTTTGATTTTCTTCACCCTCTATTAGGGTTTCTTAAAGTTTGATGTAAGACCTTGGGTATTATAGGATTATGTGAAACATTCAGTTTAGATTTTAATTTTAAATTTAAAGTTTGAACTTTAGTTATTAGATTTATTTTGCTACTTGATTATACATCATGATAAGATAGATTCCATGCTTGTGGGGAGAGTTTTCTAAAAGTATGTAGCAATTGCCTCATTTTTGGCATATGAATTTGGGTTAAAAATGTGATAAATTAGAATGGTATCAAAGCATAAATGAATAAATTATAATACATAGAGTAAAATATAGGATGGATGTAGGTGGGTACATCCTAATGATATTGGAGTGTAAGTCCGTATAATTGTTATAAATGTGGTAATTAGCTGAAGGGCTAATCAAGATGGATATACTTGAGGCAAATTGGTGACAAGACTTAAAAGTTCCCCTTTGGCTTTACCTTCAATTTGAAATTTTGAATATTTTATTTTATCATATAGAGTAGTATTTTGGTAGAAAGTTATCTAGTAAATCTAGAGAATTTTGGTAGTTTGATCAAAGTGTGCAGCAGAAGTTCTGGTGATCTGAATTATTTTTAAATTGGTTATAACAATAATTTGATTCAAAAGGTATAATGATGAAAGACTTGGTTTGACTTTTTTACATTAGAGGAGGGTTTATTAACGTAGGAAAAAAAAACCAATTGAAAATTGAAGGATGACTTAAGACAATAATCCTCCAATGGCTTGATCTCTAATGGGGGCTAGAAAATCTAGCCTCCACTGACTGTTCAATTGCCCCCACACCTTCCTTTGATCCTCACCACTATCTATTATATAACCATCATCAGAATACCCATCCCTTCCTTTTCATTCTCCTTCTACCACATAACTATTATGCCAGTTGGAATCATGGCCATAAACTTACTAGAGCAAAGGTAACAACCTCAGTTTTTCTTCTCCTCATCTTATCCTACTACACCAGAACAAAATGATGCTGCTGAAAGAAAACATTGACATATTGAAGAACTCGGGCTTGCTGCATTTTTTGAAGCTTCTATACCTATCTACTTGTTGGAACACCTTCCCCAAGTAGAGGACTACTGGAACTAGCAAGGATCAGTGAGGATTTGGCTGTTGTATGGCCAAGATCATCCAATATCTTGAAACCCTAGTGCCTCCACAAGAAACCTTAGATTTGTGCACCTTGTCTTCAAGATTGGATTGTGCACAGCACAAAGAGGTTTTTATGGAGTTCTTTCAACCTAAGAACAACCTAGAACTACTCTTTCATAGATGCTAGGGTTGGCCACAAGAAAAAATGTGAAAGAGAGAGAGTTCCTAGAGATTGGGACTCTCTAGCTGCGCACGTGAGGAAAGAAGATATGGGTGGGGGCACTGCTTCCAGGTGCATTTCCATTCCTTGGGTAGTGTGAACCAGAGGGAGAGGGAGTAGAGAAAGAGGTTAGGATTTGGGAGAAAACGATTTGATCTATCTCATTGAAACTCGAATAATCAATACAAATACAAAGGCTTTCATGGTCTAGTCTAGACACATGATTCCAAGCCCAAACCAAACAACTCTCATGCTAACTCAATATATGAAAACACACACCCAAGCCCCATGTACACCCATGGTCTCATGTGTTCTCACACCTTGGACTCAAACTTAGCCCAAAAAATAAGTTAGCGCATCAAAACCCCTAAATCCCGGGCTTTGATCCATGAAGGCTGCATACCTTCACCCTAGGGCCTAAACCAGCCCTAGAATCTCAATGATAGCTCCATGGAGTCTAAACCATGGCCCTACCTTGGCCACCAAAGTCTTAAGAGCATCACATCTGAACCTACAATCTCTATCTTGGTGCCCCATAGCCTCTGCAAAGTCTGATCTATCCATCAGATCTATTAGTACCACACATCTATGAAAGCTATCCCTGGAAAGAGTCTTCATCAATGCATCAGCTTGATTCTCTTTGATATAAAATTTGACCAACTCCACCTCACTCTCTTCTACAAGCTCTATAAGCTGGTGATATCTAATATTGATATGCATGGTCCGAGCATCATACACAGCATTCTGGATCAAGAACAGTGCACTTTGGCTATCATAGTGCACCCTGATGGCCTACTGTGCAAGCTCCATCTCCAATACCAATCTTTACAGCCACAATGCCTCTTTGGTTGCCTCCGTAATGCCAATATACTTTGCTTCAGTGGTGGATAAGGCTGTTATAGGTTGCAAAAAAGATCTCCAGGTAATTGGACCTCTATTCAGGCTAAACACAAAACCTATGGTAGACCGTCTGGTATCTACATCTCCTCCAAAATTTGCATCCACAAACCCAACTATCTAATCCCGAACCTCCTTGGACATGTTAGAGCTTCCTCAGCACCACCTTGCTGCCCATAATAGATGCTAACTCCAACTATGCCCACCAAATACCTAAAGATGCCCTTCAGTGCTTGCCAATGCTCCTTGTCAGGGTGTGCCATGAACCTGCTGACCTGGCTAACTGCATGGGTAAGATTCGACCTACAACACACTATCGTGTACATGAGGCCTATGGTATCCTCCTTCAAAGGTATATGGTATCCTCCTCATCTCTTCAACCTCCACCTCAGTCTGGGGTGACATTGACTTCGAAAGGCTGATATGACTGGCTAACGATAGTGCTGCTAGTTTCGCATCCTGCATGCTGAATCTCTCCAAAATCTTTTGAATGTAACCCCTCTGAGACAAATGCAGCACTCTCTTAGTTCTATCCCTAAAGATTTTCATGCCTAAGATCTTCATAACGGGATCCAAATCCTTCATCTCGAACTCCTGAGACAAGGCTACCTTCAAATCTTGCACTACCCTTCTGCTCTTGCATGCTATTAACATGTCGTCTATATACAAAAGCAGATACAATCTAGACTCATCCTCAAGGGTTTTGATATATATACAAGGATCAAAATCACACCTAGAAAGGCCGATACTCCTCACATATGAATTGAAGAATTTGTACTACTACCTTAGTGATTGCTTCAATCCGTACAGTGAATGCTATAGTAGACAGACCTTTCTTCTAATCTTGATTTCTCGAACCCCTTTGGCTGCTCTATGAAGATCTTCTCCTTCAAATTCTCATGGAGAAAGGCCATCTTGATGTCCATCTGCTCCAACTCCAAGTCTGGACTACTACAATGCTCAACAGCACCCTGATGGATGTATGCCTGACGATCAGGGAGAATATCTCACTGTAGTCTATGCCTTCTTTCTGAAAGTACCCTTTGGCCATCAATCTTACCTTGTATTGATACCCTCTACTCTGAAGGCCCTCCTTGTATTGGTAAATCCATTTGCATCCAATGGGTTTCTTCCCTCTCGCAGTTGCACCAACCACCAGGTCTGATTTTTTTGAAATGACTGCATCTCTTTAGTCATTGCTGGAGCCACCTATCTCTGTCAGATCTTTTCACTACCTCCTCAAAGGTGTGAGGGTCTCCATTTGCTATCACCAAGCATAGGACACCGATTCTTCAAAGCCATATTGATCCGGTTGCCTTATATCCTTTTGGGCTTGTGCAGTGCTACCCCGATTTTTGTTCTGAATCAACTTGTTCCATTGTACCCCTTGACTTCAACCTCCCATCTCAGCCCTCTCCACCTATGGAGACAACTTTAGAAGTACTCCACCTGAATATCATATCCTCCAAGTTTCCTACAAAAGGCAAAATAGAATTTGAAGCTAGCTACCAACTTTTCCTTATTGGGCCTCCTGCTGCTCCACCTGCTCCTCCATACCTCCTTGCCTCCTTAGACTGATAACTCCTCAAAGACCACATCCCTACCGATGGTGGCCTTCTTCACCAAAGGATCCATAGTTGGTACCCTTTGACTTCATGTGGATAGCCAAAAAACACCATCTTCTTCGACTTGGGGTCCAACTTGCTCCGCTCACCACATCCACATGCACATAGGTGTGCAACCAAACACCCTAAGATGACTGAGCTCCACCATCCTTCCAGACCATACCTCCCCTAAAACCTCCCATCTAGCTTGGTGTGTGATGATCGGTTCACCAAGTAATATGCTGCATTGATTGTATCCATCCAGAAGCCTTGGAAGTCCTGATTGCAGTCTCATACACCTAGCCTTCTCCAGGAGGGTTCGGTTCATCTTCTTGGCTATCCATTTTACTGAGGAGTTATCCTAACTAAAAAATATATTTTGATACTGCATTCCTTACAAAAACTCTGAAACTCTTGTTGGTGAATTCTCCACCATTATCTGATCGAAGACACTTGACACTGCAGCCTTGTTCCTTTTCAACCTCGGCTTTCCAAAGCATGAATTTCAAGAAGGCTTCTGATTTCTCCTTAAAAATACACCCACACCTTTCTTGAGAAATCATCTATCAGTGTCATAAAATACCTCCCCCATTTCTGACCAAACTGGGGCTAGACCACATAGATAGTATGTCCAAGCTCCATGATCCTGCATGCGGGCTGAGCTAATGGCAAACTTGACTCTGTTTGTTTGTCCATCTAGCATGGCTCACATACCTCTGAAAATCCACCATCCAGATCAAGGATCATCCCACTTTTGCTCATCTATCTCATACCACGATCTTCATGTGGCCCAGGCAGTAGTGCCACAAGTGGTATACATCTGCTGATCCTGTGCTGCTGCTGCTGCTCAAATCTCCTAGTTACTATAGACTCCTCCATCCTACATAGATTATTCTCTATCCTCCTCTCTCTCATCACCACCATAGCTCCCTTGGTAATGTTCAAAACACTACTCCTGAATGACTGCTGAATTTGTAGCCACTCCGATCTCTAAGTAGCCCAATGACACTAAATTCTTTTTCAGCTCTGGGATGTGCTTTACATTGGTGAGGGTCCGCACCATCCCATCGAACATCTTCATTCTAATGGTCCAATGCCAGCCATCTTTCAAAGATGATCATCTCCAAGTGTCACCCTCCTCATCAGTTTTGGTGTATGTAGCGAACCAAGATCGATTCGGGTGTCATGGTAAGAGCAGGTTGAATCCAGGGTCCAAATCTCTGTGCTACTCTCGTGACCATCTGAGACAACCAAGAGGTCATCCTCCACCTCACTATTAGCCACGCATTCAGTGAATCAGATCCACTCTTCTCCCCTTGCTTCTTCTTTCAAAATGGGCAATCTTGCTTGAAGGACCCTAACTCTTTATATTTGAAGCATTTGACTTCCCTCTTGCCCTTCCGAAACTTGGATCATCCTCTAGACTTACTCCTATCCCTGCCTCTTCCAGTCTCTCCCCCACGACCAAACCCTCATGGAGAACTTCTTTTTTGGTCAACTTTCCTGCTGTTCATTGGATCTGAGTACCGAGACAATATCTTCGTAGAACAGGATCTCCTTCCCATACAATCGCATAGTCACCAATGGATCAAATAAAGAGGATAGTGAGTACAACAGTAGAAGGCTCTTATCTTCCTCCTCCATCTTACTCTGAGATTCAGCAAATCATTGTTCAATTGATCGAACTCTGGATGTGCACCATGACATCCCCGCCTTCATGCATCCGAAGGCTGTACAGATGCTTTTTCAACATCAATTTGTTGCACATATTTTTTTCACATATAACATATGCAATTTCGATCAAAGTTTCTTTGGAGTCCTCTCCTCCAGCACTGAGTATAATACTACATCAGCCAAACAACCTCTAATGGTTGCACATGTCTATTTCTCCAAAGACATCCACTGTCGATCACTCATCCCTTCAGGCCTATCCTTCAATGTCAGATCCAATTCATGTTGGCCCAATAGGTCCTCCACCCTGACCTTCCATAGGAAAAATCTTCTTTTCCCATCAAATTTCTTGAAACCCCTCCCTGGGACCAAGACCTAGAAGCCCCCAGAGACAGCATCGCCCATTGTTGAGGGGCTGGTCATTGTAGAGGAGGTTCACCAACTATACTCTTTTGAACACATCTGACTCAAGTACTAATAGACATCAAGGAGTAGGTACCCAGGGTGGGAAAAATGTGCTCTCGACCAGAACAATGCAATTGGCACAAATATTGCCTCTACCATCATGACCATGGTCATGATATCAGAACTACATCCAACTTCAAGATAAAATTGAGGATTTCATCTGGTGGGGTTGACTAGATCATTTCATCCATGGATAAGGGTGGGGCCTAAGGAGCCACCAAGGGCACCTCACCATTTGAAACAACCTTGGTAGGAGGATCTAGTCGAGAACTGACCTGTGGCAAGCATAATCAATGCATCATTTGGGGCATGGCAGATTAGAGCTTAGAGAGTCAACCAAAAGATAAAAATCTAAAGAAGTTATCACTTTCTCTGAGAAAGATGTGAAGAGGGTCCAATTCCCATACAATGATGTGGTACTTGTATCTTTAAATATTGTAAATCATGATATATGTCGCATCTTGGTAGATAACTTAGCCAATGTATTATTTTATGATGCTTTCTCCAAAATGGATATTTCTTCAGATCGATTGGACAGACTAGATTTTCCCATAATAGGCTTCATTAGAGATGCCATATCGGTTGAAGGGGTCATTATCTTGCCAGTCACGGTCAGTCAGGAGCATCGATAGTTGACCACCTACATCGACTTCTTGGTCATCGGGGCACCCTCGATCTTTAACACTATCTTGGGGCAATGAGGGCTAAACACCCTTGTAGCCATGATGTCGACCCGCCATGTGCTAATGAAGGTCCCAACTAAGCATGGGGTTGGAGAGTCCACAGAGATTAAGCACTGGCTCAGCACTACTATACAACTACCCTTTAGAGGGCAAGATTATCTGATGCTCTTCCTATTAAAGGACCCGACATCCACGACAAACTGACCAAAGAGCAGGGAGAACTGGTGGAAGACCTGGTATCAATTCCTTTGAATGACAAAAATGATGGGAACATGGTATGGATCAGGTCGAACTTAAATGAGGTAACTTGAAACTAGCTAATTTTTTTTTTATAAGAAAATGTAGATGCCTTTGCTTGGTTAGCCATAGGTATGCCAGAGATTGACCCTGAAGTCATAATGCATCGGTTAAATATGGATTCTCTACACCAACCTATCAAGCAAAAGAAGCAAAGATTCACTCTAGAATGCTAGAAGGCTATCTCTAAAGAGATGGACAAGCTAATTGATGCCAGCTTCATCAGAGAGGTGACCTATCTGGATTGGCTTACAAATATGTCCTTGTCAAGAAGGTAAATGAAAAATGATGAATTTGTATAGACTTCACCAACTTAAAAAAAGCTTGCCCAAAGGATAGCTACCCTTGTCTCGGATCCATCAACTATTGGATGCAACATCGGGCCATAATCTCCTCACTTTTATAGATGCCTTCTCCGACTACAACCAAATATGGATGTACCTGAAGATGAGGAGAAGACCAATTTTATAACTGATTAGAGTCTTTTTTGTTATCGGATCTTGTCTTTTGGCTTGAAAAATGTAGGAGCCATCTATCAGCCACTGGTGAACAAAATCTTCAAGAAGCAAATCAGCTAGAATATGAAGATATATATGGATAATATGTTAGTCAAAAGCTGAGCCATGGAGGACCATGTCACTGACCTCAGAGAAACTTTTGCCACCCTCCACAAATACCAAATGAAGTTAAACCCATTGAAGTGTGCCTTTGGGGTTACTTCAGAAAAGTTTCTTGGCTTCATGGTCTCATGCCACGATGCCAAAGCTAATCTAAAAAAATCAAAGCAATACAAGATATGGTTCCCTCAAAGTCAATAAAAGAAGTACATCACTTTTGGGTAAGGTGGCCATCCTTAATCGATTTATTTCTTGATCGATCGAGTGGTGTCTTCCCTTTTTTAAGATTTTGAAGTAGCCACAACACTTTAAGTGGACTGAAGAATGCAGCAGGCATTCAGGAGTTGAGGAACTACCTTAGTATGGCACCACTACTGAGCAAACTAGAGTCAAGTGAAGAGTTGTACCTTAGTAGTATCACTAGTAGCAATAAGTTCAGTGCTTATCTGTAAGGAATGCAAGATTCAAAGGCCGATTTACTATATCAACAAAACCCTTCATGATGAAAGACAGATATTCGAGGCTCGAAAAGCTGATCTACACCCTCATCATCATCTTGACTTGAAAGCTCTGACTATACTTTCAAGCCCACACCATAGTACTTTTAGCTGACCAACCCATGAGCCTATCTTGCATCAATAAGATACACCAGGTTGGCTAGCAAGTAGGTGATCGAACTAACAAAGTTCGATATAAAGTTCTAACCTCATCCTTCCATCAAGGCACAAATATTGGCTGACTTCATCTTAGAATGCATAATACTTGAAGAGGACCCGAAGGAAGGGAGCCACCGAAGGAAGATCTATCCAAAAGGAGCCCAAGGAATTATGGACCATATTGGGATTTGGTGCCTTAAATTTGATCCATAGAAAAAAAATCAGATGCAGAGAAGCCTAGCATGCAGTGCATGATGCGAGGAGCCCGAAAATGTGGCTCGAAGGCAGGCCCGTAGGCCTTGCCTATGGCCCAAGCCACTGCAGCACGTGCAACCGGGCTTGCTACATGCTAGGCTAGTGTGCGAGCATCCAGATGTGCTCAGGCCAGTCGAGCACGCAGGCCAGAATGCATGTTGGAGCACGTGTGGGGGTTTTGAATCATGGTCCATGGTGGACTGTAGGAGGAGACACGGTCCATGCATCTGTCATGGACCACCCCGGTCCAAATGCAAAAAATCGCAATGCATGGGACTTGGGGGCATGTGCAGGTGATGTGGTGCATGAGGGGAGGTTGGTTCACGACCCGTTTCATGTGGTGCGGTCCATTCATGTGGTCTACATGCAGGTGTGCACAATCGACGGTTCAGAGAGCTCAAGGGCACGATTAGACGGCAGTTGGATTTTTGGACTTGATCAAGATTGTGCTTAGGGTTATAAAGTTTTGTTAGGACTTTATTTCAAATCTTTTTAAAGGCTGATGGTTTATGGAGCTAGTAGGCATCAACAGCAATGATAGAGAAGACTGAAAAGCGGCTTGAGTAAGTAGCAGATAGATCAATCAAGAGTATCCTAGAATAGCTGTGGGAGTGGTCGTGAGTGTAAGGACAGGTTGAGGCATGATGTAGCTACTGAAAGCATCACAGAAAGCATCTAGGGGCGTCATGGACCTTGGCATGGTAGGCTTGTGAAAAGATCTCCTTGGAGGAGTTATGAAAACTTTTATAAGAGTTATGGTTTTATTGAGAGAGAGGTTGGTATATGAGAGTTGAGAGTGTGTAATCTCCTCTTGTACTTATTATTTTCTCTTATAGTGAAGCTTGCATGCCCATAGAGGTAAGCCTTGGGTTGATCTATGTATTTAATTATGTCCTTTATTTTATCTCTTCTTTCTTCTATTGCGATGTCGACACCATCATCGGTATTGAGACTGGGATAGGGGATCCATATTCCACACTCATGACGGATCCTCCCCAATAAGTGATATCAGAGTTGCAACAGACCATGCATGTGGATGGATCATCAAGCACTGCCAGGTCAAGGTGAGGTTTATCTTCACCAGATCAGAAGGAACCACCCTAGAGTATGCCTTGCACTTCGACTTTCTAACCACCAATAATAAAGTAGAATATGAACCTCTTAATGTCAGATTAAAAATCACAAAAGAGCTAGGCATACAAAGTTTGAGAGTCTATAGTGACTCTCAGTTGATGGTAGGACAAGTCTGAGGGGACCATGAAGCCAAGGAGAAAAATATGAAAAGATACATGCATAAGATATAAAATCTAATCTCTATATTCACCAACTTTGATATTCCATAGGTTTCAAGGTCAGAGAACTTTCGAGCCAACCTGTTATCCAAGTTGGCAACTTCGGCACCAGAGGACCTGCCAAGGAGTCTTTTTCTGAAATAATAAAAGAACCCAGCACCGAAGGGCCCACTTCATTTTTGTAGGTGAATAGCGAACTAAGTTGGATAGATCGAGTAATCCTCTTTCTCAGAGATGGGACATTGCTATTAGATCTGAAAGAAGCTCGAAAACTCAGAAACCAAGCAACCCGCTACATCTTATATGATGATGAGTTGTACAGAAGGTTCTTTTTTTTACCACTCCTCAAGTGCCATGCCCCTCCAAGACTTATTATACCCTACATGAGATGCATAAGGGATATATGAAAATCATTTGGAGAGCAAGTCGCTAGCATACAAAGTACTTAGTAAGGTATTATTGGCCTACTATACAATAAGATGCGATCAACCTAGCCAAATAATGTGATAAGTGCCAACAGAATACAAACATTCAATACTGACCTATCGTACCACTGACTCCCATTAGCACCTTTTGGCCCTTTATATAATGGAAGATGGACATCCTTAGTCCGTTCCCTTAAGCATCAGGTTAATGAAAGTTCCTACTTGTCACCAGCAATTACTTTACCAAGTGGGTGGAAGCTAGACCTCTAACCCACATCACCAAAGTTAAGGTAAAGGACTTCATATAAAAGTCCATCATATACTAATTTGATCTCTCGTGAGTGTGATTGTAGATAATAGGATCATCAGTTCATCAGTGTCCGATTTGCTGAATTTTATCAGGACCTAGGCACTCACACGACCTTACATTAGAGGTGATTCTTAGGCCAACGGGGAGGTCAAAGTGATTAATCAAACTCTTTTACGGGTTTGAAATCCAAGCTAGATTGCACCCAGGGATCGTGGGCTGAGACCTTCACCATATACTTTGGATTTACTGAACTATGTAGAGAAATACCCATAAAAAGATCCTTTTTAGCCTCTCCTATGGATCGAAAATAGTCATCCCTATGGAGATCGGACTCTCCTCTATACAAGTTGAAAGTTACCATGACTAAAATAATCTGAAATTACTCCAAGCAAACCTAGATTTACTCGAGATCCGAGAAAAATTTGAGTCAGGATGTCATCTATCAACATAGAGTCGCATGGTACTACAATTACTGTGTTTGTGGTAAAAAATTAGGATTGGCAATCTGGTGCTACACCAGGCCGAAGTATCACAATCAAATGAATGGGGTAGCCCTCTCTTAATTGGAAAGCCCTGATCGAGTAGACGAGGTCATTAGACTCAAAACTTACCACCTGAAGCAATTGGATGGAATCCCACTGCAATGATCATGAAATTTGAACAATCTACTGATGTATTATTAATAAATGTAAATAAGCACTCTCAATAAAGTCTTTTTTTTTTAATCAACAAGCTTACAGATAAATAAAAGCCTTTACCAAACCATCCAGAATAAAAAAGACCTCGCCCGAGCCACGATGAGTGCCTTGAAGATGCTTCATTTCTGAATAAAATAGCCACAAAAAAGATGCTTCATCTTTAGATGAATATAGCCATGATGGGTTCCTCAAAGGTGCTCCATCTCTGAATGAATATAGTTAGAAGTTCTTCAAAGTGCTTCATTTCTGAGTAAAAATAGCCATGAGAAGGGCACTTCTTCTCCAGACAAATATAACCATTATGAGCTTCTCGAAGGTGCTTCATTTTCAAATAAAATAGACATGAAAAAATATTTCGTCTCCAAATGAATATGGCCACAATGGGTTCCTTGAAGGCACTTCATTTCTAAACAAAAATACCCATGACAATGGTGCTTCGTCTCCCGATGAATATAGTCAGGAGTTTCTCAAATATGCTTTATTTTCAAATAAAAATAGCATGAGAAGGATGCTCATGTTGAATGAATATAACCACAATAGTTCTCGAAGTGCTTCTGCAAAATGTATCAAATAATAGCATGAAAGGATGCTTCATGTTTAATGAATATAACCACAATAGTTCCTCGAAGGTGCTTCATTTCTGAACAAAAATAGTCTGAGAAGGATGCTTCATCTTTAGATGAATATAGCCATGATGGTGTTGGGTTAGACGTCTTGAAATTCGACCTATAGGAGCCAAGACAGAGAAACCCACACAAGAAGACCCACGGACGTGATAGGTGGGGCCTGAGGGCCTACAGCTAGCAGGGGGCCCTGACCCAGATGCAACCCAGCGCATGGGCATGCATGGGTGTGGCCCAGTGCGGGCGCGTGTGGGTCGACCGCAGGCATGACGGTCCACACATGAGGCATGGACCAGATCTGCTTCCCTTGCACTTCGCACAGTCCATGATGGACTAGCGATGTTTCCATATGGTTTCTCATGGTCTACGGTGATCTACAGTGTGTGGGAGCATGATCAAGTGGCTGGCGACACATGCAGAAGCAATCCGACGGTTAAGGGATTTTCTCGAGTTTTAATTAGAGTCCTATTTTTGATCTGGGCTCGGGTTGTGGCCTTTAAAAGGCCCTGTGGAAAATAGAGATCAGTGTGCAGCCGAGAGCTACAGCCAGGAGCAGTCGGTAGAGCAGATGCAGATAGAGTACCGATAGAGGGTCGGTGGCAGAGTAGAGAGTCAGGCAAAGAGCAGCAACGGCCATGTGAGTGGCCGTAAGGTATGATATAGCGGCTTGGATCACAGAAAGCGTCCTGGGGCTTTGAGGACCCTAGCACTAGCAGCCTATGAGAGGATCTCCTTGAAAATTTTGTGAGAGCTTTTATGAGGGTGAGTGCTTTTTGTTGAAAGAGTTTGTGTATGAGAGTTGAGAGTGGGTGTTCTCATCTTGTATTTATTTCTTTCTCATAGTTAAGCTTGCATGACCCATGGAGACAGCACTTGGGCTAATCCATGTACTTGATTGGGTGTTCTTATTTTATTTCTTCTTTCTTCCTACTACAAAGAGTAGTACCAGATCTACCCAACAAATGGTATCTGAGCTAGGTGGTGCTAGGGTGGTGTTGACCCCAACAAGTGGTATCAGAGTCAGGTGATATCAGAGTGCAGGTTGCGACAATGGTGACCAAGATTGAAGATGAAAATAGATGCAATCAAGGTTGATCAACCATGAAGGGTTGATCGATGCTTTCTTATGCAAGGAGGAGCCATCTACAATAAGGATGCTAGTAGGAGCCCAGTGCGAGATGGAGCTTCAGGTAGAGGTGGATCGGACATAAATGAAAGACTCAGGAGGATGATAAATGAGTCATCAAGAGGCCATCTCGACAAGTCTCAGATCATGCAGGACAGAGATGGGATCGAGTAATCTAGCTCGACTCCCATGTTTATGCATCCATGAGTAGCAGACATTTGTCCTAAGACATGCAGGTGAGAAGATCCAAAAACCTTCAGAGTCAGATGGAGGTTGAATGTCGAGTTGAGGTGGAGATTGTTGAATTAAGAATCTCAAAATTGACCTACAGGAGCCCAAAATGGAGAAACCCATGAGAGAAGACCCACAGATGCGAGAGGTGGGGCCCGAGGGCTTGCAGGCCAGCATGGAGCCCAGCCCATGGGTGCGGCCCACAAACGAGTGGCCCGCCGCGGGTGTGGCCCAATGCACAGGCATGCTAGCATGGCCCAGCGCGGGTGTGCCCAGTGCACGACCCCAGCCAATGCAGGCGCACACAGGCCAACTGCAGGTGCGGTCCCTTCATGCGGTCCACGCACGAGGCATGGACCAGATCTACTTCCCCTCATGTTTTGTATGGTCCACGATGGATCGATGATGTTTTTAGATGGTTTCTCATGGTCTACGGTGGTCTACAGCATGTAGGATCAGGATCAAGTGGCGATGATGCACATGGGAGCGATCTAATGGTCATGGGGTTTTCTTGAGTTTTAATCAAAGTCCTATTTCCGATCTAGGCTCAGATTGTGGCCTTTAAAAGGCCCCTGTGGGCAACAGAGATCGGTGTGCAGCCAAAGCGGCAACCAGAGTAGTCGGCAGAGTAGACATAGGTAGAGTACCAACAGAGGGTTGGTGGTAGAGCAAAGTGATAGTAATGGCCGTGTGAGTAGCTGTGAGGCATGATGCAGTAGTTTGGATCACAGGAAGCATCCAGGGACTTCAAGAACTGACATTGATAGGCCTGTGAGAGGGTCTCCTTCGAAGATTTGTGAGAGTATTTGTGAGGATCAATACTTCTTATTGGAGAGGTTTGTGTATGAGAGTTTAGAATGGATGTTCTCTTTTTGTATTTATTTTTTTCTCATAGTGAAGCTTGCATGCCCTGTGAAAGTAGCACTTGAGTTAATCCATGTACTTGATTGTATGCTCTCATTTTATTTCTTCTTTCTTTCTGCTGCGATGAGTGGTATCAGATCCTCCCCAACGAGTAGTATTAGAGCTAGGTGGTGCCAGGGTGGTATTGACCCTAATAGATGGGTTCCTCGAAGGTGCTTCATTTTCAAACAAAAATAGCTACAAGAAGGGCATTTCATCTCTAGATGAATATTATCATAATGAGTTTCTTGAAGATGCTTCATTTTTGAACGAAAATATACATGAGAAGGATGCTTCATTTTTGAATGAATACAGTCAGGAGTTCTATAAAGGTGCTTCATTTCCAATGAAAATAGCAATAAGAAGAGTGCTTCATTTTCAAACGAATATAGTTAGGAGTTTCTCGAAGTTGCTTCATTTCTAAATAAAAATAGCCACAAGAATGGTACTTTATTTTTGAACGAATATAGTTAGGAGTTTCTCAAAGATGCTTTTTTTTAATAAAAATAACCATGAGAAGGATACTTTGAATATACCCTGAAGTTCCTCGAAGATGCTTCATTTTTAAATGAAAATAGCCACAAGAAGGGCACTTCATTTCTAGATAAATATAGCGAGAAGTTCCTCGAAGTGAGAATAGAGACTCCAACGGCCAAGAAAAGCTAACCTAAGGGATAACTAACCCGAGATACTAAACAAACTGAGTCTTGGACATCCCAAATGCAACAAAAAAACCCTCAAGTTGCAAACCCATACCCAACTCAAGGGGAGGCCTACACTAAAAGAATGAAGATCTCACCAATGCATCTTCAACATCAATACATTGACCACCTTAATGAAGATAGGGTGATAAAATCATCCACAGATGTAGAAGATAAAAAATCAATCATAGAAAAAAAAAAATAGGAGCAAAATGATATTTTATTAATTCCAAAGGTTGGGATAAATGATTATAGCATTTACAAGCCAAAACTGGCAAAAAAAGTAAAGAGTACAAATCCTTAATCACCCTGAGCTTCGGATAAGGGATCAATCCTAGTCTAAGAAGGTTCTCCTTCATCTTCATTCGCTACATTAATGATGACCATAGGAAGCTCTGAGTCATCGAGAGGTAGCTCCTTAAAGAGATCAGTTTCAATCCCACGAAGGAGCCACTTAGCTAAGGACTTGCATTTCCTAAATCCAAGCTAGTGAGCCATTAAGAATGCCTTCAACACCCCATGGATGAGCCCGACTTGATTCATGGCAAACTTCACCTCCATCGATCGACTTTGCCCTCGATAAAATTGGCCGCTGCCTTGCTTGCCACCAATTTCAACTGAAGCTCCGCTGCTATTGACTTCCCCTCATTGATTGAATACTCCAATGTGGCAATTCTCTCCTATGCCATTAAAAGCTCTTTTCAAAGTCAAACAACTTTTCGATGGCACCCCATTTCACTTTTTTAGCCACCTTACCTAAATCCACAAAGTGTTCTAGGGAAGCGATCTTCTCTAAGCCATATGGAGTTTATTGCAGGATCATGCAATTCTTTTAGCAGCACCCCACTTTGCTTCCATGATATCCTTATCCAATTTTGTGCAAGCTTCAACTAAGCGCTTCTTCTTTGAGTCATATGACTTGTCCATCCACCTGATATTTTTTCTAAGGTGTTTCATTTCGTAAGAGCCTCAGTGTAGATTTTCCCTCTCTCAAAAGTCCTTCAACATGCCTTGAAAGCCTTCTTGCTAGCCTCAGCCTCCTTTTCAAGAGCCTCAATTCGAGAATTGATAGGTAGAGCCATGGCTCATGATAAGGGTTCAACACATGATAAATAATCATACAACCACAAAGACATACCAACTAGACTGCACAAGAGAGATAGCAAATACAACAAAAATAAAAAAAAAGCCTCAAATTGTAAAAGTTCTTTTATTAAATAAAAAATTCATCTTTATATGATAGATGAAATAGGAAAACAAAGATATTACAAAATTGAAGCCTAAGAGGAGGTATTAATGACCTCGAGCTGAGAAACTTCTGAAGAGTCGCAAAAACTTTTGTTGGTGCTCCAGAAACCTCTTTGACGACTTCAAGCTTTAGCTGAATGGGCAAAAATAATATTCTCAGAAGGTGTATTTATGAGCACATCTCTAAAGGCACACATGACACTTCGAATCTGGGCAAATCCATCATCTGGCATCTCTTCACAAGTTCCATCAACTTCCTGATATGATGGTTCAGCCTATCCATAAACTGCAGATGCGCCATTTTGCTCAAGAAATAGAGATATGGCACATGTCTTCAATCGACTTGATCTAACTATACTACCTTCGCCAACCCTATTCTGCTCGAACTCAGAAGTAGGGGGCATATGTTATGGGAAGAAAATTTGATGCCTTGGTCATAGCCAACTCAAGGTGGCTATAGATCCATGTATCGTCGTTGACCTATGCATAGGCCATCGACCCTTGTCCTCACACCCTCCATGCATCGGACATCGATCTAGGCTTCAGACATTGATCCTTATGCCAGCTACCGATTTATGTATCTACTGTTGAACCTCTATCTTTAATAGTATGCATGGCAAGCTGCTGATCTACATTCCCTCTGACTCTTGCTTTGACCATCATATTCGAAAGGGTTGACAAGAGACTCCCATGCACTCCCTTCAAATCGCGCAACCGCTAGAAGTAGCTGGCCAAGGGCCGGATAAGGCAACCACAACTATCTAATCTTGGAAAATCAATCCAAAATCTTAGAATGATGCATCGAAGGAGTCGAGATGGCCTCCAACTCTTTTCTTTTATGGCTTCCACCTCAATCTATAAATAGAGGTAATCAGAGGACCTCTAAGATGTGCAATTTTTTTCTCGTGCTCTCCTTCCCATATGTTTTGTGAATTTCTGACTTGAACATCGGAGGATCTCTGCTAGAACCAACTCTAATAGGAATTTATTTTGCAGGATCAATCTTCAACTTCTTGCTAACTACCGCCCAACTTCAGCCAATCCGGTCCAAGCCAAAAATCTACAGGAATTAAAACTATGCCCATTGTGCTGAGCTCCTCGTATTTGTGAGACGACGATCTTCAATCGAGAGGAAGATGGAAAGGTCATTAGGCCTGCTAGAATAAACATCAAACTCTTCACTGCTTGGATTCTAGGTTTGGCACTGCAATTTATGGCCAAGTGGCCAAAACCTCGACATAGGAAGCACCTTTGACCATTCTGATAGTTTTGTTGGAAGTGTCCAAGGTTGCTGCAGTGGAAACAGATTCCTGGTCTAAAGGACGAATGGACCGTGGCTTTGGGATCTAGTCAGACAGCCCGAGAGGAGCAAGGAGGGGGAAGAGGAGGGAGGAATAGGGGAATAGATGCGTGCACTAAACAAGGAATGGCGAGGGAGCTGAACAATGAAGGAATCTTTAAAAAGATCACTCGACTTTCTAGGGAAAGGGCAGAGGAAGAGGGGGGTGTGGGGTGTGTGGAAGATCTAGCATCTCTACTCACTTTAGTAGCGTAGGGAGTTCTAGATCCAGAGACACGGTGCTTGCCCCCCATGAGATGAGTCAAACCTCCAGGTTGGAACAAGGATCAAGATGCTCTTCTATGACTCGATTGCCAAAACTGATGTTGAAGCTGCCGGCGACCCCTAGCATCTCCAAGGTCCCATGCTATCGAGGAAAGCTACCTAGGGCTCCATTTGGGTCATCCAAACATATTTTTTTTAATAAAAAAATCAAAATATGTTCAATGAATGAATAAGCACCTTGCATAGATATCTGGGCCAATTTTTTTTTATTAATTGATTAGAAAATACTGATACATGTTGTTGCATCCAATCCCTATTACATTCATTGTCAGTAAAAAGCACCCCAAAATAAAGTCTACACTGATCAAATTATGTCGACGGAGATCCTCTGATGCTTAAGTCAATGAGTGATGAACAGTAGATGAATATTCAAAGAAGTAGAGTTCAGCTCTCAAGAGTCCTTACCAAATGCTGTTCATTTATCTCCTTTTATAGATGAGTTGTTATATCGTTTGTAATGGTTAGATATATGGGTTTCGCTTGTTTCGACATTATGTGATCATGAGATGGGTGGTTATACCCACTGATCATGTTCTGATCATTATGTACTTTCTGTGCTGGCATTTCAGGTAAGCCGACTTTATATCGGTAATTAGAATATATCGATCATATATCGACAGTTGTGAAAGTCTGAATGATCATCGATCAAACTCTGATATGCCGATGGTCATCGATCTAAATCAGTCAGATTATCATAGTTGGAGTTTGTTGATGGCTAAGGATAGTCGATTGTTGGTTGGCAAGCCAATTGATAGTCGGCAGTTTATGTTTATGAGGCTGATTGAAAATCGAAATCGGAGAGTCGACTGAATTGCCCCAACATATGTAGTTACGGGCCTATAAACAAAGCTTCAAATAGATCCAAAATGCATATCAACTAAACCATTTCCAGCTTGTGGATCTAAAGCTTGTCCATTAGCAGTAGAAATTAAAGCTAGTTCCTTCCCTTCTGTAGTGGGAAATTTCTTCTAAACTTACTTCTAATTCAATTCACACTCCAGAGGAACTGAAGCATCTCTATCTAAACACTCCCTCATATGATATTGTTGAAAATAAATAAACTTAATTATGCATGGAATCAAGAGATGTTGGTCAAAGAAACCTTTTCTATTCTCAAGAGACTTATTTCAAAAAAAGTATTGAAATTAGTAAACTAAATTAATGTTATCTTGTTATTAGCAATGACTTTTAGTGTTTTCTATGAAATGCACTTAGAATTTCTCTCCATATATAAAACCAAAGTGTCATTCATAAATATGACTCTTGATATTTTATGTAGAGGATGTTAAAGAATTGTAAAATCATCTATATAAAGGGATGTACTTAAGTCACTTGGGATTAAGAGAGTTGAAAGAGTATCAAAAAAAGCTAAAGTTCTCTTCTTACAAAGAGCTCTATCCTCTTCATTTCTTATTGAAAAATACTACAATACTCTCTCTTCCTCTATCCACCATAACAAAGTGGTATCAGAGCTATGCTAATTAGGGGGACTTTCAAATTTTCTCTTTCTCATCTTACCAACACCAACTATGAGAATTGGAGTATCCATATGAAGGCATTGCTTGGATCTCAAGATATTTGAGACATAGTTTAAAGAGGCTATGAAGAAGTCAGAGAAGGGGATACTCTTATAGTGCAACAATGAGAGGTCCTGCGGGATAAAAGAAAAAGATAAAAAGCTCTCTACTTTATCTATCAAGCCATAGATGAGTCAGCTTTTGAAAAGATTGCAACGGCCACCACCTCTAAAGAAGCATGGGAGATTCTTTAAAATACATATAAAGAAATTGAGAAAGTGAAGAAAATTTGCCTTTAAACTCTTAAAGATGAATTTGAAGCCCTACAAATAAAAAGTCTAAATTCATCTCGGATTTTTTTATAAGATTCTTGACCATTGTAAACCAATTGAGGAGAAATGGTGAGACATTTGATGACAATCGGATCATGGAGAAAATCCTACGATCCTTGGATCACAAATTTGATTATGTTGTGCTGGCCATTGAAGAGTCCAAAGACTTGGACACTATGATGGTGGATGAGCTTATGGGTTCCTTCAAGCTCATGAGCAAAGAATACTAAAGAGAAGACAAGAGCCATTGAAGCAAGTTCTATAAAGCAAGCTCTTCGTCAATGACCAGAAAGATGAGTCAAGAGGCAAAGTAGCCAAAAAGCCATGGCTGTGGTCGATGACATGGTCGTGGTAGAGGCTAGGTAGAGCCTGTGGTCATGGTGACCACAACAATATTGAGGAAGGCAACCAAAATCGTGAAGGAAGAGGAAAAGAGGTAGAGGCCGAAGGTATGACAAAGGTCAAGTTCAATATTACAATTGCAACAAGTTTGGGCATTACTCTTTTGAGTGCTACTTTAATCAATCTAATCAAGTTATGAGAAAGCAAATTATGCCAAATAAGAAGATGATGGAGATGACGTGTTTCTACTAGCATGAAAAGGAGGAGATGCTACCAATTAAAATATGTGGTATTTGGACTCCGATGCAAATAACCACATGTTCGGGCACAAAGAAATTTTCTTGAAACTTGATGAATTGGTGAATGGCCATGTTTCATTTAGAGATGCTTCTAAAGTAAAGGTGAAGGGCATTGGTAAGATACTTATTCAACTCAAAGATGGAAGCCAACAGTTTATTTTCAATGTCTATTATGTGCCTGATATAAAAATCAACATTCTTAGTGTTGAGCAACTCTTGGAGAGAGGATTTGATATGCAACTGAAGGAAGAAAACTTCTATCTAAGAAAACAAAACAAATTGATTGCTCATGCTTCTATGTCAAATAACCAATATTTATGCTAAATATAAATCATATTATTGCTAAATGTCAAGTGCATGTATGAAGGATGTTTCTTGGCTTTGGCATTTACGATTCGACATGTAAACTTCGGTGCTCTAAAACTTTTTTCAAGTAAGAGAATGGTAAAGGGCTGCCCTATATTGATACCCCTAATAATATATATGAGGGGTGTGTTCTTGACAAACACTCAAGGAGGAGCTTTCAAGAAGTCTTACAATAAAGCAAAAACATTACTTCAACTCATCCACACCGATATTTGCGGACCAATCACTCCTAGCTCATTTGGAGGTCATCATTATTTTATAACTTTTATTGATGATTTTAGTAGCAAAATATGGATGTACCTCTTGAAGAGAAGACAGAAGCATTTCAATTTTTAAGAAGTTTAAAGCTTTGGTGGAGAATTAAAGTGGCTATACCATCAAGGCATTGCGATCAGATCGTGGAGGAGAATTCACATCCTAGGAGTTTGAAATTTTTTTGCAAATCTCATGGCATTTGGAGACTCTTGACCGCACCATACTCACCTCAACAAAATAGCATTGCAAAAAGAAAAAATGGATTATACTTGACATGGTCCGAAGTATGCTTAAAACAAAAGAGATGCCGAAGGAGTTTTGGGGCGAGACTGTCAATTGTGCGGTCTACTTGCTTAATAGATGCCCTACAAAAAATTTAGAAGGGATAACACCACAAGAAGCGTGGAGTGGTTACAAGCCTAATATCTCTCATTTGAAGGTGTTTGGGTGCATAGCTTATGTACAGATTCCAGATCAAAGGAGAAGCAAGTTAGATGACAAAAGCTTGTCATGCATCTTCATCGACTATGATCCAAGATCCAAGGTCTACAAACTCTATGAACCAAAGGAGAAGAAAATCATTATAAGTCGAGATGTAGAGTTTCAAGAAGATGGCATTTGGAATTGGAACACTAACATGGTGATGATACAAGATGAAGAGCAAATCATGGAGCAAACTAGAGAACCAACACCACCTTCATCTCCTACTTCATCGGATGAAGATGATTCAACACCACTAAAGACAAGGAGCATTCAAGATTTATATAAGGTGACAACTCTCCTAAATCTTATTTGTCTTTTTGCTAGTGAAGAATTAATTTCTTTTGAAGATGCTATCAAAGATGAGAAGTAGAGGAAAGCCATGAATGAGGAGATAAAAGTCATAGAGAAGAATGAGACATGGGGACTCATTTCTCTACTAGAAGGGCTTGAACCGATTGGAGTAAAATAGATTTTTAAAGTCAAGAAGAATGCACAAGGTGAAGTAGAGAAATACAAAGCATGATTTGTGGCTAAAAGCTACAAGCAAAAAGTCGGGATTGACTACGAGGAGATCTTTGCTCCTATTGCTCAAATGAAAACCATTCGCTTAGTGATTTCTTTGGTAGCTTAAAATAAATGAAAAATTTTTCAACTTGATGTCAAATCAGCCTTTCTTAATGGCTACTTAATGAAGAGGTGTACATTGATCAACCCAAAGGTTATGTCAGAAGTGGGCAATAAGACAAAGTGTTGAAATTAAAACAGGCACTCTACGGTTTGAAGCAAGCACCTAGAGCTTGGAACTCAAGAATTGATGCATATTTCAAGGCTAATGGCTTTGTTCAATGCCCCTATGAACAAGCTCTCTATGTCAAAAAGAAGGATGGGAATATATTACTTGTTTCATTGTATGTTGATGATCTTATCTTCACCGATAATTCTACACAATTGATCAAAAAATTCAAACAAGCAATGGTGAAGGAGTTTGAAATGACTGACATGGGACTTATGTCCTATTTTCTTGGTTTAGAGGTGAATCAATTAGAAAATGAGATTTTTCTTTCCAAGAGTACTATGCAAAGAAAGTGGTTAAAAGCTTCAAGATAGAAGAATGCAATCCTATTAGCACACCAATGGATTGTGGTGCAAAATTATCCAAGAATGATGAAGACAAGGTGATTGATTCTACACTCTACAGAAGCTTGATAGGGCGTTTGAGGTACTTGACATGTACAAGATCAGATATATTATATGGTGTTGGTTTGATGATTCGATTCATGGAGGAACCAAAATCAACATATTGGAAGGTGGCTAAGAGAATCTTACATTACATTCAAGGTACTTTAAGCCTTGGTTTATTCTATTCTTATTTTAATAATTTTAACTTGAAGGTTATTTTGATAGTGATTGAGGTGGAGATATGGATGATAGAAAAAATACTTCCGGATTTATATTTTTCATGGGTGATACAGTATTCTCATGGATATCAAAGAAGCAATCGATTGTTACTCTCTGAACTTATGAAGCTGAATATATTGCAGCATCTTCATGTGTTAATTATGCAATATGGCTAAGGAACTTGCTAAAGAAAATTAATTTTGATCAAAATGAAGCTACACAAATTTATATTGATAGTAAGTCGGCAATTGCTTTAGGAAAAAATTCAATCTATCATCAAAGGAGCAAACATATAGATGTTCGCTTTCATTCAATCCGAGAGCATATGAAGAATAAAGATGTGGAGCTTATTTATGCAAAGACTTATGATCAAATTGCGAACATTTTTACTAAACCACTTGGAGTTGATCTCTTCAACAAATTTAAAGATCTACTTGGTATGAAGGATGAAAGATAATTAGTTTAAAGGAGGGTGTTGAAAATAAATAAACTTAATTGTGCATGGAATCAAGAGATGCTGGTCAAAGAAATCTTTTGTGTTCCTAAGAGACCTTGTTTCAACAGAAGGTATTGGAATTAGTAAACTAAGGGTGCGTTTGGTTACACTTTTTGATTTTTGATTTTTAATTTTGAAAAAATATTTTTATTTTTTTTTGATTTTTGCTATTGAGTAAAAGCAAAAAAGTAAAAAGTATGTTTGGTAACTATATTGCTATAAAGAAAAAAGTAATATTTGGGGATGGCAGGTGAAGAGCTCGACGAGAGAGAAGGGTTTAGGAAGGGGGTGAAGAGGTGAAGAGCTCGATGTGGGAGAAAAATTTGGACTTTTTATTTTTTGGTTTGGCATTTTAGATGTGCGGAAGCAAAAAAAGCAAAAAAACAAGTTTTAGAAAGCAAAAATTTTTGCTTTGTATATAAAGCAATTATTTTGATTATTTTGATTTTTATTTTTTGCTTTTCATGGTGTTACCAAACATTGCTTTCTAATTTTTGCTTTTTTAAAATCAAAAAGTAAAAAAAATATTTTTTTAATGGCTAACCAAACGCACTCTAAATTAATATTATCTTGTTATTAGCAATGACTTTTAGTGTTTTCTATGAAATGCACTTAGAATTCTTCTCCATGTATAAAACCAAAGTGTCATTCATAAATATGACTCTTGGTATTTTGTGTAGAGAATAGTTAAAGGATTGTAAAATCATCTATATAAAGGGATATACTTGAGTCACTTTGGATCAAGAGAGTTGAAAGAATATCAAAAAAAGCTAAAGTTCTCTTCTTGCAAAAAGCTCTATTCTCTTCGTTCTTTAATGAGAAATACTACAATACTTCTCTCTTCCTCTATCCACCATAACAGATATAACTTTTGTAAGTCCTTCTAATAACGTTTGTAAAGCACCATAACTGCTTTATTTGTACAAATGTTGAAGAGAGGTCAGCTAATACTTGGTTGTTTGGAAGCACCATAACTGCTTTATTTGTACAAATGTTGAAGAGAGGTCAGCTAATACTTGGTTGTTTGGAAGGACAACAAGTGCTCTTTGATTTTATATTTTTAGGCTAGAGGTAGAAGCCTTTATTGGATGCTAACCACTGTGTTACGGATCCTATGATTTTGGTTACTTTTATTCATATCATAATTTCGACTATCTTAAATGGATATTCGGTTTCAACCCTAACTAGTTGAATGAACTTTAAAAAAAAAGGGAAAACAGTGTCAACCAGAGCCGATGACCTTTCCCTAGGAGTAACTTAGGAGAAACGTGATGTACGATATTTGAAGGCAGGACACAACTCAGGGGATTTTGTCAACAAGAATTGACATGAAGGATCCAACAAAGCCAACTGAGATATATGTAATGCCTAAGGATGAAAAGCAGACTAAACGTAACCTCACATGCAGCTTGATAGTTGCATAGAATTCTCCGTGTTTGTTTCTTTTAAGAGTAGTTTAATTGTTCTGGTTGATCATTAATAGCTCTTATGTTAGATTCTTCGCATAGTCTGTACACTGAATTAGATTACACAGAAATTTACTAGTGATATGTTAATGCACGGTTTAATTATGAATGATCTCCCATGTGTTGTAACTTACTAATAAGCTTCGCCAAGTATAATTCAATATAGGTCTTTTTTTTTTTTGGTGATAAGTATAATTCAATATAGGTTGACCATACCTTCCCAGAAGAACATAGATAAATCCAAGAAATGTAGCACAGCTCAACTGAGCTAGGCGTAGTGGATCATGAGCTTAGAAAAATAAACTATCCATGGAATCTTTAGCTATGCAAACATGCATGGGAACTCATCTATGATAGTCTTTCTAGCAAAGGTAACATGCCACGTCCAAACATAGTGCTTCTTTATGGATGGGTAAGCTAGGATTGGTTCCACAGCAACCAAGTTAAGGAAAGAACTAATGACTTCAGATGCTATCTGTAAGCATATCTTTACCCACACAAAGTGTACTGATCAATATGTTAAATTTCTAATACAAGTTTAATGTTGTTTTCCTTTAAAAAAGTAACGCTTATAAACAATTAAGAGTATTGAAAAATCCACCAAGCAAACACCTAAAGTTCCACCTCCTAAAATGAACTGCTGCACACGTTCAGTCATGCTCTATAACTCCAACACATGACTGTAACGTACCAATGGTTCATCCGTTGAGATCAAATGACTAATTAGTGGTTTGCGCTTGTCATTGTACCGTAAACCATGACCCTTCTAATTAAATAGAAATTATAACGGCATGATAAATATGTGCTGCTTTATTTAAGCAATTTGATTCATTTTTATGTTATGAAAACAGTAGAGCACATGAACTGATCATCTTTTTCATTCACGTTCAAGTCTCTCACCCCCCTCCCCCTCCGCCACCTTTCCCGGTGCATGGATGAGTTGTGCTAAGTTCACGTCTAATGTTTAGGTATTGGTGTACCGACACGGATATATGATGCCAACTTAAACGTTGGAGGAGTGGTTGTGCCAATTAAGCACCAGCCATCCATGTCACCAGATTCCTCCTAACATAGTTAAGTCAACCCTTTTGCCCAAATGTTTAAATTTTCTTCCTCACTGAACTTCTCTTATAAAATCATACCTCAATTATTAACACAAGACTCTTCAAAGCATTGCAGAAGAAAACCAAATGAAATTGCAAAGAAGACATGCATTCCAAAGTACTAGTGTGTGGATGACCAGACACCATATGAGCCCTTCAAAGTCCTACACTTCAGCATCACAGAGTTCTATTATGACCTTTGCACTTAAGATGGCCTCAAAAACTTTGTCCTAATGCCGAATTTATCGTTCGCCAGGAGATGACTCGGGTCATTTCAGTTGCTCCAAGTCTTGCTGGTCCTCTATTAAGGATGCATTTCCATGATTGTTTTGTGAGGGTAAGTTACCAAACCTGTTGCAACAAACGTTCTTGCACATCATTCAAGAGATGAAAGAAGAGGTGTTCTTAATATAAATGATTGGCATGCAGGGATGTGATGGCTCAGTTCTACTGAACTCTACTCAAGAGCAATGTAGCTGAGAAAGATGCTCCTCCAAATCAAAGCCTTCGGGTTTTGAGGTGATTGACCATATTAAGGCTGGATTGGAGAAAGCTTGTCCAAACACAGTCTCCTGTGCCGACATCATTGCACTGGTTGCTAGGGATGCAGTGTTCTTGGTAAGAAATGCCATGCATATTGTGATGAAAAGAAATGCCATGGATTAATTCAATTCTACAGCTTATCTGCCTTATTTAACCAAAAAATCATCTGCTACCAGACTGTTAGGTATAAAATATCCCCCAGCCGAAGTTCAAATGGGCCGACCCTTCCAGGGCTCTTCCGGCTTCCGACCTTGTGGGCATCTTTCTGAACTCCCTCGACCGTCCGAGCTTCCATAATACCATCCGGACTTCTCCGACATTGAGCTCCTCCATTCATGTACCGGGCTGCTCCAAATGCTCTTTGGGCTTCAATATCAGCCGATTTTCTGCAGTGATCGACTATTCTCCGAATCTCTTCCAGACTTCTTCCAGCCACGATCGACTCTACTCCGAACTTCTTCCGGACTTCGTCAATGGCCAGCTTCCCCAACAGCAGGACTTCTACAGTAACTAGACTCCATCTAAGTTTCTACGGCGGTCGACCGCCTTCTGATTTCATCCGAGCTCTTACGAGAGTCGGATCTCTACTCCAAACTTCTATTGCAGGTGGACTTCATCCGAACTCCTATCAGGCCGGGCTCCATCGAACTTCTACAGTGGGTGGATCACAGACGAGCTTCTACAACGAACAGGCTCCACCAGCAGGATCTCTACTCCGAACTTCTTCTGGACTTCATCAATGTCCGAGCTTCTCCAACGGTGGGACTTCTACAGTAAGCAGTCTACTCCGAACTTCTATGACAACCGGTCTCCATCCGGGCTTCTACGGTAAGCGGCCTCCTTCCGGACTCCTACAGGAACCGGACTCCGTCCGAACTTCTACAGCGGTTGGGTTCCGGGTGAACTTCTACAATGGACATGCTCCAGCAGTCAGATTTCTATAGTGACCGACTGTCTCTGATGTCTTCCATACCTCTCCGGCCATCAACCCTCGACAGCGCCAGCTGACCTTCCACAGATCCATCCGATCTCCTCCAGCGGACGAACTTCCACAATGCCTTCCGAATTACGCTATCAGCCGACCTTCTGTCGGATTCCTCGTTTAATCGACCTCTCCGACGAACAATCTTAAGACGAGCTTCCACATCAGGCAAATCCCAGACGGACTTCTCTGGCAATCGAATTTCTATCGAACTTCACTAACGGAAAGTCTCCATCCGAGCTTCTACAATAGATGACTCCCATTTGTAGCATCAGCGCCCAAGACATCCGACAACAATAGACTCATCAGCAACCTCGAAAATATCTGAGCTTCTCCCGGATGGCTGAGACAGAGAGCCATACCGCTCCATCAGACGTCCCAGCCGAGCTTCAGCCGTCAGACACGAACTCTCTGGTAAGTCACGACAATAGCCACTACCCCACTCCACTCTCGGTAACAGATTCCATATGGCCCCCCACTACTCTCTGGCAAGTCGCGACAACAGACACCACTCCACTCTCCGTAACAAACTCCACGTGACCCTGAACGGCCCCCTGATGCCACTACTCTCTGTAACAAACTCCGCGTGGCCCCGAACGGCCCACTACCAGGTGGTTACAGACGTCGCTGTCAATCAGTTACGCTCTCCGTCTATAAAAAGGACCCCCAGATATGTTCTTCTCAAGCTCTAAACTCTATCTCGAAACTCTGCTAAAATTTTCATTCGAGCACTCTATTTCTGTTGAGGCAGAGTACTGACTTGAGCGTCGGAGGGTCTTGCCGGAGCACCCCAACTCTGATTTAGACTTTCCTTGCAGGTTCCGACGGCGGAGCGACCCCCCCGACTCCGGCTTCTCCGACGTCGGCAAAATTCTGCACCAACAGAATTGGCGCTAGAGGAAGGGCCCCTGTGTCTTCGCAGTACCCTTGTTCTTAAAGGATGCTCAACAGGACTATCTCCGATCATCTTCTCCGACATCTTCTTCTCCTTCTCCTACCAGATCTCCACCTGATGCCTCCCCGAAAGGCATCCACCAGGCGATGCATGGCCTCCACGGCCAGATCTCAGCGAGCTTCGCAGGCTCCGGCCTCGTCTCCAGTTTTTCAGGCTCCTCCTCCTCCGGCAACGGCAGTCGGCATGGAGCAGTTCAACTTGCTGGTTCAGCAGGTCAGGGCCTCACCGAAGTAGTGCAGGCCATGCAGCAGCAGCCACAGGCATCAGTGCGACTGGAAGGAGCATCGTCGGAGTTTCAGAATCCGACGACCAAGCGGGCCACTTGGGCCAGTTGCCCAGTCTTCCCTGGAAAGGGGAAGTAGAAGGCGGAGAGCCCTCCGTCCGGTCATGATTCCACCCCTGGAGAGTCCCAACCTCCGTTCCACCAGAAGACCCTTGAGACTCACAGTCGAGAGGACCTCCTGGATCAAAGATTTCAAGAGATGAACCGACGGATTGAAGAAATCCGTCGTGCTCCCACTGCTTATAGTGAGGACATCTGCACTGACCCTCCTTTCTCTTAGATGATTATGCAGGAACCAATCCCGTCGAACTTCAAGCTCCCCCAATTCGAGAGCTACGACAGGACCTCAGATCCGGTTGACCACCTGGAGGCCTTCCGAACAATGATGCTGCTCCATGGCACACCAGACGCTATCCTGTGCCAAGCTTTCCCATCTACCTTAAAGGGAGTAACAAGAAATTGATACTTGGCACTGAAGTCAGGTACTATCTTCTCCTTTGATCAGATGAGCCACCAGTTCGTTGCTCATTTCGTCAGCAGCTGGCGTCTCCGGAGAGGTTCGGAGTTCCTCATCAACATCAAGCAAAAGGAGGGAGAACCATCCGAACTTACGTCAACTGTTTTAACACCACCGCGTTGGAGGTCCGGAACTTGGACCAATCGGTTGCAATGGCCGCCCTGAAGAGCGGTCTTCAAAAGAATGATCTTCTATTCTCCCTGAAAAAGAAGTATCCCAGGGACTTCGCTGATCTACTAGCTCGGACCGAAGGATATGTCCGAGCAGAGGAAGCCTTCAAGCTGAAGGACAAGAAGGCCATGAAGGAGCGGCAGGCGAATGACTTCAGTAAGCTCGTAGTTGAAAAAGGGCCGAATGAAGCTCGGCCACATTCTCGAACTCCCTCCGAATACAAGCGTGTCTAGACTCCTCCCCGGGCTCGTAGGCAGAGAAGCTCAGACCGCAGAGTTCGGCGGGGCTCTTGTTGGAAAATGTGTCCCAAAAGCCAATCATCAAGCTGTTGACAGTTGAGCAATCAAGTATTGTAATTGATTTGTTAATAAATAAAATATATTTTTGATATTTTCATCATAAGTTTTCATCTTCTAATGAACTCCGTTGTTATGATGAAGTCCTTAGGACTATTTAAGTTCGATAAAGAGAGGATTTATCGATTAGTCCTTAAAACTGTTCACGATCAAATGATAAGCTGTTAATAAGAATGACAGCTTCTATCGAGTATAGGTCGCTGTAGGCCATATGGGTTGGTTGTCCTCTTAACCAAGGAGTGTGGAGACACTGGTATGGCATACAGGTGAGATGTAAGGGTACATCATCATTGAATGTGGCCAACTCCAGAGCATTCTGCTATCGAGAATGTCTCTGATGGGATATAGGTATAAGTGTCCCTTAGATCTGAGATCGCCTCAGTGACTTGCAAGCAACTCACTGTGCTTTGGTACTGGACTAACTAAATTTTTAATTCAGTAATGGAAGACTTCTGGGCATAGTCAAGTACTTGCGAAGTCAGAGTGTGATCGAGATGAGATTGACCACTCTAAGAGTTGGAGAAGAATGAGTCACTATATTTCAATTTAGTAAAATCTTGGCCAGAATAATCCATCAGATGGATTTGATATTTTGAAATACAATGTGGACAACCTGATCAGAGTTGATAGTTGAACTCTGAGATGTCCTATGATCATTTTGGTCAAGGGGATGAATTATATGGAAACTATATCCGCATGGGTTCTAAGGATGTTGTTCTACATATTCGACCTATCCGATCGTCGGGTACCATTGTTAGATGGTCATTTCGATTGGTACAAAAATTTATTCCTGTGCTATCGACTTAGGTTCGGATCTATGAGGTCACACATATTAGAGTTCATGATCCGATCGGATGGTTGATCAACGATTAAGAATCGTTCTAGGATTAAATGATTAATACGATTGACATTTAATCCAGTGCAAGTGTTGCAGGAGGATCGATTAGCAATTCGATTGCTAATTGGCTTAATTTGATTAAGCCAATGGGCTGAGATTAAGTCTGATTAAATATGATTTAATTAGATTTGATTTGGGCTTGATTGGATCAAGTCCAATTAGTTTATTGGATAAGCCAATTGCAAGGAAAAACTAGTCCTAGTTCAATTAGGATTGGGTCAACCTAATTTCTAATTTGATTAGAAAATTAAATCAGATTTAAATCTAATTTAATCTGATTAAATCAGATTCTTAATTGGATTAAGACCTATTTTAGTTGGGTTGATCTAATTTTGGTTTGATTTGGTTTAAGAAACCAAATTAAAACAAGTCATAAGATAGAATCCTAGTAAGACTAGGATTCCACCTTGCGCCACATAACCCCCCCACGCCCTCTCTCTTATTCCACGTCAATCTCCTCTTATTTTGTGTGACAAAAGCCCTCTCCCAGGTCTCTCCCACATCTACAAAAGGTTTTCTCTCTTTTTTCTTACATGAAAGGTGGTCTGGATCAAATCAAAGAGGAATAAGTTTGGATTTTGAATTCTATGAGATAGAGTTTTAAAAATCCAAAACTCTTTCAATTTTGCACCAAATTTATCCATTTTTTTTTTGAGATTTTCATGACTTTTAGGGTACATATTGTGCACCCTTTTCTGGTGGTCCATGCATGAAAATAAGGAGGAGGTGCTCAAGAGTTGGGCGCCCCTTATCTTGCCATGTTTGGATAAGCCTTGATTAGGTATTTGACCTAGACAAGGACTCTATCATATCTCTCTCTATAAAATGAGTTTCTTTATGAAATTTTTAGTAAAGATAGAAATTTTAGATACCTTTAGGCCATCCAAAAATCAAAGAGAAAGACCTTTGGATCATGGAGATATAATAGATACAAGATAGGGTGTCTAGAGAGAGAAACGAGAAGAAGAAGAGGATCTTCTTCTAGGGTTGTTTGTTTTTATCTCTTCCCTTCTTCCATCTTGAGTTTTCTGAGAGCATCTCAGATCTAAAACTCCTCCTCCTACTTCTCATCTTTGGAAGAGCCCAAATCAAGAAGAAGGAGGCACCTGATCAACCATCAAAGAAGGATCAGCGCAGTACTAGCATACTGTGCTGATTTCCTGAAGCAGGACTTCTGGTCGAGATTCGTGGGCTCGTGTGGATGACTCCTAGAGGCCAGATACGTGTGTGACTTGCAACATCATCCTCAAGCCCGGATCAGCGAGGTTAGAACATCTAACTTGCAAGGTAATAGATCTGATTATTGTTTAACACATACATTAGATGTAGTATAGAAACATGTTGATATAATCAACATGTAGTTCATGCTATATATATTTTAATTTTTAATTTAATACTATATAATAATCATATAATAGGATCTTAGATCTAGAGATTCTCTAATTTTAGAAAATAAATTTTGATTTATTTTAGTCTTCCACTGCATGATCTTGAAAAAGTTTCAAGATCTAACCCTGAAACCCTAGATCTGGTTCCTTCAATTGGTATCAGAGCCTAGGTTCTTCATTACATGATTATTTATACATGCTTAGATTATTTCTTAGATTAGATCTAATTTATAATCTGATTATTAAATCTAAAATAAAATCTTTGTTAATAATTTTTGTGCAAAGAAATTATTTAAAGTTGAAATTGTTTCAATTACATGAACCTGTTTAGATTAGATCTAAAGTAGTTTCATATTTATTTCACTTGCATCTTGATTATGAATCAAACATGCAATATGGTTGGTAGAATCATATTATAAAATTATTTTATAAATATAAAAATTATTTTTTGAAAAGCCGAACCCAATCCTCAGTCCAAAACTTAATTAAGAATTAAGAAGTTGTTTTGATTAGGTTCTAGGATTGTGAATTGAAGAACCTAAGACACAAACCATAACACATTGGGTTAATGGGTTAGTGGAAATTAGGTTCATTAATTGGGTTAGACCTATGGTTAGATTAAAGATGACTTAATTAGAGAATTGACTAAATCTAATCAATTGTTGTCTTAGATTAGGTCAAGGATGTTCTAGATCAATTACAATAATTGTAGTTGGTCAAGTCCATGTCTTTAACAAGAACCAAATGGACTTGATTCTTGGCTAAGCGGTCTAGCACGAACTGTTAGGTTGATCTAATCGAAACTAATTAAACCAGTTGGTGTCTAAGGTAAACCAGACCGGTGGTTTTTAATTGGGAGCCCGTTTACCTGGCCATTTCTGATGGTGTCTAAGGCAAGCTTTGGCCGACCCTCCCACTGATCGAACTTACCTAGCCTCTTGGTGAAATTATGTTTTGATCGGATCACTTGACTATTCAAGCTGACCCATGTTAGCTAGGTAAATCAGTGTGACTGATTTAGGTGCTCCTAGACCAGTCCTTTTAATAGTCTCCCTTAAACTGACTTGGTGAAGCCAGTGGGAGGATCATGATATGCTGGTTCATCTGACCTCATCTAAATCTCTAAAATTATTAGGTCCTTAAAATGATAAAGTTATGGAGATAACTGAGTCATAGCCTCCCATTAAGGTGTTTGATAATGAGTCCATTAACTCAATAATCATTGCAGACCCAAAGGCCTGGTGATTGTTGACTAATGGAATTATCACTCATCATATGACGACTTGGAAGGGTCTCTCTAATGGTGGTTAGGTGAGCCAACCAAAGTTGGGCTTAATCATTCGTTGGTTAGATGCACAAAGTATGGTCATGTTAATGGTTGGACCTAACCGGATCCTTACAGTGGAGGCCAAAGCCTACTGATTAGGTTTTTGGAGCAAAATTAAAATTACTAGAAATTGTTTAGAGAAACAATTGGTTATGAACCTACCCTTAGATGTACATGGGTTGGCCAACTAAAGTTGGGCTTGTGTGCAGTCTAAGTGGATTCTAGTACCCACTAAGGAATTAGGGTAATTCCTCGAATTGAAGGTAGAGGCTACCAATTCGAATAAAATAGTGGGAGAAACCTTTTGATTAAAGTCCAAATCTTTAGGTTTAATGAATCAATTACTAATTAGGTTATGGTTTTCCTTTGTGCATATATAGCCACTTCCCTATCGCTCCGATCATTGTTGGACAATAATAAGTTGGTGGGACCCAACTTCGGTAGCTGCTACCGAAAGTTGAAAATAGTCTTGGAGCATGAATGGATCCTATATATGATAATGGATCCTGCACCTAAGGAGCCAGCTGCCAATGCACGTGAAACAGTCAGAGACACTTACCAGAAGTGGCTCAGTGATCGGACCACGGTGCGCTGTATCATGCTGGCTGCCATGAGCGATGAGTTTAGTCGCAGATTCGAGATGCTCAACCAAAGGACATGCTTCAAGTATTGGAGGATGCCTTTGGCACACCCGATGACGTAGAGAGGCACAAGACTAGTTGTGCCATCTTCAACGTCAAAATACGGGATGGTGCCTCTGTCACTGATCATGTATTGTACATGATCGAGCTGATGGAATGATTGAGCAAGCTGGCTTTCCCTTACATGAGCAGCTTGGAAAGATGCAATACTGAACTCGCTGCCCAAGTCTTATCTCCCATTCCTCACTCATTATAGAATGATAAAGCCTAAAGTAAACTACCATGGGTTACTGGGGTTGCTTCAGAACTTTGAGAAGGATCACCAACTCCACAAGGAGTTGGTGAACTTAGTGGAAGATTCATCTTCTGGTTCTCGACCCTTTAAGAAAGGGAAGAAGAACAAGAAGAAGAAAGTGAAGAAGGTGCAAGTTCAGGCTGGGACATCTATGCAGGACCAGACCAAAAAGATCAAACCGATAAGAGTCAAGCTGAATGCTTTTTTTGCAAGAAGCGGGGCACTAGAAGCGGAACTGTCCCCAGTACATTGCCTCCTTGGACCCGAACAGGCAGAGAAAGCAGCAAGTTGTTGCTAGGCAAGGTATTTATATGATAACTCCTTGTAATTTTTCTATTTGTGATATAACTGACTGGGTATTGGATACCGATAGCCCTTACCATATTTGCAATTCATTGCAGGGGTTGCAGGTCAGTAGGAGATTTGAGCAAGGTGAGAGGTTCTTGAACATTGGAGATGGAAGACCAGTTCCAGTTCTAGCATTAGGAATCTTGAAACTTGTATTTGAATCCCATATCGTTGTTCTTAATGATTGTCATTTCTGTAGGCCTTCTGGCCAAAAATGATTATGAAATTTCAATAAAGAAATAAATTTGTAATGTCATTGAGAATGGTATTACTATTTTTTATGGCTAGTTGAACAATGGTGTGTATATGTTATCACAACCTGTTAATATAGTCTATTCAACTGGCAAGCACCCTAGATTAGATAGTGTGTCAGATATCTACTTATGTACTGTAGGCTAGGTCATATAAACAAGAACAGAATAAACAGGTTGACTCAAGAGGAATCCTCAAAGTCAGTGATTGTGAATCACTTCCAACCTGTGAGTCCTGTCTTCTTGGTAAAATGACCAAGTCACCTTTTATGGAAAAGGTGAGAGAGCTACTGAGCTCTTGAGCCTAGTACATACTGATGTATGCGGGCCCATGAGCACAAGTGCTAGAGGTGAATATTTCTACTTCATAACTTTCATAGATGACCTATCCAGATATGGATATGTCTATCTGATGAAATATAAGTCGGATTCATTTGAAATGTTCAAACGATTTCGAAGTGAAGTAGAAAAACAAACTGGGAAGAGTATTAAAACTCTTCGATCTGACTGAGGAGAATACCTTTCTAGTGATTTCTCACATATCTAGGAGAGAATGGGATTCTCTCCCAATGGACTCCTCCAGGAATACCACAGCATAATGGTGTGTCTGAAAGAGAAATCGGACTCTGTTAGACATGGTCGATCCATGATGGTTTTGCTAGCTTGCCGATATCCTTCTAAGGATATGCACTCGAATCGGCCTGTTATCTGTTAAATAGGGTTCCAAGTAAGTCTATAATTAAGACTCCATATGAGATATGGATAGAGCGTAAGCCAGCACTTTCACACCTTAGGGTCTGGGGGTGCCCGGCCTATGTCAAACGATTAGTCACAGACAAACTTGGACCTAGGTCTGAAAATGCACATTCATTGGGTACCCAAAGAGACGAAAGGATATTTTTTCTACCATGCTGATGAACAAAAGGTGTTGTCAGCCTTAAGGCAATCTTTTTAGAAAAGAGTTCCTTGGTGAAAGAACCATTACCTCAAAGGTTGAACTTGATGAAGTTCAACAGGTAGAAGACCGACACCAATAGCTGAACCTGAGTCGGATTTGATTCGATCAGATCCGGAGCCCAATGTACCTGCACCATTAAGGCGATCCGGTAGAGTACCGCATCAGTCGGACAGATACTAATTTTTTGGTTCGGAACGGTGATCCCATCGAACTCGATGAGAACGATGAGGATCCGATCACCTATATGGATGCAATGCAGAGATCTGATTCTGAGAAATAGCTTGAAGCCATAAAATCGAAATGGATCCATGAAGTCAACGATGTATGGACATTGGTTGACCCACCTGAAGGGGTTAAACCCATTGGGTGTAAATGGTCTTTAAAAGGAAGAGGGCGCAGACGAAAGGTAGAGACCTATAAAGCCCGTCTGGTTGCCAAGGGATATCATCAACATTATGGTATTGACTATGACGAGAATTTTCTCCTGTGGCAATGTTCAAATCCATTCGGATAATGCTTGCAATAGCTGTCCATCTGGATTATGAGATCTGGCAGATAGATGTAAAGACAGCTTTCCTGAATGGAGAGCTGACCGAAGAGGTGTATATGATACAACCTGAGGGGTTTACATCCACAGATGAGTCCAAGGTGTGCAAGCTTCAGAGATCCATTTATGGATTGAAGCAAGCTTCTCGGAGTTGGAACATGCTTTTGATAAGGTGATCAAAACGTATGGCTTCGTTAAGAATGGAGAAGAGCCCTGCATCTATAAATGGGCAAATGGTCCAGTTGTGGTATTCCTTGTCTTGTACATGGATGACATTCTCTTAATCGAGAATGACATCCCGCACTACAGGGAATAAAAGTTTGGTTGTCATCACAGTTCTCCATGAAGGACTTGGGTGAAGCATCCTACATTCTAGGGATGAAGATCTATAGGGATAGATCTAAAAAGATGCTTGGGTTATCCCAGTCCACGTACATAGACACTGTGCTGAAGAGGTTCAGCATGGAGAATTTCAAGAAGGGCTATCTACCGATAGGCCATGAAATTTTTCTCTTTAAGAAGGATTGTCCGACAAGTCCTGAAGAGAGAGAGCGTATGAGTAGAGTCCCATATGCTTCGGCCGTGAGATCTATCATGTACGCCATGACATGTACAACACCAGATGTGGCATACTCACTAGGAGTAGTGAGTAGATACCAATCTGATCCTAGAGAAAATCACTGAAAAGTGGTTAAAGCTATCCTTAAGTATTTGAGAAATACTAAGGACAATGGTTGGTTTATGGCGAGTCAGATCTGAAACTTGTGGGGTTCACAGACTCCAGCTTTCAATCTGATCATGATGACAGTAGAAGCGTGTTGGGTTATATCTTTACTCTGAATGGTGGAGCCATCTGCTGGAAGAGTTTCAAGCAGCATATTGTGGCAGACTCTGTTTGTGAAGTGGAGTACATCGCAGCATCGGATGCCGTGAAGGAAGCTGTGTGACTGAAAAATTCATCACTGAGCTAGAGTAGCACCCTCCCTCGATGGTCCAGTCTTGCTCTATGCGACAGCACTGGTGCCATAGCTCAGGTGAAGAACCCAAAGCACACCAGCGGACGAAGCACATTTTGCACCGCTTCCATCTAATCTGGAGATCGTGGATCGAGGTGATGTCGACCTTCAGAAGATGACAGAAAGGAGAACCTGACCGACCCCTTCACTAAAGCCTGACAATAAAGGAGTTCGACAACCACAAGTCGAAGATGGGTATTAGATACTGTGCCGAGTGGCTTTAGACAAGTGGGGTTGTTGAAAAATGTATCCCAAAAGCCAATCGTCAAGCTGTTGACGGTTGAGCAATCAAGTATTGTAATTGATTTGTTAATAAATAAAATATATTTTTGACATTTTCATCTTAAGTCTTCATCTTCTAATGAATTCGTTGTTATGATGAAGTCCTTAGGACTATTTAAGTTTGATAAAGAGAGGATTTATCGATTAGTCCTTAAAACTATTCACGACAAATGATAAGCTGTTAATAAGGACGACAGCTTCTATCGAGTATAGGTTGCTGTAGGCCATATGGGTTGGTTGTCCTCTTAATCAAAGAGTGTGGAGACACTGGTATGGCATACAGGTGAGATGTAAGGGTATATCGTCATTGAACGTGACCAACTCCAGAGCATTCTGCTGTCGAGAATGTCTCTGATGGGATATAGGTATAAGTGTCTCTTAGACCTGAGATCGCCTCAGTGACTTGCAAACAACTCACTGTGCTTTGTACTGGACTAACTGAATTTTTAATTCAGCAACAGAAGGCTTCTGGCACAGTCAAGTACTTACGAAGTCAAAGTGTGATTGAGATGGGATTGACCACTCCAAGTGTTGGAGAAGAATGAGTCACTGTATTTCAATTTAGCAAAACTTGGCCAGTGTAATCCATCAGATGGATTTGATATTTTGAAATACAATGTGGACAACCTAATCAGAGTTGACAGTTGAACTCTGAGATGTCCTATGATCATTTTGGTCAAGGGGATGAATTATATGGAAACTATATCCCATGGTTTTAAGGATGTTGTTCTACACATTCGACCTATCCGATCGTCGAATACCATTGCTAGATGGTCACTTCGATTGGTATAAAAATTTATTTCTATACTATCGCTTAGGTTCGGACCTATGAGGTCACACACATTAGAGTTCATGATCCGATCGGATGGTTGATCAATGATTAAGAATCATTCTAGGGTTAAATGATCAACGATTAAGCTCGTGTGGATGACTCCTAGAGATCGGATGTATGTGCGGCTTGTAACATCATCCTCAAGTCGGATCAGTGAGGTTAGAACGTCTAACTTGTAAGGTAATAGATCTGATCTATTATTTAATACATACATTAGATGTAGTATAAAAATATGTTGATATGATCAACATGTAGTTCATGCTCTATATATTTTAATTTCTGATTTAATGCTATGTAATAATCATGTAATAGGATCTTAGATCTAGAGATTCTTTGGTTTTATAAAATAAATTTTGATTTATTTTAGTCTTTCACTGCATGATATTGAAAAAGTTTCAAGATCTAACCCTGAAACCCTAGATTTGGTTCCTTCAGCTCTCCCCCAGGAAGATTTCACAGCTACATCCCTCTCAATGCATCGAAAACCCAAGTGCTGATGGAGGTCAGGGAGTAGCTGTCGAGATCGGAAAGGATGCACACACACTCCGGGAAGCGCAATCCTAACAAGTTCTGTCTCTATCATCGTGACCACGGTCAGACATGGAGGAGTGCATTCAGCTCCAGACGAGATCGAGGAGCTCATCAGATGAGGTGGCTCGATAGATTCATTTGACGTCGGCCTGAAGGTAGGGAAGATCGGCTGAGGGCCCTGCCACAATCGAAGCCGCCAGGAGGGAAGACAGCCTGAAGATCGGCCTCCAATAGGGATCATCAACTCCATCTCTGGAGGACCTCGACGGGGAGCAAGCCTTCCATGATATGGGATTCAAAAAATCTATGAATGTATTACCAACAACTTTGCCCTAAATGAAAATTTCTTTCATATCTGCATATCTTTTCTTTTGGCATGAGCTTGTAACGACAGGGAGTAGCTCCTTCAGACAATCGAAACACGACCATGTTAGGAATAGGAGGAGAACCTCGTCTTAACATGAGCAAAGTCGAAGGCTCGATTATTTAGAGATCGGATGGGGGGAGAGGCCCTTGCAACGGCCCTTATATGCCCCACAGCTATGTTAGGAACAGGAGGAGAACCTCATCCTAACATGAGCAAAGTCGAAGGCCCAGTTACTTTAAGACCGGATGGGGGAGAGGCCCTTGCAACGGCCCTTATGTGCCCTCACAGCCATGTTAGGAACAAAAGGAGAACCTCATCCTAACATGAGCAAAGTCGAAGGTCCGATTATTTTAAGACCGGATGGGGGAGAGGCCCTTGCAACGCCCTTATGTGCCCCACAGCCATGTTAGGAACAGGAGGAGAATCTCGTCCTAACATGAGCAAAGTCGAAGGTCTGATTATTTTAAGACCAGATGGGGGGAGAGGCCCTCACAACGGCCTTATGTGCCCCCACAGTCATATTAGGAACAGGAGGAGAACCTCATCCTAACATGAGCAAAGTCGAAGGCCCAGTTATTTAGAGACCGGATGGGGGGAGAGACCCTTACAATGGCCTTACATGCCCCCACAGCCTTGTTAGGAACAGAAGGAGAACCTCATCCTAACATGAGCTGAAATCGACTATGTCGGGAACAGGAGGAGAACCTCATCCTGACATAAATGAAGATCCGATCGTTCAAGATCGGATAAGGAGAAAAGCCTCCTCAATGGCTCCTCTACACTCCTACAACCCCGTTAAGAGCAGAGGAAAATCCTTACTCGAACACAAAAAAAAAAAGGAAGAGAGAAAGAGAAAGGACGAGCTATACCAGCGATAAGAAAAAAATAAACTACATCAAAGACACAAGGAACCTCGTCTCAATGAGGAAGGAGGCTCTAGTCAAAGACCCTCAGTCTCTAAGAGAGAACCAACACTTGCAGGAGAAAATCGACTTCCTCAAGGTAACAAAAAGTTGAATCCCCAAGCTCGAGCATCGAGAGGAAGCATCAAACTCGAGTGGCCTCGAAAAGACCTTCGGTCATGAACAAAAGGGCAAATCAACACGGCGACGATCAAAAATCTTCAAACAATGTCGATATCGAACAAGACAAAAGATAAAAAAAGTTTGATAAATGAAACTTAATACAAGAACGGACAAGGTAATGAAATTTTTTTTTTCATTTCATTAGTAAAGTATACATTACAAAGCCTTTGAAGGCCACAAACGAAAAACGACAAGAAAAGGAAAGAATACATAGAATAAAAGGTAAAGAAGCTCTAAGGAAGCTCGGCTTCTTCAGACTTCGAACTCTCGGTTCCAGCCATCATCGAGAATTGCCTTAAGTTTTTGACTTCTTCTTTCAGTTCTTTCTTTCTTAACAGCATCTCCCGATATATTTGGTGGAACCGCCGACTCTCGCCCTCTGACTCCCGAAGCCTCTTCCTCAGAACTTCGGATTCCGCCTCAGCATCCTTGACCACCTGCTACTCGTGGACTAGCTGAATCTTCAGCCGTTGCAGTTCGGCCTTCTCCTGCCCAAGGGCCACGGACAGTTCTTCCATGGTCCCCCTCAAGGAGAGGAGCTTGTCGGAGCTTTGTGCAGAGATGGCCTAGACTCTCTCAGACAGCTGTCTCTGAAGGCAGACAACCTCGTCGGTCGTCGTCTTGAGCTTCCTTCGGTAGTCGTCTACTTTCCACACCAGCCGACTCGGTAGGCGTTGTAGTTCGCCTCGACGTCCTGCAGCTGCTTCTGAAGGTCGGAGAACTTCTTCGACCAGTCTCGATCGCAGTCAGCCTGAGTTGTGAGCCAGGATGAGCTCCCTTCTAACTGGCCGATCTTCTCCCGTGCAGCCGCCAACTCGACCTCAAGAGAGCTGATCCTGGAAGCCTGAGTCCAGGATCGGTCGTTGGCATGTTTTCGGAGTTCCTCAAGCTCCTTCACGAAGTCAGCCTTCCTTCGGGTGTAGTCCATGAAGCCCTTCTTGTGGAGGTGCCGAAAGTGAGCAGCCTCCGTAGTGACTTTCGAATGGATCTTCCTCAGTTGGTGAAGTTCGTCATCTAGCTTCTTGGATTTCTTCGTCAGGCGACGAACTTTCCTTCTGAGGTCCCGGCCATCGACTTCAGAGGAATCCCTCGTGGTAAGGGAAGAGCTTCGGTGGGGCACTATCATTGGAAGACAAGAGCGCCACAACACAAATCAGTGACAGAAAACAAAAGAGAAGAAAGGGAATGTAGAGTAAAAAAGAGGAGCCCTCTGTAAAGAAGAATCCGATTTCATTGATTAAGTTATTCTTAAGTACAAGAGAACGAAAAAAGTTGCAAAAAAAAAAGAGAATACAAATTTAGAGGTTTCGGACCTCTGGGCAGAAGTGGGGGAGCTCGGCACCTCCGGAAGCTTGGTCGCGACAGCTATGGCAGTCGAGGAAGTCTCGACTGGAGGAAGACCGGCAGTAGCCTCAGAAGGTCTGGCTTCATCATCAGACGCCTCATCCAGAAAGCCGAGGTCCAGCCCGAAAAATTTTCGATCACCTTCTCTTGGCAAAGCTCAAAGCCCTTGATGAAGGCGGCCTGGCCGAACTCGACCTTCAGATCCCTCATCTCGGAGGAGGTTTTGAACTCCTCCACCGCCCAGACCATTGCCTCCGAAACCAAGGTCGGGACCTGCGCCTTCAACTTGGAGACCTCGATCTCTGCTTTCTTTCTTTCCTCTTCTAAGGTGGCCCTCAAGTCTGTCGAGGTCTGTTCCTCCTTCTGCAGTGCCTCTTGGAGACTCGCGACTTCGGTGATCTTCTCCTTGAGGTGGGGGCCTCAGCCAGGAGACCTTCCTCCACCTAGGCGGCCTCCTTCCTAGCATTGTTCATCGCCTCGATATTGGCGATGAGCTGGTGTCCAATCTACAAGAGCGGCCTGAGAGTCAATATAAAAACTGAGAAATAAGCCAAGCAAAGAGGCGAGAAGAAGAAAGGAGTAAATTGACCTACCTCGAGAAAGGACCCAGAGAGTCCCAGACCCACTGCTCAGGATCGGCGTGAACGATCTTGTGGACGACCTCGGGCAGGATACACCCATCGACCAATCTCTTTATTATATCCCTATTGTTAAAGAGATTTTCCCCCAGATCTTCTTCGGAGCCATTGTCCTCCTCGATGGCAGCCCTGCTACTGCGGCTCTTGCGGGCCAGTGTCTTCTTTCTCCTTCTCCATTCGGCCCCGGTGCCTCCTCGGACCGGGCCTCTGGAGCAAGAACCTTGGCCGGGGGTCTTCTTAAAGAGGCCCGGGGGACTGCGAGCTCGACGTCGGAGGGAGAGTCGACGGCAATGGCCGCCTGGGCGGGTGCGGCCGAGCTAGTCTCTTCTGCCCTTGCTCTCTTCGCCGCCCCGAGGATGCTGTGCCTTTCCTTTTATGGGTCTTGAGACCCTGGGCTAGCATTCGAGCTGCGTTAGCATCCATATCTGCAGTGAATGAGGATCGATATAGCTTAACAAAAGAACAGAAAGAAGGGGGAAGCAAAAAATATATATATATATATACCGGCAGGGTTGAGAGGGCTTAGGCCGATGTTGAACAAGAGTTGTTCCTTCAGGAGGTTGGAGAGAAGAGGGGTTAGATAAGCCTCGAGTTTATTGGAGGCCTCAAGGTCATCCTGTCCCAGGCTAGAAGCCCGACGGATGAAATCCCTCAGGAAGCCCCAGGGAGGCAACCCCAGCTCCAAGGACGGGCATCGGACTAGAAGAACCTCTCCTTCCAGTTGTGGATAGAAGTGGGGGCACTTTTCAGCAACCCCTTTCTACTGAACTGAGGGAAGAAGTACCACCAGTCCTTTATCGAGGGATGACACTTGAAGGTATAGAAATTTTTAAACAAAGAAAGAGTCGGCCGAACTTCAACTAAACTAGAGAGGGAAAGAAATCCTATCAGAAATCTAAAGGAGTTCGACGCTACAGAAACTAAAAAATATTTAAGAAGCGGAAGAAAGCAATAACAAAAGGTGGAAGCGAAAGTCGAAGCCCGACGCGGAAAGCTTCTTGGTATAAACAGAAGCAGCCGGGGGGAGGAGCGCTAGCCCGATCAGTCGGCTCGGGAAGCTCCAGCTCGTACTCTGGAGGAACCCCGTACTGAATCCTAATCAGTGAGAGTTCCTTCGAAGTCAGAGAGCTGGGAATGGTGTCTGGTACAAAGATCGGACAAGGTTTATCTATAGAACTAAGATTTTGGGGAGCTGGAGCGGACGAACTCCTAGAACTGCTAGAGGAGGAAGTGCTGGAGGATATTTTGGATCGAGCAAAAACCCTAAAAACCCCGAAAAAATTGAAAAAATAAGAAATAGGATGTTCGTGGAAAACCGAATAGGTAGAATGTAACAGAAGAAAAATAGAAGAAGAACAGCAAGAGAAAGAACAAAGAGGGGAGTTCTGGAACTAACCTAGACTGGTCCGAAGGATGCAGAGATGCAGAGATGGGGACAACTCGAAGAACGCCTAAGGCCGAAAAGAATGCTGAGGAAGGACAGAACTCTCAGGAAGAATGAGGGATCAAGAAACTTTCAGACAAAGTGAGACCCCTGAAGGAGGGGGGCAGGTTTAAATAGGCGACGAGGTCCGATGGAATAATGATCACGGATCTCCTCTGGCCGATCTACAACCGTCACGTATCCCACTCATCATGGCAGGTGGTTGAAAGTGGCCGACTGTTGATAGAACCATTATTGCACCATACCTTGAGCAACGCTCCAGCGAAAATCTCGAAAAAATCTTTTGGACCGCCTCGATTCGAAAAGGCTCCAGCACCAGCGCGTCAAACGCCAAAATATCTGGAAACAACCAAGTACGAAAATCGAGGGAGGCAACTTCGACTGTGAAAATTTTTCTATACTTCATTCAAACCTGAACTCAAAAGTAGGGGACTGGTGTTGGGTATAAAATACCCCCCAGCCGAAGTTCGAAAAGGGCCGACCCTTCCAGGGCTCTTCCAGCTTCCGACCTTGTGTGGCGTCTTTCTGAACTCCCTCGACCGTCTGAGCTTCATAATACCATTCGGACTTCTCTGACATTGAGCTCCTCCATTCATGTACCGGACTGCTCCAAATGCTCTTTGGGCTTCAATATCAGTCGATTTTCTGCAGTGATCGACTATTCTCCGAATCTCTTCCAGACTTCTTCCAGCCACGATCGACTCTACTCCGAACTTCTTTCGGACTTCGTCAATGGCCGAGCTTCCCAACAGCAGGACTTCTATAGTAACCAGACTCCATCCAAGTTTCTACGACGGTCGACCACCTTCTGAATTTCATCCGAGCTCCTACGAGAGTCGGATCTCTACTCCAAACTTCTATTGCAGGTGGACTTCATCCGAACTCCTACCAGGGCCGGGCTCCGTCCAAACTTCTATAGTGGATGGATCACAGATGAGCTTCTACAATGAACAGGCTCCACCAGCAGGATCTCTACTCCAAACTTCTTCGGACTTCATCAATGTCTGAGCTTCTCCAACGGCGGGACTTCTACAGTAAGTAGTCTACTCCAAACTTCTATGACAATTGGTCTCCATCCGGACTTCTACGGTAAGCGGCCTCCTTCCGGACTCCTACAGGAACCGGACTCCGTCCGAACTTCTACAGCGGTTGGGTTCGGGCGAACTTCTACAACGGACGTGCTCCAGCAGTCGGATTTCTACAGTGACCGACTGTCTCTGATGTCTTCCGTACCTCTCCGGCCATCAACCCTCGACAGCACCAGCCGACCTTCCACAGATCCATCCGGTCTCCTCCAGCGGACGAACTTCCACAACGCCTTCCGAATTACGTTATCAGCCGACCTTCTGTCGGATTCCTCGTGCAATCGGACTTCTCCGACGGACAATCTTAAGACGAGCTTCCACATCAGCCAAATCCCAGACGGACTTCTCTGGCAATCGAATTTCTACCAAACTTCACCAACGAAAAGTCCCCGTCCGAGCTTCTACAACAGATGACTCCCGTCTGTAGCATCAACGCCCAAAGCATCCGACAACAGTAGACTCGTCAGCAACCTCGAAAATATTCGAGCTTCTCCCGGATGACTGAGACAGAGAGCCATACCGCTCCATCAGACATCCCAGCCGAGCTTCAGCCGTCAGGTCCGAACTCTCTGGCAAGTCACGATAATGGCCACTACCCCACTCCACTCTCTGTAACAGGTTCCACGCGGCCCCACTACTCTCTGGCAAGTCGCGACAACGGACACCACTCCACTCTCCGTAACAAACTCCACGTGGCTCTGAACGCCCCCTGACGCCACTACTCTCCGTAACAAACTCCGCGTGGCCCCGAACGGCCCACTACCAGGCGGTTACAGACGTCGCTGTCAATCAATTACGCTCTCCGTCTATAAAAAGGGATCCCCAGATATGTTTTTCTCTAAGCTCTAAACTCTATCTCGAAACTCTGCTAAAATTTTCATTCGAGCACTCCATTTCTGTTGAGGCAGAGTACTGACTTGAGCATCGGAAGATTTTGTCGGAGCACCTCTAACTCCGATTTAGACTTCTCTTGCAGGTCCCGGTGGAGACGCGACCCCCCGACTCCAGCTTCTCCGGCATCGGTGGAATTCTGCATCAACACAAACTAAAGGACTATTCTGGCCATTCCTGACAGGATGGAGAGATGGCCGCATATCAATTGCCCAGGAGACCAGGCAACTTCCAACTGCCAACTCCACCATTTCTTCACTGATATCATCTTTTGCATCCAAGGGTCTCAGCGTCAAAGACCTAATAGTTCTATCAGGTACATATGATTTAATTTACTTTCTGGGAAAATAAAAGTTCGATTCACCTATAACTTATAATTTTGTTGTCCTCATTGTTTGCATAACTTATGTTTCCCATGTTAAGCCAATTCATCATCAGATACCAATATCAAACGAAAATTACGCTTAATTGGCAAACCTTTGATGTTGCTAATAATAAAAACTTGACTCCTTGATATGCCAGAACTCAAGGAGTCTTAAATCTACTCTAACACTAGGAGTTGGAGAACATTGTGGATTAGATTTGAAGTTTTATATAAACAACTTATGATCATCAATATAACTGGGCTCCTTCCTAACCAGGTGGGCACACATTGGGCACCTCGCATTGCACAGCCCTCCAAAAGCGCATAAACAACTACACTGGCAGGGGTGCCACAGACCCCAAACTTGCCCCAGACCCCAAACTTGATAGCCACTACATACCCAAGTTGAGGGCCAAGTGCGCACCCAATGATAATACGACCCTTGTCAAAGAGAAGAGGGCTTTTCAAGTCGGATGCAGCTCTTCATCAGAACAGCCAGACCAGAGCCTATGTTCTGCGTCAAGCTGGTGGTGCCTATGCATCAGAGTTCTTCAATGATTTCGGGGACTCCATGATCAACATGGGTAACATCCAAGTCCTTGCAGGCACGCAGGGTAGATCAGGAAGACGTGTGCTTTTGTTAACTAGCTAGCCAGGCTTGATATTTGATCCCGTGGAAGATTATTAGGATATTGGGACTGCTGCGTTATGTTTGTTTAAGAGATCCAGTGATGTAACAATGAGAGTTTCTAGTGTCTTTGTATTTCTTTGATTCTTAAGTGGAAGGGTAATAATGTACTGCGTCCCTCTTCTTTGATTCCTTTTCGTCCTTATAATTTTGGATGAGTTATTGTAATCAAAAGTTTGATGATGTAGTGGTTTGAGATGCCACGGTCGTTCTGGCACGATCCATGTCACAGGAATAACACGATGGTATACGTTGTTCATCTTAAATGGATGTCGTTTCCGTGTTTCAAACACCTAACACTTGGATCATCATGAAACAACTTGACCGTACTAAAGCACGCCGTCCTATTAAAATGTGGGTGCCAATGGAATAGTTGGAAAAGTTACTAAAAGTTGCAGCACTGGAGTTTAAATCCTGCCTGTGCTATCATAAAAAGGTGGGGTTCTCCCCTTCTCAATTTAGAAAAGGGAGGAAAAAATTCTTAATCCACTATTCATAGACATTATAAATATGTAGATAATTTTTGTATGAGACTTGTACCTTGAAGATATGTGAGTACTATAGAACAAATAAAGGGTTTTGCTAGGACACTCTTTTAATATAATTTTATTTAAAGATAAGAGATCTTGATCATCCATTTCATAAGGATGTTTGAGAAAATTGCATTATTAATAGGTCGGCACCGACTAGCTACAGGTCGGTAGCTCCTCTCTGTATTATTTTTTTGCACCTTACGAGACCAATCCACCTCCACCACCTCAACACCGTTGCTGTGATCATCATCGATGATGACGACCTAGCCACTCCTCCTATCATCGATGACAACCCAATCTGCCTTCCCTCCTATTTTGTTCTTCCAAAATTGTTCCAAACCCCATGTTTTTTCCCAAACCTCCCCCTCAGCCCCAAAAGATCAACATCTCTCCTTTATTTGCATATTTTTCCTCTTCCTCTTGTATGCTATCTCTTCTTCTCTTCTCCATCTTTAGTTTGAGCATCTTCTTTACTCCCACAGTCTCCAAACTCTTGCAAGATCCCCTCTTTTCATGTTTGCCCTGTTGGGATTTTGGCCCTTTTTGCTTATATTCTTATAGGGCCACAAAAGCTGTTAGCATGATTCTAGATGATCATATGATTTGAGAGATCATATGATCTACATAATATTTTTCTTTGTTTATGTGATCCTATAGTATTTTTTTTGTTAACATTATTCTGTATCATTTTTCTTTGCTAGCCTAATTCTATATCAGTTATTATTATTTTCATTTATGGAGTCTATACACCAGTATAAATAACTTTTAAGATTCATCAAATAAAATTGAAATAGAGATTACAAAGTCTCTTATCTCTATTTTTTTTTTATTTTTTTCTCTTCTTCCACATATATTTTAACATGCATTAGAGCCATGATCAACTAATATGCCACCATCATCTCTTTCGTGTTGTAATCTATTTGATTAAATCCAACCAAATGTGGGCCACACTAACATGCATTAAGCTTTGTTCTATATATCACTACAAGAAAAAAAATTTTTGCAACGGAATTATTTGCGACGGCTGATTTATCATCGCAAAAAATTATTTGCGACGGCAAGAAACCTTTGCGAATAAGATATAAATTTTAATTGCTATTTGCAATGGCAATCAAATCCCGTAGTAAAAAGTAGAGTTTTTATGACGGCAATGGACCGTGGTAAATAATCTATGATTTTTACGACGACAATGGACCATGGTAAATAATCCATGATTTTTATGACGGCAGTGCATCGTAGGTAATATATTTAATTTTTTTTCTTTTACGATGGTATTTTATCGTGGTAAAAAATCAGTTACAACATTCCGCCTAAGCTTTTCAATATCTCGCCTAAGCTTTTTTTTTTATTATTGCGACGGCATTTTGTCGTGGTAAAAAAACTTAAAACACTTTCCCCATCCCGCACTCGATCTCTCTGGCTTCCCCTCTCCCACTGTCACCTCCACTTCAAAACCCTACTGCCCCTCCCCCCTCCTCTGCTCCAAATGTCCCCCCTCCTCCGCTCCAAAACCATATCCCGATCCATCTCCCCGGCATGCCGATCTCCCCGGCATGCCCCTCCCCCCCACCTCCTCCACTCCAAAACTCCCCTCCCCTCCTCCACTCCAAAACCCTACACCGATCCATCTCCCCAGCGTGCTCTTCTCCCCCCTCCTCCGCTCCAAAACCCCGATCGATCTCCCCAGCGTGCCCCCCGATCTCCCTAGCGTGCCCCCCTCCTCCGATCTCCCCAACGTGCCCCAACCGGCATCTAAGCTTCCTCCTTAGTGCCCTCCACCCTCACCCCTCCTCCATCTCTAGCGGCAGCCTGACGGTGGTTTGGCCTCTCCTCTTCGATGCAAAAGATATCAGGAAGTAGGATCTCTCCCTCCACGTCCATCGGACTCCTCCATCGTCGGTCAGGTATGATCCCTCCCTCTTCTTCTCAATCTCTCTCTCTTTATTCCCGATCCCTCCCTCTTCTTCCCAATCTCTCTCTTCATTCCCGATCCCTCCTTTTCTTCCCAATCTCTCTGTTCATTCCCGATCTCTCCCTCTTCTTCCCGATCTCTCTCTTCATTCCCGATCTCTCTCTTCATGTTTTAGAGTATGACACAGAATCTTGTTTAAATTTTGTAGAAGTATAATAGATAAACATTCATACATATACAGACATATTCCTTTGACTTCTAGCATCCTTAAACATGATTTCTTGGAATTTTACTTGTTTGAAGTGTTGATTGTAGTGATTAGATACCAGGGTGTCCCATAATGATAGGAAGTTGGACCTGGAGAATGGGCGAATTGGCCATTTTATTGTGGATTATTCTTCTAAGTTCCCAAGTCTTTCTCCCATTACTCAAATCCTCAACCATAACCTTAGACTTGAGAGTGGCATCCAACTTGGTCTGAGCAAGAGAAACTATCAAACAAGCACTCCCCACCCAATTGTTTTTTTAAAAAAGACAACCACTGACTAACAGCCCACAAATTAAACAATGCAGTGGGTCCACTTTAGCTACAATGGGAGAATATGGCCATGTAAATGGCAGAGTTCAATCATATTATTGGCAGGAAATGTGATGCTGTACATAATGGATCATACTATCCTCACTCATGGGGGTACCTTTGTCCTCCTCTCCAGTTGATTTGGATGTTACAAGCTTAGGATCCACTCCAAGGATGGACAATGATCTGTGACTAGTCGAATGACTATAGCACATATTATATTGTTTATTTGACTGTTAAATTATTATCCTTAAAGAGTACCCAGAGAACCTGATTCTAACTACTATTAGCTCATAAAAAATCCACTGTGATTGTCCTTCCTATGTCCTTCATATGGGTTTCTACCAACCAAACATCCCTTGAGACAATGATCCTATAAATGGGGTAATGCAGCAACACGAGCATAGTAATTTGATGATTATTAAAAGGATAGAGTCAATGGGCTCTATCCAATCATGATTGTTGTGCAATCATAAGCATATGTAATTGGAAGATAAACCCTCTCCAATCCAAGTGAGGAGTGAAGATGATTTTTTAGTAATAGCTTCCAAGTCAAGCAGGGCATGTACTGTCAATATAAAACATAGATGTACATGACTTATAAAGACTTAATATATCCTTAGTAGCGCATGTAAAAAATCATATGCACCAAGATTTAATATATCCTACTTCAGGTTTACTTAGTGTTTTACTCTTCTTTTATTTTAGGAGACCATCTTCACATTATTAAGAAGTTTGTATCTTTTTCGATATTTATCCTCGTAAATTTTATTTTTTGTAAATTTTATTTTTTTCTGATATTTATAAAAAAATTATTGTATATGATTTTCAGATAATACATAATGATAATAGTATCAGTGGATAGTAGTTATGGATAAAAGTTGGATTGATTTGCAAGAAAGGATTTTACCTACATATATTGAGGGGGTCAATAAATTTTTGGACTTTGCATATGCTATTCAGGCAGACGATGCAAAGATTTATTGTCTGTGTAAGAAGTGTAAAAATCATTTTCTTGAAGACCGACATATGGTGAAACAACATATTATTACAAAAGGTGTCTTGACGACATATAAGATTTGAACTTATCATAGAGAGACGTATTATTCTACTAGGTCTAATCAAGTCTTTGGAAGTAGAGATTTTTTGATATAAAAGATGATATGGTTGGAATGATATAAGAGACAACTGAAATCTTAATGTCAGAGGATAATATAGAATTTAATCATTTAATGGAGAATGAGGGTCATGAGGGATCTAATCAAGAAATAAAAATTTTTTTAGACTTCTTGAAGGTGCAAAATGTCATTTTATCCAATTGCACGAAATTCACCTTATTGTCATTTATTGTTCGATTACTTATTTGAAAGTGCTAAATGGATAGACAGATAAATCATTTATATTATTATTAGAAATGTTGAATGATGTATTTTCAAAAGGGTACGCTTGCCAAATTCATATTATCAAGCAAACAAAATCACCATAAATTTGGATTTTATATGAGACATGGATGCATGTCTCAATAATTGATGTTGTTTAGAGGCAAAGATGAAGGACATAATAAATGTCAAATATGTCAGAGTTCTAGATGCAAGTAATTTACAGGATATTCAAATGATGATAATACTAAGAATAGTTGGATTACTGCAAAATAAATACAATACTTTCTATTAAAGTCGATGTTAAAAATTTTTTATGTCATCAAAAACTGCAGAGTTAATGAGATGGCATGAGAGGAATGAACAAAAGATGGTGTTCAAAGACACTCTGCAGACTCAATTGCCTAAAAAACTTTGATGAACGGAATCCATCCTTCACTGCAGATTGTTGAAATATTAGACTTGATTTAGCAGCTGATAGATTTAATCCATTTAAATCAATATCTATAGCTCATAGTACTTGGCCTATTATTCTAATGCCATATAATTTACCACCATGGATGTCTATGAAATAACTTTCTTTATTCTTTCTATGCTTATTGATGGGCCAAAAGGATGGGCAATAAGATTGATGTTTATCTACAACCATTGATTGAGGAACTAAATGAATTATGGAGAAAGGGATACTTATATATGATGCATCAAAAAGAGATGTTTCAACTTTATGCTGCATTATTATGATAATCAGTGATTTTTCTGCATATGCAAATTTATCTGGATGGAGTACAAAAGGTGAACTTGCATTTCTTCTTGTTACAATCAAATAGAATCAACATGGTTGTCACATATTCAAAAATTTTGTTATAGAGGGCATCAACGGTTCTTACTGAATACCCATAGATTTCGAAGAGATAGAATATCTTTTAATGATCAAGAAGAATACAGAAGGAGGTCTGTTAAATTATCAGTTCTGATATACTAAATCAATTGAATGGAGTGCTCACAGAATATAAAAAGGAAGATCTTGTAAAGAAAAAAATTAAAAAAAATCAAAAAGACACTTCAGATGAAAAAAGGTCTGGATGGAAAAAAAAGAGTATATTTTTTGATTTATCATATTAAAATATAATTTGATTCGATATAATCTTGATGTCATGCACATTGAGAAGAATGTATGTGATAATATACTTTAGACAATATTGAGGGTTCAGAAAAATCTAAGGATAATTTAAATTCTCGATATGATATGTAAGAAATGGATATAAGGAAAGTATTACATCCACAACAACGAGTGTCTAGTAAGGTTTATTTACCTCCAGCTTATTTTATAATGTCCAAAATGATAAAATATCTTCTTAAAAGTGCTAAAAAATATCAGTTCCTGATGGTTATGCATCTAATATCAGTCGCTGTGTACATTTAAAGGAGCGTAGTATTTGGAGATTAAAAAGTCATGACAATCATATTTTGATGCAACAGTTATTTTCTATAGCTATACGCAAAGTATTATCTAAGGATGTGGTTGAGGTATTAATTGAGCTAACAAATTTTTTTAGACAATTATGTTCAAAGGTGAACAAGATGGCTGATCTAGAGTATATTCAAGATTGTATTGCTTTAACATTTTGCCATCTTGAGAAGATCTTTCCACCTTATTTTTTGATATAATGGAGCATTTACCTATACATTTAGCAGAAGAGGCACTAATTACTGGAGCAGTGCAATTTAGGTGGATGTATCCTATTGAAAGGTAATATTATTTGTATAAAATAATATTGTCATACTCTTTCAATTTTGATTTTTGTTATATAAATTTTATCTAATTTGTATCTATATAGGTATCTACTTACGCTAAACTTTATATGCGTAATCGAGCTCATCCGGAAGGCTCAATTGCCAAAGGATGCCTGATGGAAAAGTGTATGAATTTTTGTTCAAGATATTTACAAGATGTTGAAACTAGATCAAATCGATCGATTCAGAATAATGATGGTGGAAATAATTCAGATCGTCCCATTGAAAAGGAGCCAAAATATATATTGATGAAGTCACATGGGAGCAAGCTCATTATTATGTGCTGTAAAATATTGATGCCATAACTCCTATTCAATGTAAGTTTTATGATCAACTTGTAAGATACTAACAAATTTATATTTATTAAAGATATTTTTATAATATTTATAGGAAGCACATTGAATATTTAAGAAGACAAATACCTCGTTCATCAGATGATCAAATTGAAAAGGTCCATGTATCAACTTTTCACACATGGTTGAAGGAGCATGTAAGTAATCATATTTAATTTTTTCTAGCAACTGAAATTCAAAATTTTTATTTATCATTTAATTTTTATATAATTTGAAAGTTTATGTATTAAATTGAATATAGGTAAGAATATCTAAATTTAGTACTCAGATGAAATTCAGTATTTTCTAGAGGTCCAAACCAATTTGTACGACATTATGGTGGATATATCATCAATGGCTTTCGATTTTGCAAACTTGATAAGGATAATAAGAGAACCACTCAAAGCCATAGTATTGTTGTCAAGGCACATACAAGTGTTGGAGATATAATCTATTACGAAAGATTGATAGATATTATCAAGATTCGATATACCAATGATATGCAATTTGTACTATTTAAATGTGATTGGATTGATAATACCAAGGGGAAGAAGATAGATAAGTTTAAGATGATACTTGTCAATTTTAGTCATCTTTTATATAATGACAATGATATTTCAAATGAACCATTCATTCTAGCAAGTCAAGCAGAACAAGTATGCTATATTTCAGATCCTATAGAATCAAGATAGAGTGTTGTTCTCAAGATGACAGTTAGAGATTTGTTTGACATATACTCAAAGGATGTTCAAATAATGTTAAATTAGTACCTCAAGCAGAGCCTTTAAACGAGCAGCATTTAGATGGATAATATATACTCGTGATGATGATGTTCATTGGGTGAGGGAAGGTATAGATGGAACAACTGTAGATGATATAGATCCATTGATGATGATGTTGAGATAGATGAAGATGAATGACCATTGTTAATTATGAAAATTTGCATGTAAGTTATTTTATTTATTTGTTAGTTAAATTTCGTATCTCTTTTATATTTTTATGGCTGCTTTTTATGTTTATTTTTATGTTTATTTTTTATATTTATTTTTTATTAGTTAATATTGATCATTTGTTAGTTAAGATGAAGATGATATTTACTTTTTATGTTTTACGTATAGGATGGCTCCAAAGAGGACGTGTCGTGTATCCATGTTGGATAGATTACAGGCTTATTCATTATCTCAGTCCAATCATGATGAGTCACAGTAATAATCACTTTCAGTACATAATATCACCACATAGACAGCAATCAGAGATCACATTATCTCAGCCACAGTCATCAGATGTTACCAGGTAAAATCACTTATTTACTTATGTAAATTAAAATCATTATACTATCTTATCTTATTATTATATTTGGATACTAATTAGGTAATTCGAGTCAGTCAACTTCTAGATGAAGAGGTCGAGGCACAGCTCATGGTATTAAGTTTTCGGGCATGGGTCAGAAGTTTTCTTTGGTATTTGATGCTCATATGCAATCTTGTGGGTCCAATGCAAGTAAGTTCAAGAGTCAATTAGGAGTAATAGCAAAAAATAGGATATATGTTCTATTGACATATGCATCTTGGACATAAATGTCCAGCATATTCTAGATCACATTTGAAAAGAGGTGCAGGTAAAATATATTTATAAATTTTATTTTATAATTATGTATTTAATTCTAGATTATATTTGGAAGGAGATACAAAATTGAAGGAATTTCAAATTACTGGTTGCCCATGTTTTTAATATAGTAGTATAATTTTTTCAATGGTTATATTTTTAATGTAGTAGCATTCAAGAAAATTATATTAAATATTTATTGTTAAACATAGGAAGAAATCTGTATATGAAATAACTCTTATCTTTTATATTCATACATTTTATATGATTAGTAACTTTGTTAAATTTTAATTTTATAGGATAACACAGATGCCCTAGTGAATATAGAAAAAATTGTTTAAGGTCGGTTGGTGAGATATGGAGGAATTAAAATCTTATATCAAGCATCATTACTATGATGAGCACCAGAAGAAAAAAATCTTATCTCTAGACCTCCTCTACGTGTGAAAGCTGATCAGTGAGAGATACTTATTCGTTATTGGGGACAAGAAGATGTCCAGGTACTTATTCTTTTGTGATTAGTTTCTTTTCATATAATAAAATTATATATTATATTTTTAATTATATTAATAACTTTTGTAGGCACAGTGTGCATGAAACAAAATTAACAAGAAGATATTGGGAGGCTTGCATAAGACAGGGAGAACTTCATTTTCTGTTATTAAAGCAAATGTATATTTAGAATATTATAAGTTTATATTAAATATAACTTTAGTATAAATTCTTATATATATTTGGATTATTTATATTAATAGATGGAAGCAAAGGGATTAGAAACAGATCAACTAAGCATGTTTATTAGAACATATACTTCAAAGCAGGGTGTCATTGATGCGGATGCGCAAGTGTATTGTAAGTGCATAACTTAAATTCTCTTTACATAAAGTATATTTTACATATTGATGTCAATATTATAATTTTTTCTTACAAGAGGAGATGAAACGATGACTTGAGGAGGTACCTAAGGACGAGCGCACACTATAACTAAAAGATTGTATCTTTGTGGAGGTGATGGGAGAAGATGGACATGGACGAATACGTACTTGGAGTTCGAGCATGACAAAGCGACATTTGCATCAGCAATCTTTTCAGACACCATCAGAGGAGACATTAGGAGAAGTTGAGATGAGCTTCAGACTGAGTTTGATAATAAGATTTTCTATTTGGAGGCACAGCTCTATCAGATGTGTGCTCAGATGGCAAGTGGATATTTTGCGCACAGCCCAGTAGGTACTCCTCGTTCGGTGCCATCTAGTAGTGGACAGGTATGATTTATTTATTTAGTTAGATTTATATTGTACATTAATTGATAGTTATTTATAATTAATTTTACATCTTTAACTTTTTATAATATATAGGTTCCAGATGCATCTAGTGCTCACCTAACACATGCATCGAAAAATGAGAGATTCATCCAAATGCCTGATGAGGTTTGTGATGACATTCTTGTTATTATGAATCCAAATCAATGAAAGTAGCATAACAATGAGATAATAGTCAGTCTACAGTTTGAATTTCATCAAAAAATCAAGCAGCAAATTTGGTTACCATATGAATTATAAAGAAGAAGACTGATTTCCAACATCCAACTACAAATTCATAGAAGTTTTTGATGAACTGCAAATTTATAGAATTGAGATCTAAATATTAACCTTCAAGACAAATTATACATCAAACTGATGAACAACAACATTACCCTCCACCCAAGATGACTATTCTTGATCATCTATATATAGTACCCTTTTGTGATTCTTGGATAACAAATTCTATATATGGGATAACATCGGAGGTCAGGATTGGACCATTGGTTCACACTGTTGTGATTCTTGGATGGGTTTTCTTGTTTTCGTCGATTAGTTTGGGGTTGAGGTAGCTGGATTGGTTTTGGATGGGGTTTTTTTGGATTCTCGCTGACTGCTGCCTTTCGTGGTTGATTTGGAAAGAATTTATAGTTCGATAATGAAATTGATGTTTTTCTTGGGGAGTTTCAGTTTGTTTTTGCCAGGTTTACGGCCTTTCTTGAATTAGAGGACTGCTATACTGTGGAAATACACTAGCGAGTGCGATCACATCTCACGAAGAAATTGGTTTGTGTTGATAATCTTGGTAGTGTTCTACTTGCTTTTTTAGGCATGTTCGATGGGGCTTTATTTGGAAAACATTGGTTTCAATTACATTGACAAATGCTGATATGGAAAATATTTAGTTCAATAGAATTAGTTCTTTGCCGGGACTGAATTAATGTATTTCGTATGATTTCGTTTTGTCGAACAATAATGTCGGTCTTGGGAAGCACTGCAGGGTCCTTCAGAAGTTTGTTCTGTTGTGATTGATGATTAATTTTCTTGTTTCTCGCAACTTCTATTGGGGTTTTAATTGAGCTGGGTTACTTAGTTCTTGATGCTGGCTTTGTTGACACTTAGCTTTTTTTGGTGTTATTTTAGAAGGAATTTGTAGTGTGCTTATGACATTAATGGTTTTGGGGAGGGTTTCTATTTGTTTCTGCTGGGTGTTGCTACATTTCTTGAATTTGAGCACTGCTATTGTCAAATATGCCAGTAAAGACAATCATATCTCACAAAAGGGTACCATATATAGAAAAATTTATTAATATATTTATTAATTTATTAAGATAATATATGCAAATTCGGAATTCCTGATCCATGAGCTAATATATTAATATTATGCTTTTCATAATTCCATCCTACATCTAATTAAAATAGATGGATTTCTAAATTCTAGTTTTAATGTTTATTCCTGGTCAACAGGATTAACATGATCTAAGGTTACGGATTATGTTGGCCGTTAACCACATAAAAATATGTCATTGTGTTCTTCATCTCTCTCATTATAACAAAATAGATTATTAACGATAAAAATTTTTCATCACTAATAACCTATTTTCGTCGCTAATACTTATTAGCGACGAAATTTTCATCGCTAATATTTCGTTATCAATAATCGCATCGTTGATAATATTTTACGACAAAAAAAATTTCATTGCAAATAATCATTTATTTATGATGAAAAATTTTCATCATTAAAAAATTTATTTTTTTGAAAACTATTTACGATGAAAAATTTTAATTATAAAAAAAAATATTTGTGATAAAATTTAACGTCACTAATAAATAATAGATTAATAGTGACGAAAATATTTTCGTCACTATTAATTTAATTAAAAATTTTTACGAAAATCAAATTTTTAAAAATTTTTAGCGACAAAAAATTTTCATCACAAATAAGATTTTTTTGACAAAAATTTTTCGTCGCTATTAATTTAATTAAAAATATTTATAAAAATTAAATTTATAAAAATATTAGTGATGAAAATTTTTCATCGCAAATGTGCTTATTAGTGACGAAAATATTTTTATCACTATTAATTTAATATAAAATTTTAATATTTTTAAATTTATTAAAAAATTTATTTACGATCAATTTTTTGTTGTAGTAAAATCTTTTTAGCGACCAATATTTCGTCGGAAATAATTTATAAATATTTTTTTTAAAAATAATTTATGAATATATATTTTTAATTTATATTTATAATATTTTTTATAAATTAAAAATAAAAAATTTACACAATAAATCTATAAATAAATTTTATTATTTTATTATATTAAATTAAAATTATAAGAAGATTGAAATAAAAATAAAAAATTACATAAAGAGGCCATCAAGTGTCGGCATCTGCAGAAGGAGAACGAGCTGGAGAAGGGAAGCACTCAAAAGAGCTCGGACCGGCCAGCTACTGCCTCATCAGATGTACCGTCTGCTCCATCTGCGCCATCTACTCCATCATCTGGATTTAGAGCCGTTGATGCTTGTTGACGCGTGCAGCCAACTCATGGGCTCGCTGTTGATCATCAGTAGCCTGTCTCTGCACCTCCGTCAACCGAGCATCACAGGCAATATGGATGCCAGCCCTAGACGAGCGTGAGGATGAGGGAGTAGTAATTCCATACCCTAGACTCCTAACATAATAGAATCTCATACCAAGCACTTGATCACTGATCTCGTCATCTGTGAGTGCGGTCGAGCCTCAGGAGTAGGTTGGGATCTCATGTCTGTCATACGGTCCTAAAAATTAAAGTTATAGTTATTTTAATTTTATAATAAAAATTAACTATAAATAAAAAAAATAATTGAAAAAACTTACAAAAAGCTTCTAGCTCTCCGTTATCCACTCCCCTGACTGTCGCTGGTGGATCTGCTGGTAGATATCGATTCTACCAGGAAGCTCGTCACTCTCATATCTCTCTATAATTTGAGAATAATTAATTAAAAAATTTTAAATAGCTAAAAAATTATATACTAATTAAAAATTACTTACCATCTGCTCCATTTGACGAGCGAACGACCTCGAACCCCCATAATATGGTACGATCTGTCTCGTCCGATTCATGACGTTCTGGACACATCTTCTCTGTACAGTTACCAGTCAAATTAGTAGATAAAAATTTAATTTAAGAATAAATAATTCAATAATTAAAATCTAAAAAAAAATGATGTGTAACTGATATGTCAGATCCTCGTAATGCCGGCATATGACAGTTCAATCATCCATAGTAATGCTGTCATAGGGCTGCTGTCGTGTTGCCTCCTCCTTATGATCCTGCATCATATGGTACCAATGCTGATGAATGTGGTGGAATAATCCTTGAAATGCAAAAATAAATGAGCATCCATGGCTCGTCGCGCACGATCCTCCTCAAAATCAATAATATCAAAAACACCCTACTAATAATAAATATTAGAAGAATACCAAGGCTGACAAACACATTTTATTCATCAGCAAGATAGAAATAATATCCCTTGGTTTCTTTGGATATCCTATAAAAATATATTTATCAATCTGGCTTCGAGTTTATCCATTTTTAAAAATTTGACGTAAGTCGGACATCTCCAAACCATAAGATAAGAGAGCCCTGGCTTATGTTCCATCCATATCTCATATGGTATTTTACTTATAGATTTACTAGAAACCCTATTAAGCACATAACAAGCCGACTCGAGTGCATATCTCCAAAGGAATATCGACAGACTAGAAAAGCCCATCAAGAATCGAACCATGTCCAACAGGATTCGATTTCTCCTTTCTGATACATCATTATATTGTGGTATTCTAGGAGGTGTCTATTGAGAGAGAATCTCATTCTCCTTAAGATATATTAAAATTCATCAGAAAGATATTCATCTCCTCGATCTGATCGAAGAATTTTGATATTCCTTCTAGTTTGTTTTTCTACCTCATTATAGAATCGTTTGAATATTTCAAATGATTCGGATTTATATTTATCAAGTAGATATACCCATACCTAGATAGTCATCTGTAACATAATGAAATAGTGGTATCCTCATCTGACACTAGTGCTCATGGATCCACATACATCAGTATGTACCAGGCCCAGAACATCACTAGCTCATTCACCTTTTTCAGTAAAAGTGACTTGGTCATCTTTTTAAGTAGACAAGACTCATAGGTTGGTAATAATTCACAATCATTGTCATCAATAATTTTTTCTTAAGCTAACCTGTTCATCCTGCTCTTGTTGATATGACCTAACCTATAATGCTAAAGATAGGCATCCGTGACATCGACTATTCTAGGATGTTTATTTGACATGTACACTAATTTAGTCATGATACAACATAAATATCATTGTTCAACTATCCACGCATTATAGTAATAATATTTAAAATGATACCACAAAAACTTTTTTTTATTGAAATTTTATAATTCACTTTGGCCAAAAGGCCTATGGAAATGACAGTCAAAAAAAATTGAGACATTAATGACATTCATTAAGAATAATAAAATGAGAATTGAATACAAGCTTGATAATTCTTAAAGGTAAAATTGGAACTGATCTTCCATCTCCAATGTTCAGAAATCTCTCGTCATTTTCAAATCTCCTACTGATCTAAAGATCCTAAAATAAATTGCAAATATTAATAGGGCTACTGGTATCCAATACTCAAGTCATTGTATCAAAAATTAAAAAGTTACAAAGTGTTATCATATAATTATCTTATCCAGCAATTGATTGCTTCTTCTTCTTCGGCTATTGGATCAAAGAAAGCTAAATATTGAGGATAGTTTTTCTTTCAGTGACCCTGCTTCTTACAATAGAAGCACTCTGTCTGACTTTGGTCAGCCTTAAACTTGAGCTTTAGGATCTGACTCCCAGCACTTTATACCTTTTATTTTTATTTTTTTTTTCTTAAAGGATGATACCATCTGAAGAAGATCCTCCATTACATTCACATCTCCTTGTAGAGCTGGTGATCCTTCTCAAAAGTTTGTAGCAACCCCAACAGATCGTGGTAGTTGACTACAGACTTCATCATTCTAAAATGACTAAAAAACAGCAGGTAGGATTTGGGTAGAAAGTTCAGAATCACATCCTTCTCCAGCTATTCATGCAAAAGAAAGTCTAACTTGCTCAGACGCTCGATCTGTTCGATCATGTACAATACATGATCGGTGACCGATGCTTCCTCCCTTATCCGAGCATCGAAAATGGTACAACTAGTCTTGTGCTGCTCAACATCGTCGAGAGTACCAAAAGACTCTCTTAACATCTTGAGCATATCCTCTAGCTGAGCCTCTTCAAACTTTTAGCTGAACTTATCGTTCATGGAAGCTCGCATTATACAACGAACCATGGTGCAGTCATTGAGCCACTTCAAGTAAGTATCTCGAACTGCACCACGAGCATTAGAAGCGGGATCTTTAGGTGCTGGATCTCTAATAACGTACAAGATCCGCTTGTGCTCTAGGATGATTTTTAGTTTTCAATATCAGTTATGAAAATTAGATCTTATCAACTTCTCACTATCCAATAGTGATTAGAGTGACAAGTTTGAGGCCATATCTGCACAAAAAAAAAATTAAATCTAATCAGTATATGATTAATTAAGCCTAAAGATATAGATTTTAGTCTAAAATTTTTTCACTATTTTATATAAATTGGTAGCCTTACCTCCAATTTGAGGAATTACTTTAATTTTTTAGTGGGTACTAGAATCCATACAGACTGCACACGAGCCGACTTTGGCTGGCTCACCCATGTGCATCCATGGGTAGGTTCATTAATCAATTATTTCATCAAATAATTTTTAGTAATTGATTTAGCCCCATGTAACTTTTCAGTTGACTTTGGTCTTCTCTGCAAGCCTTGATTAGGTCCAACCATTAATATGATCATACTTAAGAATCTAACTACCAAATGATCAGGTCCGATTTTGATCGGCTAACCTAACCATTGATAGAGAGAGTCGACTAAGTCATCATATTATAATCTCAATAGTAGATGAGCACTAGACCTTTGGGCCTCCAATGGTCATCATACTAATGGACCTATTATCACCCAACTTAATAGGAGGCTATGATTTAGTTATCAACATAACTATCTTACTTTAAGGACCTAATAATTTAGAAGATTTAATTTATGAATTAAGAGAAAAAAAGAAAAGAGATCAACCAGCAAACATAATCCTCCCACTGACTTCACCAAGTCATTGAATTGGATTAAGGTCATGCTAGTCGAACAGACATCTAGATCAGTCACACTGATCAAACTTAATGGCATGGATCAACTTGAATCACTTAGCGATCTAATCAAGATAATCCATCAAATTGATCAGATAAGTGAGATCGATGGGAGGGTCTACTAAGCTTGCCTTAGACACTATCGAAATAGCCAGATAAATCACTTCCAATTAAAAACTATCGATCGAAATGCCAAACTTATCTTAGACACCAATTGGTTAATTAGTTTCAATTTGACAAACCTAATGATTCAGGTTCAACTACTAGCCACAATCAAGGTTCATTTAGTCTAATCAAAGATATAGACTTGACCACCTACAACTATTTTATTGAAAAAATTTTGATTTAATCTAATTCAACAATTGGCTAGATTTAATCAATTTCTCTATATGGTCCATTAACTCTTTGATTCTAATCTTAGGTCTAACCTAATTAAGAGGACCTGATTTGAGCTAACCCATACCTCATGTTTTATATAATGTCATTAGATCTTAAATCATAATTCTAGATCTAATCAATTCTACACTTAATTCTTAATTAAGTTTAGCATCAACATGATTTAGATTTTGAAACTATTTCTCATATAAACTTTTTACATTAAATTATGAAATCTTTTAGATCACGTCTAAATTTTAATGAGTTTAAATCAAAACTATTTTGATTATTAAGATTAGATGTAACTACTTTTTTTGCAACTTGCATCACATACAATAAATCTTAGGATTTCGAGATTAAAATTTTGCAAGAAAGTAAGCTTTTCTTTTTATTTTCTTCTTCATGGAACCTCACAGTGGCACCCCTATATGCCATAAGAGCACCCATTAAATGAAAGGAGAGAGTCATGTAATCCTACTTGCTCCTATGATCGGACGGTCCAGTGATTATCCAATCCGAATATTTTGCTACTCATATCATCTAATCTAACATGTAAGGACTGATCAAAAATCAGATCTAAAAATAAAATATATTTAGATCTAATCTAAATAATAAATAATTAGATCTAATAACATATAATCGATCTAAAAGCATATGAAATCATATCATAAGGAACATATCATAAGAACAAGGCTCTGATACTATTTGAAGGAAAAGTAGGACAGTACTATGCATATAATTTTAAAATTTTTTATAATAAATTTATTAGATTAAATAAATATTTTAATCTATTTTATATGTATAAGATCTAATCTAGACTTCATGCAAAAACTATAATATGATTTAACGTGAACATAAGATCAGAAAATAAAAATCTGCATCGATCTAATTGATGCTGCAGTCTAGATCTAACTCTTAGATCTACCAAAACTAGTCTAACAAGTTCAAAACTCGTTACCAGATTGTGGGTTCTCCATAAATAACTCATGTAGGAGAGAGTCCCTTCAGATTGCTCACAGCCGTATGAAGATGTTCGGCCTCTACAGATCGTTTACATGAAGATAGATGCAGATCAGACTCCTTGGAAGTGCTAGCTTGCAAGGATCTTCAAAGGCTGAATTGTCTCTTCTTCTTTTGATCTATTGGATGCTCCAAAGGAAGAGAAGATCTAGAGGAGGAAGAGGAGAGAAGAGAGAGTTCTGGTAGAAAATAAAATCACAAAGGAACATAACATATGGCATCAACAATTGGAACCTCCCTTTGTATAGATGGACAATAGGTTTGGGTCAAGAGGAGGGGCGCCAATTCTCCATGCCAAAACCAATTTTGGCATCCCAAAATTTTTAAGAATGAGTGATGGATGATGAAGGAGATCTAATCTTTCTCACACCCAAAAACACTTCAAAAAAATTTAGAAAAAAATCAATTGGCACCACCTTTCTTTCCAATCATAAAAAATCTCTTTCCTTCTTATCTCCTTATCTCTAATTCAGATCGCATTCAAATTAGACAGGAGATAAGGCTATGACTTATCATGCTTTGCCGCCCACCCTTATTGTGCCCTCTCTCTTCATGCCAAAATTCTCATGCCAAAACCATTTTGGCATTGAGAAGAGGAGAGGTGGATCCAAGGTGCACAAAGAGAAGAGATAGAGTGCCTATTGGCTTGGACTCTTTATTTTCGATTTAATTCTAAAACAAATCAAATCTTATTTGAATCCAATGATAGAAATGAACCTAATCTAATTAAAAGCTAATCATCTTAATAAATTTTTAATCTAATAAAAATTAGCTGAGTCAACTTCTGATCAATTAGGATCAAATTTCTCTTGCAATTAGGCTTGATCAAATCAAACCCAAACTCAGTCAAATTGAGTTCAATTCAATTAGACTTGATCCAAACTTTTGCTCAATCAAATTGAGTCAATTAACAATCTAATTGCTAATTAGTTCTCTATTAATAGCAGAGTTCAGTCCAATGAAACTCTCCTCCAAAGTTTCAGTCCTAGTGGGACTCTTCACCAGAGTCACAATCCAATTGGACTCTTCAACCATTAGATCAGATCAAATCTTCTAATGTGTGTGACCCATAGATTCAAACTTAAGTGATAGCATAGAAATAATTTTTATACTAATCGATGTAACCATCTAGCAATGAATCTGAGTCCGGATAGGCGAAAGATTGTAAAGCAACATTCTAGAACATACTGGCGTATGGTTATCGTATAATTCATCTCTTTGACCCTAATGCTCAAGGTGATCTAGCATTTAACTGTAAACCCTAATATAGTCAACCAATTGTATTTCAACCTTTCAAATCTATCACATAGATTATCCTGATCAAAATTTTACTAAATTGAAATACACTGATGCATATCTCCTACTTATTTAGAGGGGTCAATTTTATCTTGACTCATGCATTGACTTGATAAGTACTTGACTGCATCCAGTATCCTTCTGTCACTAAATTAAAAATTTAGATGATTCGATACTAAAGTACAGTGAGTTGCTTACAAGTCACCATGGTGATTTCAGGTTAGAGGGACACTTATACCCATACCCTTCACGAGCTACTCTTGACAGTAGAGTACTCGATAAATGGTCATGTTTGGTGTGAATGTACTCCTACATTCCACTTGCATGCTATATCAGTATCTCCATACTCTTTGGTTAAGAGGACAACCAACTCTTATGGCACACAATGATCTATACTCGATATTGCTATCATCCTATTAATAGCATATCATTTGGTTATGAACATATTTTAAAGACTAAACGATAAATTCTCTTTGTCGATTAATTATAGTCCTAAGAACTTCATCATAATACAGGAGTTCAAATAAGATGGACAAAATTATGATGAAAAAATCAAATAATTTTTATTAATAAAAATTTATATATATTTTACAAATATGAGCACAATCATCAACAGACTGACGATTGACTTTGGGAATATAATTTTTAATTATATATTTGTATATATATTATATATATGTATCTATATATATGTATATATATATTTATTATATATATATATTTTATATATATATATATATATATATATGTGTGTGGTGTGGTGTGTGTGTGTGTGTGTGTGTGTATTGTTTTTATTTTTTTGGGGTCCCCTCTTTTACCCAAAGAGAGAGAGAGAGAGAGGGAGAGGAGAGATTTTAGATATTTATGTATAAAAATAAGAATTCCAAATAATATGTTGTTATTAGTTTTCTTGGGTCATGCCATAAATTATTATAAATATTATTAGGCACAATCCATGATCCATGTTGACCAAGGGAAAGGGGGACATTGCATTACGACCAACTTAAGACCAACTATAAATCAATCATGATATTTATGATTGGATTTAGTAAGATGTGGATCCTTAATAAGGATGCTAAAACTTAAATGAGAGAGTATATAAACATTTGTGCATATATGTGTTTAATCTGATATAGATTATGTGGTAGGAAGATCTTAAATTTTTTATACTGAGTGATGTACTACAAAAAAAATAAGATTTTAGCGATCACAAAATCGATTGCTAAATATAAAATCATTGCTAATTTATTTTATGATCAATTTTATGATTGACTCAAATCGATTCCAAAAACTCTAGTTGCAAACATTTTGCAATCGATTTTGCGACTGAATGTAAAAAAGATTAATCAAAATTTTACAATTGATTTAGTGATCAAAAATAAAAAAAAATATTAACTATTTTGTAACCAATTTATCGATCGAAATAATTGGTTGCTAAGTTTTTAAAATATTTTTTATTTAAACAATTGATCATAAAATCAGTCATAATTTATTTTTATAATATTTTAATTTTCAAATTGATTGCAAAATTGATTGCTAAATTCATTAAAAATTATTAAAATAAAATTGATTGCAAAATTGATCTCTAATTTTTATTTTATATTATTTTTTTTATTTTTATATTATTTTTATATTATATTATTTTTATTTTTACTTTTTAGTATTAGGAACGCCAGCGATTGGCATTTTCCATGTAGGTATAGGGAAAGTTCAGAACCCACAACGGCATCCTCTTCAATGCCTCCATCATTGTGGGAACAAAAAAAATCTATAGGGAGAGTTTAGAACCCACAATGGCATCCTGTCGATTCCTCCATCATTGCGGCAAAAACAAAAAAAATCCTAAGCCGCCCACCGATTGAGACTCCTGAGAATAGGAAAAGCAATAGAAAAGTTAGGGAAAACATCTGAGGGAGAGCCCAGCATGCGATAGAGAAGGAAAATACCTAACGAAGATCGATGAAGGCGACGCCAGTGACAATGGGGAGCACGATGAATGGAGATCGGTGGTAGGTGGCAGCAAGGTGAAAAGAAGGAGGTTCGATGGAAGGAGAAGGGGAGGAGCTCTGGAGGGCTCGATCGAGAAGGTTCCAGAGGAGTCAGCATAGCAGGGGAGAGGGAAGGGAGGAATGCAATCGTCAAGAGGGGAGGGGGGGCTGTCGCAGGCGAGTCGGGAGGGGGCAGGAGAAGAGGGGGTTCGAGTGTGGCTAAGGTTGGGCGGAGAAGGGAGGGTTTATTATAAAAAAGTTTAGCAATCGCTTTATTGATCGCTAAATCGATCTCTAAATACAATATAATTTAATATAATTTTTTTAATTTTAAATATTTAATTTTATTTAAATAAATAAAGATCCTAATTAATTTTTTTTAGAATTCAAATTTACAATCGATTTTTTGGTTGTAAAATATTAAAAAATTTTATAACCAAAAAATTGATCACAAACTTATTTATAGATTAAAAAATAATTCAAAAATTTTATGATCAATTTTTTGATCATAATTTTTTAATATTTTTCAACCAAAAAAATCTATTATAAATATATTTAAATTAAAAAATAATTAAAATATTTGTGATCGATTTATCAGTTGCAAACCTTTAAAAAAATTTTGCAATCAAAAAATTGATTATAAATTTTTTTATAGATTAAAAATATAATTCAAAAATTTTGCAAACAATTTTTTGATCATAAATTTTTTTATATTTTGCAACCAAAAAATCGATCGCAAATATATTTAAATTAAAAAAATAATTAAAAATTTATGTAATGGATTTATCAATCAATTTTTAAAAAAGTTTACGATCAAAAAATTAGTTGCAATTTTTTTTATAATTTAAAAAATTTAAAACTTTGTGATCGATTTTGCGATCGCAACATATTACATATTTTTTACAACCAAAAAATTAGTTGCAAAATTATTTAACAATAGAAATAAATAATTGAAATATTTTGTGATCAATTTTTTGGTTGCAAAAATATAAAAAATATTTTTTATAAATTTATTTATATATTCAATAAATCGATTATAAAATCAATCGCAAAGTGTTGGTGCGCCTTTTGATGAAAAATTTGGCAACCGATTGTGCAATCGATTTTAAATCGGTCACTATATTAATATTTATCCAAGAATCGATTGCAATATCGATCATAAATTTGATCATAAAAATTCGATCATAAAATCGGTTGCAAAAATACTATTTTCTTATAGTGATATAGGTAGAAAATTTTTCTTCAGTTAAATCGATGCATAAGGATGCTGAGCCCAGTCTGATCTTGATGTTAGCCAACCCCAGCAAGAAAAATCTCAGAATCCATGTACAAGTTATCATAGATAAAAAAAGAGATAATAACATATCTCTCTGGATAAAGCGAGGGATAATAATCATATCTCATCCGATTAGATAAGATTAACAACCTGATGATTCTCCATCATTCTTACGGCATCTCAGTCTCTGCTTATAAATAGAAGTTCAGGGGACTTCCAAGATGGACACAAAATCTATCTCATACTCATTCCTTTCTATCTGTTTCAGACTTTGGATTTGAGCGTCGAAAGATTTCTATTGAAACTAAATCCGATCTAAAACTTATTTTGCTGGTACTGGTCGCTGCCCATCTCCGGTCAAGCCAACTTGAGCTAAAAGCCCAGTAGTAACATTGAGCCAATGACCCCAAATAACATCTTCTTAGCTAGTTTTTTTTCAAGTGAGATTCTAGTTCATTACAACCATAATGATTTGTGATGTGTTCATCATTGATTGAAAAACCCAAACAATGTAGTTGACATGGCTTTATAGCCTTAACCTTTTTGAGCATTATCTTTGCCTTTAAATTATTAGCCAAAATAATCATGTTACCAAGTATATTTGTAGTTCAAGGGCTATGTCATTCTAATCATGCAAAGGACTCAACTACAAATTTCAAGATCAAAAGAGATTGTAGGTAAACCGCATAGGCAAAATTGATGTAGCTCGTCATTGAAATGGTAAAAGCTCCTGGCTTCAAAGAAAAAAGAAGTAAAATAAATGAAAGCCCACTTCAATGAGTACGGGCTTCATCTAGACATGTCAATTCAAAAGGCACGTCGATCAAAGCCTTAGTGTGATAAAAAGAATGAAGGATGCACCACAAGAAATAGAACTTTTGCTGATGCATGATTTACCTACGTAGAGTTTTGCATAGATAAAAAGTATAATTAGTTATATAAAATAATAAACATCAAAAAAAATAAAATAATTAATTATATTTATTAAAATATGTTGCAAAACATAATTATTGACCAAAATATAGCATCGACATTGAAACCAAAGCATCGATAATGAGTGGTATTAATTTTTTATTTTGAAAAAAAAAAATTTCAATGTAAAATTAGCATTGGTAATAAATCTAATTACCTATGCAAAAAGGAAGCATAGGCAATTAGGCTTTATTGCCTATGCAAACTTTATGTGAGTAAATATTTTTTTCAAAATAAAAAAAAAATTAAAAAAAAATTTGCTTACGTAAATTTTATGTAGGCAATAAGTCCTAATTGCCTATGCTTTCCTCTTATATAGTAATTAGAATAATTACTGATGCACAATTAGCATCAGCAAATATTTGACAAAAATAAAAAATTAATAAAAAGTAAAACCATTTGCCGATGAAAAATTTTGTATTGGTAATTATTCTAATTATCTACGCAAGAGCATAGCATAGGCAATTATAACTTATTGCCTATGCAAATTTTACGTCGGCAAATATTTTTTCAAAATAAAAAAAATTAATTAAAAAAATATTTGTTTGCACAAACTTTATGCAGGCAATAAGTCTTAATTGCTTACGCTTTCCCCTTGCATAGGTAATTAAGTAATTATCAACGTAAAATTAACATCGGTAAATATTTTATGAAAATAAAGAATAACAAAAAGTAAAATCATTTGCAGATATAAAATTTTACATCGGTAATTACTCTAATTACCTACGCAAGATGAAAATATAAGCAATTAGGATTTATTGCCTATGCAAATTTTATGTCAAAAAATATTTTTTTTAAAATTAAAAAATTAATTAAAAAAAATATTTACCTATGTAAATGCTACAGAGGCAATAAGTCCTAATTACCTATGATTTATACTTGCATAGGTAATTAGATTAATTACCGACATAAAATTTGCATCGAAAAATAATTTACAAAAATAAAAAAATTAATAAAAAGTAAAACTATTTACCGACGTTAATTTAGCATTGCTAATTTTTTTAATTACCTATGCAGGAGGATAGCATAGGCAATTAGACCTTATTGCCTACGCAAATATCACATCCACAAATATTTTCTCAAAATAAAAAAATTAATTAAAAAGTAAAACATTTGGTGATGCAAAATTTGCATAAGCAATAAGGCCTAATTGCCTACATTTCACTCATGCATAGATAATTACGCTAATTATCAATACTAATTTTACATCGACAAATATCTTATGAAAATAAAAAGTTAATAAAAAATAAAATTATTTGCCAATGTAAAATTAGCATTGGTAATTAATCTAACTACCTATGCAAGATGGAAGCATAGGAAATTAGGCCTTATTGTCTATACAAATTTTACGTTAAAAAATATTTTATCAAAATAAAAAATAATTAAAAAAATAATTTACTGACATAAAAGTTACATCGGCAATAATGCTAATTTTCTATACTTCACCCTGCATCGATAATTTTTTTAATTAATTTTTTTTATAAATATTTTTTTGATATAATTTTAAAATTTAAAATTTATCTTCATCGTTCATTATTTAAATAATTATTGTTAGAGTATCATCATAAAAATCCATCTTGATCTAGTAGCTCTAGCTATGTCGATCAATAAAATTTGATTCGATGGTCACGAACGACCGCATGATGATCTAATAAATACAGACTATCGATGGATCCAAAAATTTACAATGATGATCTCAATAATATTTATAGTGCACTATCAAAATTTTATTTCAATCAGACATCATTATCATAATCAATTTAATATGGAATGATTTTGATTGTTAAATAAAAAATGAGTGATCAAAAGGTCAAACGGCATCCGATTATAAGATATTTTTTTAGATAAATGATCTTTACTACTACTTTGATCATTTGTATGGTAGTGATCATAAAATTCAAATCGCATGTATATGAACGATCTAAAACTATATGCTTTTTGATACTCATTCTTAAGGTCCTTAAATAATTATATTTGTACTTTTGTAAGAACTACTTAACGTAGATGGTTCATACATGCGTGATTTGGATTTTACAATCATCACCGTACAAATGATGAAAATAGTAATAAAGATCATTAATCTAAAAAATCGCCTTAATCGGATGTCGTTTGGCCTCTTGATCATTCTTTTTTTATTTAACGATCAAAATCATTCCATGCTAAATTCATCATAATAATGATATCCGATTGAAGTAAAATTTTGATAGTATACTATAAATATCATCAAGATCATCATTGTAAGTTTTTGGATCCATCGGTGTTCTCTATTTATCAAATCATCATACGATCATTCATGACTATCGAAATCGAATTTTATTGATCGAGATAGCTAGGGCTATCGGATCGAGGTAGACTTTTGTAATGATACTCTAATGATGGTTATTTAGATAATGAATGATGAAAATAAATTTTAAATTCTAAAATTATGCCTACTATTTACATAACGATAAATTATTTATAAAAAATAAAAAAATTAAATAAAAAGAAAAATATTTTTCAACATAAAATTTGCATAGGCAATAATGTAATTGCCTATGCTTATATCTTACATAGGTAATTAGAATAATTTCCTATGCTAAATTAGCATCAGCAAAAGATTTTATTTTTTTATTAATTTTTTAATTTTAGTAAAATATTTGTCGATGCAAATTTAGCTTAGGCAAATATCCTGTTTGCTGACGTTAGAATTTATGTCATTAGTTAGGTATTATTTTTAATGCAAAATTTGTGTCGGTAAATAGTTTCGAATAAAAAAAAATCCTACCAAACCCATTCCCTCCATGCATTTTTGTCTCCCAGCCATGCCCTTCCCCGAACCCTATTTCCCTACCGAACCACCACTCCCACCCCCATTTCCCTCTCTCCCTCCCTTTCCCTCGATCGTCGCCACTCTCACTGTCGGTCGCCACCGACGTTAGTCATTACCACAGTCGCCACCATCGACTGTCAAAGGTAATTTTTTTTTGGCTCTACGAGGAAGGGTGGAGCGGGGGGGGGACGGTCGGGGCCAAGGGGGAGGGGAGTAGATGGCCGTCGGGGCCAAGTGTGAAGGACCGGGGGGGTGGTTTTGTTTTCCTGCAGACTGTCGTCAGGGCCTCGGGGGGAGGGAGCGAACCGTTGGGGCCCGAGGGGAGGCGAGGAGATGGCTGTCGGGGCCGGGGGTGGAGGATCAAGGGGGAGGGGTTGTGCTCCCCCAGACGGCCGTCAAGGCTCAAGGGCCAGGGGAGGGGGGCTAGTCACACGAAGGCCGAGGGCAAACCATCAGGGCTTGGGGGTGAGGGGACGGCCATTGGGGTTGGGGGCGGAGGACCGGGGGGGTGGTTTTGTGTTCCCGCATATGGCCGTCGGGGCCCGGGGGGAGGGGAGGGGGGACTAGTCGCTGTTAGAGTTTCATGATTTCATGCATGCAAAAAATTTTTTAAAACAAGTATGCAGCAAAAATTTAAAAATTTAGATTAAATCTGATTTAATCTAAGTATGCATTAGATCAAATCTTAAAATCATAAATAGAATCGATATATATGAGATAGGATTTAGATACAGAAATAAAATAGAAAAAAATAAATAGACTTCATACCTTGGCACGTGTCAATCTTCACCACGAACTAATGATCATGGATGTCTTCCGAAGGTCCCTTAAAGCCGCACAAGCATCCTACCTCTACGGGTATCCACACGAGACTTCGATCTGATCAGAAGCTTATTGATCTCACTGGGGTGCTAGCTCCTTTGCAGAGATTATATCTTGAGGGTTGAAAATCTTCTTTTCTCTCAAGATACTCTTAGAGAAGAAGAAAAAAATATGAGGATGATGATCTCACGCTAGAGATCATAAGAAGAATCCTTTTTTCTTTTTTCTTCCTAAAACTCATACACCAAATCTCTACACTAGAGATGTAAGAATTTTATCCAATTTTTGGATAAAAAAAGAGAAAAAAATTATGTCCAAACTTGGACAAAATATGGAAGAGAAGATGCCTTAACAACCAACCTTGGGTTGTTTGTAAGAAAGAAGGGATATCGAGCAAATATACCTCACGCCATGGACATACACGTCGCACCCTCTCCCCTTGATTTTTCTCCATGCACAACTCCTAGTTTTTGGCATCTCAAAGTTGATCCATATCACGTCCTAACCATCCCTTATGACCCACGTTTTAAATAGGCAAAGAGGAGTTAGATTTTGAGTAGGAGATAAGAGTCCAAACATCTTTAGACTCTTGATTTTATGCCTCCCAATATCCAAATATTTTGCACCCAGGTATCTCATGGAGAAGAGGATTTTTCCCATGGTTCTTACACGCTAAATGGGAGAGGGGGCATGGAAAAATATGATGTCCAAATCTGGTTGGTGTGGGACCTTGGTTGGCACATGGAAAGGAAGAGTTTCAATCTCATGGGACTCTTCTTTTATGTGGCTGATTTAAACCAATTTAAACTCTAACCAATTCTAATCATATTAGAAATTGATTAGACCTAAATAGATTAAAATTCAAATCTAATTTGGAGCCCAAACTATTTGATTAGATATCACTTAATTAGAGAAAGAGTCCTAGTCCATTTGGACTCTCTCTTGGTACTTGAGTCAAACTCAATTTTAATCTTAATCCCATTAGGATTTGGTGCATCCATGAAGATGAAAATTTTTAGTCCAAATAGAAACTTAAATATACTTATTTAGATCCTAGTCTAATTAGGAATTAAGTCAAACTCAAATCCTAATTCAATAAGGAATCATTCTCCCATGCAATTTGGTTATCTTATAACTTAATTAGATTTGATCAAATCAAACCCATATTAGGTCAAATTAAATCTAATTTAATTAGGCTTGATGCAAACCCTATAGCTCAATCAAATTGAGCTAATTAGCAATCCAATTGCTAATTAATCTTTCTATAACTCACTAACTCTTTAGCGAGTTACTTATTGCAACTTTTGCATTGGATCAATCATTAATCAAATTGATAATCAAATCCTATCATGATTCATAATCGTAATTCAACCATCTGATCAGTCAAAAGCTTCTTTGTGTGTGACCTCATAGGTTATATTCTGTCTGGTAGTCAGATATATTATGATCCCTATCACAATATCATCAAAATTCTTTTTAATGGATTGAAACCATTCCAACTCTGCCCATCAAGGATCATCAATCATCAGGATGATGCTCGTGAGTCTCACAATCCATTAATGATACCTAGTAGTATGTAGTGACAATCCAACAGAATAAAAGATGATGAACCTTTAGGTACAGTTAATGTATCATACAATCTTTCTATCATGGTTCTGATCAGATGACAGATCATGGATAAATCGTCAAACATCATCATCGGTCATATGATAGATTCAATCAGCTCGAGTCCATATATGATTCTCATGAAAACTCTTTTTCATTAATCACTCTGCTATGGTCATAGACCTAAAGACACAATTTTTTAAATCCCATAGGACTACTCTCTTCTGCTAAGATCGATAGATTCCATCTAAGTGCACACCCTACTCCTACAGTGGACCAACTGTTGTCAATATCCACTATAAGAACTCATTGAGTCAATATTTATGTGTAGTCAAACTCCAGCAGCCTCACTGCAAGCAGCTGTAGCACCATAGCTCAAAAGACCAGTCATACAATTGCAACATCGAGAAAGTCATAAACGAGTGAGCAGACATCCATGTGATTTCTCGTGTTGGTCATGCTCAGTACTAGTTGTTCTCTAACAATCATCTGTACTCTTATTTCAGTGTTGCTACATCACAGGCTCAAGACTCATCTGCTCGAAGGAAGCGATCCGTGCACTGGTCTATCTGGATCAATCACCATCCCCATGATGATCCTATGACCAGGAGCAATTTAAGAATTAACCATTAATGACACTTATCTCAAATTTTTAACTCTTTGAGAATATGTGTCATCATCTTGTTAATCTCTTGAATGATTCATGGACACATAAAACATGAATGATAAGATAAATGCCCATAAAGTATAAAATCATGTCCTAGAAATATAATATGCATCAGCCGAGATTGACTTTTTAGGCATACATCCAACAATCTTCCACTTGCACTAACGTCAATCTATCATGTACCAAGCCTCATCTTCACAGGATAGGCTTTAGTCTTTGGCTAGCCAAGTGACTTACTAGTGGGTTATCAATATCTTATATAGAGTTTGCTCTCTACACCTCAGTGTAGTTCTACTTGAGGTAGTCGCATGTTCTACTGCTCTATATGCTTGGATATCTGGTGAGACCTAGGCTCCTTAGCAAGAGCTATGGTGCCATTATCTTTATAGTATAGTGTCATGGTATCTGATGGCATGATATGCAATTCTGCAACTAATTTTAGAACCAGAATATATCCTATACATCTATAGTGTACTCAGCTTCCATCAATCGATTATTTGAAATTCTTCTAAGATATCAATATAGGGACACATCCCATGATGTAGACATTCTACCATCAACATTAGACATAAAATTTGAATTGATGTATCCTCCCATTTTTAGCTTTGATCCTTCTCTAAATTAAGAATAAATTCTTAGTTGTTCTCAAGTACTTAAGGATATTTTCACAGCAATCTAATGCTTCTAGTCTGGATACAACTGAATCTACTCATGACATTCACAGTATTAACTATATCAATTCAAGTATATTATATGGCATACATCTATGTTCAAGAGGGTAGCAGACCCCTCTTCAAGATTTCTATGCTGAACTCTTTCAGCATCTAATTTCTGTACTTTATCTGTGAAAATACAAGCATCTAATTGCATCTATCTCTATAGATTTTTATATTCTCAGAATATAGGACACTTGCTTTATATCTTTCATGGAGAATTCTATATACAACCATACCCCCACTGACCCTTTTGGAAACACATAATTCTTTATTTTTGATCAAACAATTTGATCATATCAATGTTCCAACTCCAAGAGAATTGCAGACTTTGTGATCTCATATCATGAGAAGTGAAATCAATAAGCTACTCCATATAGAAATCTTCAAAAGATATCTAGTCAGAAAAGCTATTTCACATTTCTTTCTTGGAGTCAATGTCCAACATCATCTCATTGTAGATTTTGGGATCATCTCTATGTTTCTTATCTCCCATGAAAAATAATTTTTCTCTACATCCTCTGTTAAGCATATCCAAGTACCTTTCAAGAGGATGGAAGATCTTACTATATGTATGAGGTGGAGAAGGAATATATGTGTACTGGTTCACATAAATAGGTTCATTAGGTCCTCGGCTTGTTACTTTTCAGAGACACTCTCTTTGAGCTTAACTTTTCTCCCACTGTTTCATCTTGATTAAACAATTTTCAAGAAAATAGTATGTCAGGTCACAATCACATTGTGATCCTTTCAAAAAGTAGTATTTCAAACTCTTTTAAGATGAGCTTTATAGACCTATCCTCTAACACATCCACCTGCTGTCCTTAACACAGGCTGGACATCCTTAGATCTCTAATAATTAAGATTCAATTCTCACCATGCCATATCTCATATGGTGTGGTAGGAATAAATTTAGAGAAAACTCAATTCCATAGAAATAAAGCATGTTCCTAAATAAATCAATGAATTCCATTATGGATCGGACCATATTTCATATAGTCCCATGACTCTTCTTAATTATCTCGTTGAGCTGAGATATACTAAGAGCGGTCCAATATGAAACTATACCATTTTATGAGATAATCAAAAAAATTTTTTCTTTGGTATTGCATCCTCGATCTGATCGAAGTACCTTTAGAGATTTTTTGATTTACTTCTCCACTTTACATCTGAATTCTTTGAACTTTTCAAAAAATTTTAGATTTGTATCTCATATACTTACCCATACCATGACTGATTATCGATAAAGGTAACAAAGTATAGACAACTCCCTTTGTTAGCACATCATATGGGCTGCACATATTAAATGTGTACTAGGATAAGTATCTCAGTAATCCTTTATCTCTTATCCCACAAGAGTAGCTTGATCATATTTTCTCAAAGAGATGATGCACAAATTAGATATGACTCAACAGTCAATGAGCCCAAAGCCCATATTTCTCTAGTTTGTTAATCATTTCTTCTCCTATACGACCTAGTCTAAAGTTCTACATATACTTAAGGTTTATCTCAACTCTGGATCTCTCAGATCCAATGACATTCACTGCTTGCTCAATTAAGTTCACATATGCATCACTATGCAAATGATAGAGACTATCTCTAAAAATTATATCCAAACGATAATCATAAAGGACAGATGCCCATGGCCATAGTGGCAACTCTTATCTTATTGTCAATTTTAAGGGTTACTTCCTCAGCCCTTCACCTTTCCATAGACTCTATAAAAATCACTAAAGTCTATAATTCAATTGGGAGAAGAGAAAATCATAAGGATAGTATTGAGCAATTTCGACATACCTACATAAGGCGTGTCCTTGTTTCTTTAGGCTCTCTAGGTATTTACCTCTGAACTCTTTCAAGATTTTTTTGTTAGCAATAATTTGACCAATTCAGATAAGATGCCAAGATGGTCATTCATATAATAGTTTACCATAAAGTATCTATATAAACTAAACAGAGATTGCAAGATCAAATCCACAAGCAATTCCTTATGCATGGTCATGTCAAGCCTTTTAAGCTTCTTAATGTCCTTGATCATTATCAAATAACGATCATAGATTGACTATCCATCACGCATCTCATGTGCTGTGCGACTCTGATCACCTCACAATATTTGTAGATGAATCAATGTATCATTAGCGGTGAACATGTGCTCATGCATACGTTGGAGTTCATCTAACATGGACTTCAACATATAGCACCTATTTTTATTATCATTGTCTATCCACTCATCAAGTATAACTTGTTGACTTTGGGTTGGACAAGTTGTTAACATCAGAATAATCTGGTAAAGAATATTGCTTTATTTTAAGAATGATTCTTAGGTTTGTGAGCCAGTCTATGTAATTGGTTTCGGTTAAACGATTGATATCTAGGATTTAAGCTAGAAAGTTGGAAGTTGACATAATAAATATCAAAAAATAAATATTCTAGTTAGATATTTGTACTTATTTTATAATTTATTCTAAAAATTTTTAGATGCAAAAGACTCTCACTATTTTATCAGATCTCCTCCACTCTCCGAGTGGAGAAACGAAAATCCTAATGCGATAACTGAGTTTCTAGTGAGTGCTACAGTCCCATCGATGCCGTGCACCTCACCTAACAGTTATTGATAATACAAACATTGATGCGTGAATAACTCTTTACCCTGATGCTTCTCTAAGCATGTTGCAGCTACTTGGTCTCTAAGTTATGTGGGCTCACCTAACAGTTATTGTCCGCACTCCTTAGTTAAGTCAGACCCACCGTTCACAAGCAGGTATAAAGCCATCATTGGATCCCTCACCTAATAGTTATTAGGCCCAACCCTATCTTCACCCTGGAGCAACTCTTTGCTAATAGAGTAGTTGCGTGTTCCCAATGCAACTGAACTACTGTGACCAGCTGAGAATAATCAACGTCGATAGCACGCCCGCACATCTATAATGATGGAAGACTATTAGACTTAATATTTATAGAGAGATTTTAGGTTTAGGTCTCATTTAATCAGTCATCACATGACTGATCTAATTGGCATGAGCTAAATCAAACCACCAAGCAACCAAATTTGAGACTCAATCTTTCAAATTGATCAGGTAAGTAGAGATTGATGGAGATCCTCCCGTTGCTTTCCTTAGACACTAATAAATTGACCAAATCAGTGAACGAAATTAATTAAATAATCATATTTTAATTACTTATCTTAGACACTAATTAGTTAATTGATCCAAATAGATTAACTTAGGTGAATCAGATTCGAACCATAGAGCCGAATTAGATCCTTAAGTTAATCGATTCTATATATGGATGTCAATCGATTCGATCAACAATAATTGCATGATCTTTAAGCTCTATTGATCTCACCCTAATCAATATTTGACTCAATTTGATCAACTGCTAAATTGATTTAGATCCAATATGATCAAATCAGAAACTCTAGATGTAATTCAATTACATGACCTAATTTGATCTACCCATGACTAATCCTTCATGCACGAACACTAATTTCAGATCTTAAATCTAAATTTTTAGATCTAAATTCTTTACATAAAAAGTATATTTTGATCTTGAAATAATTTTAGATTATATATATAAATATATATCATATACATGAATAAGTTCAGATCATAGAAATAAATTTCAGCCCTAAATATGCTTTCATATATCATATATACAAATCAAAATAGATCTCGAAACTCTTTTTAGATCTAAACAATAAAACATATGTCACATATATACTAAAAAATTATATCTATTTTTTTAATTAAAAATATTAATATTATTCTAGAATAATCATTCAGCATAACAAGTTATGCTAGGACAACTTTATGTCAGAACAATATCAAAAAATTTCAGATCTGAAATTTTTTTCTATAAATTTCAGATCTAAATCCTAATCTCATACATATGATGTGGCTCTGATACCACTGTTGGAGTTTCACAGTTTCATACATGTAAAATTTTTTTCAAAACAAGTATACAATAGAAATTTAAAAATTCAGATTAAATTTGATTTAATCTAAGTATGTATAAGATCAAATCTTAAAACCATAAATAGGATCGACATATATGAAATAGGATTTAGATACAGAAATAAAATAAAAAAAATAAATAAATATCATACTTTGGCATGAGTCAATCTTCATCATGAATTGATGATCATGAATATCTTCTAAAGGTCTTTTGAAGCTGCACAAGCATCCGACCTCTATAAATATCCACATGAGACTTCGATCTGATTAGAAACTTATTGATCTCACCGGGGTGCTAGCTCTCTTGCAGAGATCACATCTTGATGGTTGAAAATCTTCTTTTCCTTCAAGACACTCTTAGAGAAGAAGAAGAAATAAGAGGATGATGATCTCTATGCTAGAGATCATGAGAAGAACTATTTCTTTTCTTTTCTTTCTAAAACCCATGCACCAAATCTCTATACTAGAGATGTAAGAATTTTATCCAACTTTTGGACAAAGAGAAGAGGAAAAGTCATGTCCAAGCTTGGACAAAATATGGGAGAGAAGATGCTCTAACAACCAACCTTTGGTTGTTTGTAAAAAAGAAGGGATATGGAGCAAATATACCTCACGCCATGGACATACACGCCACGCCCTCTCCCCTTGATTTTTCTCCATGCACAACTCCTGATTTTTGACATCTCAAAGCTGATCCATATCAGGTCCTAACCATCCCTCATGACCCACATTTTAAATTGGCAATGAGGAATTAGATTTTGAGTAGGAGATAAGAGTCCAAACATCTTTGGACTCTTGATTTTATGCCACCCAATATCTAAATATTTTGCACCCAGGTATCTCACGGAGAAGAGGATTTTTCCCATGGTTCTTATATGCTAAATGGGAGAGGGGGTGTGGAAAAATATGGCGTCCAGATCTGGTTGGCGTGGGACCTTGGTTGGTGTATGGAAAGGAAGAGTTTCAATCTCATGGGACTCTTCTTTTAGGTGGCTGATTTAAATCAATTTAAACTCTAACCAATTCTAATCATATTAGAAATTGATTAGATCCAAATAGATTGAAATCTAAATCTGATTTAGAGTCCAAACTATTTAGATTAGATATCACCTAATTAGAGAAGAAATCTTAGTCCTTTTGGACTCTCTCTTGATGCTTGAGTCAAACTCAATTTTAATCCTAATCAAATTAGGATTTGGTGCATCCATGAAGATAAAAATTTTTAGTTCGAATAAAAATTCAAACATACTTATTTAAATCTTAGTCTAATTAAAAATTAAGTCAAACTCAAATCCTAATTCAAAAAAGAATCATTCTCCCATGCAATTTGGTTATCTCATAACCCAATTAGGTTTGATCAAATCAAATTCATGTTAGGTCAAATTAAATCTAATTTAATTAGACTTGATGCAAGCCTCATAACTCAATCAAATTATGCCAATTAGCAATCTAATTACTAATTAATCCTCCTATAACTCACAAACTCTTTAACGAGTTACTTATTGCAACTTTTGTATTGGATCAATCATCAATCAAATTGATAATCAAATCCTATCTTGATTCATAATCATAATTCAACCATCTGATCAGTCAAAAGTCTCTTTGTGTGTGACCCCATAGATTTTATTCTGTCTGGTAATGAGATATATTATGATTTCTATCATAATATCATCAAAACTTTTTTCAATGGGTTGGAACCATTCCAACTCTGCCCACCAAAGATCATCGATCATCAGAATGATACTTATGGGTCTCACAATCTATCAGTGATACCTAGCAATATGTAGTAGCAACCTAGCAGAATAAAAGATGATGAATCTCTAGGTGCAGTTAACGTATAATACAGTCTCTCTATCATGAGTCCCAACCAGATGGCAGGTCATGGATAAATCGTCAAACATCATCATTGGTCATATGATAGATCCAATCAGCTTGAGTCCATATGTGATTCTCATGAAAATTTTTTTTCATTAATCACTCTGTTATGGCCATAGACTTAAAGACTCAACTTCTTAAATCCCATAGGACTACTCTCTTCTGCTAAGGTCGATAGATTTCATCTAGATGCATATCTTACTCTGACAGTGGACCAACTATTGCCAACATCATTACAAGGACTCTACAAGGACTCATTGAGTCAATGTTTATGTATAGTAAAACTCCAATAGTCTTACTATGAGCAGCTTTTGTACTGCAGGTCAAAGGATATGTCATACAACTGCAGCATCGAGAAAGTTACTAATGAGTGAGTAGACATTCATGTGACTTCTCGTGTTGGTCACGCTCAGTGCTAGTTGTTCTCTAACAACCACTTGCACTCTCGATCCAGTGTCACTACACCACAGACTTGAGACTCATCTGTCCGAAGGAAACGATCTGTGTATTGGTCTACCTGGATCAATCACCATCCTCATGATAATCCTATGATCAAGAGCAATTTAGGAATTAACCATCAATGACACATGTCTCAAATTCTCAACTCTTTGAGAATATGTGTCATCATCTTGTTAATCCCTTGGATGATTTATGGACACATAAAATATGAATGGTAATATAAATACCCATAAAGGATAAAATTATGTCCTAAAAATATGATATGCGTCAGTCGAGATTGGCTTCTAGGACATACATCCAATAGTTGCATGGAGGTCAGATTAGATCATTGGGGCCCGAGGGGGAGGGGATGGTCATCGAGGCTGGGGGTGGACAGCTGGGGGGTCGAGGGCGGTGTGGCCGGGGTTGGGGGGTTGTGGCATGTGGGGGAAGGAGGAGGAGAAAAAATAAAAGAATTAATTTTAAAAAAATTAATAATTTATTAATAAAAATAATAAAAATAATAAGTATTAAAAGATAATAATAAAATAAAATAAATTATTTAAAAATAAATTATTTTTATAATAAAAATAGTTAGATTTTTAAAATAATGATAAAATATTATTTTTTAAAAAATAAGTTTGAAAAATATGAGGAGAGCACTGACAGGAGGGGTAGGCCCACGAGGTGAATGGGTTGGCCCAGCATGGCCCATGGGCCTGGCCCATTTTTAGGGCCAAATGGGCATCATGGGGTGTAGAAGGAGAAGTATTAATGGGTTTTGGATTTTGGGTTTCAAATCCAAAATCTGAATCCGATTTGCTTCATTAGGTTATGTTTAGTTCCTGTTGTTTAATGCATATTGCTTTTGCTTGTTATAATTTAATACTTTTGCTTGTTTAGTCCCTATGTTTATTGTGATTAGTCGAATCCTCTAGTGAATTTTTAATGCATGTGAGCTGTTATTATTGATGATTTTATATTTTATAATTACTTGTTAATTTAATTGATTAATTAGGTGTTTATTTTTACAAAATCTGCATTGCATAGAATCATAGAGATGTTGGTACATCTCCATCTGAGCAGCAGTCGACTCATCTAGAGGCAGGCACATCATCTCCTATCATGACAAGTTGATTTTACATATTATAATTTTTTATATTTAATTTATTTTAATTTTTAATCATGTATAAATAACTGATTTTATGCTATGCGATTAGGAAGACCATCTGACGGGAGAGACCCACATGAAGATGTCAGTACCTCCTCATCTCAGCACGTGGCTATCGAGACAGTCACATCATCTCCTGCCATGACAGGTTCATTTTACGTATTATAATTTTTTATATTTAATTTATTTTAAAATTTTATCATGTATAAATAACTGATTTTAAGCATTTATTTTGCTGCAAATGATACTATCATTAGGCAGACTTGTGGAGCCGTCAGAAATGAGAAGCTGGAGGAGTGGAGGGCACATCTCGGAGAGAGGATGAGGATTGTCATCCCATCGGGATATGTCATGCCAGTTCAGTGCCACATCAGAGATTTGTACGTATGCGAGGTTGGCATCATTGTTCAAGCGTTCGATCCCCTAACGATATTCGATTGGCGTATAGTTTCGAAGCTACAGAAACATATCCTCCTCAACCATTTATCGATAACTAAATATAAATTATATTATATTTTTTAAATATAGATCTTTCTATTTATTTTATGTTTAATTTGATAAGTACTTAACTTTTATTTTGTTTAAATCTTATACGTTGTATATTATTTGTGCAGCATGATTTTGATATCGAGGAGATTTATACCTCGCGCGTGCGGGAGGCCATCCTTAGGCATATGGGAAGATTGCTTAAGGGATTTAGATATGACCTCCATAGCCACTGGAAGGAGATCTTCAGTGCACGTGGGGTGGCAGTAGCACGTGAGACACCCCACAGGAATGTTTCACGCCCCGACTGGGATCTTGTCTACAACAAGTATGAAGACGCTGCATATCGGATATAACTATTATATATAATAAAAATATGAATTATTGAATTGATGTGGTATAATATGTTCACTAATACCTTGAATGCATTTGCTTATTAGGCCTTTTGCAAAAAGAATACATAGAACTGATCGAGGCTCACGGTGATGCATTATGGTAAATCGAAGTCATTTGCACAGCATCAGTATGAGCTAGTAAATACATATACATACATTTCTAATTATTTTTTAGAATATATGTGTGTCTGTGTACTTACATTCATAAATTTTAGAGAGACATCAAGACAGAATAACTGTTTGGGCGGATTAACGTCTACTAGAGGACCCATCATCGGGTGATGGGAGAGTGGCTTCTTGGGACTAGGGAGACGTATGTAAGTATTAATTGATTAAGTTCTATATTTCAATTTCATCATAAAGTTTAGATTTTTGATTATATTTATTTTTTTATTTAATTAGAAGTCGATGATAGAGATACGATCTCAGCCTACCACCGAGGGCTCCACCTCACTACAAGAAAAAAAAAATTTATGATGAAATTATTTGCGACACAAATATTTTCATCGTTACTAATTGTATTTATGATGAAAAATCAAATTCATCATAATTAATAAAATATTTATGATAAAAATAATTTTTCATCGTGAATAATTGCATATTAGTGACAGAAAAAATATTTCATTGTAAATATGAATTATTTATGATAAAAATTTTCATCATAAATAATTCATCATTTATTTTAATTTTAAATTTTTAAATATTTATGATAAAAATATTTTCATCATAAATAATTTAAATATTTAAGATAAAAATTATTTTTTCATCAAAAATAAATTTATTCTCAATGAAAATATTTTTATCATCAATATTTAGAAAAAAATAAGAAATTTAAAAAATTTAAAAATTATAGATTATTTACGATGAAATCATTACATCATAAATAATTGAGTATTTATGATGAAAATAAATTTTCATCATAAATAAAGTTATTTATGTTAAAAATATTTTCATCATAAATAGTTAAAAATAATCAAAATTTAAAAAATTCAAAAATTACT
>NC_025998.2:28791988-28806988 GCF_000442705.2 Elaeis guineensis | reverse complement strand
AACGTGACTTTGATCATCTTAAAGCATCCTCCCAGTGACGGAGCCCTAACCATGCATGACCTGCTCAGCTCATTTTCAGATGCTGTTGGGAAGAAGTCCTTCCCATGGCCTACTAATCTTTATTGGCCAGAAATATAATTGGGATGGTGCATCCACTTTGACATCCATTGATTCCCCAAGTTACCCAAGGCTTAAGTTTCGCAGATATTCTCATTATCACGCCAAAAGGTTAAAAGCACCAAAGGATGCTCTATCAAAAGTACTTTACATTTTGCAGCATTGCAAACTTAAGCCGGTACTTCATTCTCTCCTTTGTTTTTTTTTTTTCCTTTAAAAAAACAAAAAAGCTGGCAACTGTCGAAGTGCCTGCTTTTCTGCGTCTTGTCTGCGGTGCTCTGAGCCTATTGCGCCACAGTTCCAAGGAAGGGATACTTCCGCTGTTTGGATCACAACCGACGCAGCTCATAATAAATAAATCGGCCAAATTTAAATCAAAGTCCACGTAAACCCAACTTTACAATCGAATAAGAAGAAAACATAAACTCAACTCAAGAAGAATCCTTTTGAACGTAACCTTTCACACCACTTTTGAACCGTTTACAGACTAGTTCCAAGCACAAACAATGTATATAAAAGAAAGTATGAATGATTGGGATCACAGAAAGAAATCATACATGACTATGACTCTCATCTAATAAATATATTTTAAAATGATTTTCTCTTGTTTCGTTATTGAAAGAGATGGAAAAATTGATGCATACTTTTATAGATCAGTGGGTATGCATGGTGCACTAATGCACCTTTCTGGTATTAACAAGGCTTAGAATCATGCGGGAAATTTCAGTATAATTATATATTTTAAGAACCACTACAGAAGCATCATGCCAATACCAATGCGTGCGAGATTTGAACCCATGTCATTAGTTCAATGATTTTAACCAGCTGAAATTTTCGAGTAATCATGTTATAACACTGAAGATAACATGAGACTGCTCAAACTTAGACCTAAAACTAATTTGGTTCATCCCCAAGTATTAATAGACCAACTCCGCTTCGGGTCCGTTCGATTCAGTTTGGCTAAACGAACAGCTAGTAGTAAGATAGAAGCAAGGTTTCTACCTAGTTAATATTCCTTTCTTCCTCAACCCTAGCAAAAAGGTAAAGGAGAAAAGCTTAAGTATGACCGAATTCTTCCCAACGCCTAGGCCCTTCCAAAGCTCGCTATTCGTCCCACTTCTATAAAAGAGTCCCGTCACCGTTCCATTCACAAGAAACTCACCCTCATCCAAAGTGCCAGCCATGTCGTCCGCGTTCCAGCCACCGCTCCAGACCCAAACCCGGTCCCACCCCCACCCCCGCCGGTCCCGGTTACTTGTCCGGGAGAGCCTCATGACCCGGTTCGCCATGTGCCTCTGCTCCGTTCTCCTCTTCGTCCTCCTCGTCGGCGGCCTCATCGTCTTCATCCTCTGGCTCAGCCTCCGGCCCCACCGCCCCCGCTTCTATCTCTCCTCCTTCTCCGCTCCCGCCGTCGCACAGCCGTCGGCTGGCCTCCTCAACTCGCCCATCTCCTTCAACGTCAGAGACCGCAACTCCAACCGAAAGATCGGCATCTACTACGACGTCGTCTACGGCTCGGTCTACTACAGGGACCAGGTGGTCGCGTCCGGTCCGCTCCTGAACCCGTTCTTCCAGCCGCCCAAGAACACGACGCTGGTCCTCGGGGACCTCACCGGGACGGCGCCGGCGGCGGGGGACGCGCTGGCGGCCCGGATATCGAGTGACGCGGTGGCTGGCCGGGTCCAGTTCCGGCTCGAGTTGAAATCTGTCATCCGGTTCCAGGTGAAGGCCTGGGACACGCGCCACCATACCTTGCACGTGGAGTGCGACATGGCGGTGGGTTCCGATGGAGACCTCTTGGCTAGCTACAGGAACGAGAGGTGCTCCATCTACTTCTAGTGTTAACATTATATACCCAGCATATGTGATCATCTCGCTCGCGACTTCGCTATCTCACGTTTCTTTTTTTCTTTTTCCTTTTTGCGTAAAACTATCTCAGGTTTCTTCTTGTTCGATTTGTAACATTTGATCGTTTGTACAACTTAACTCTTTGAGCTCAAGAATGCATAAATAACAACGCGTCGTCTCACGAATAAGGAATAATTTGGTATAAACATGGATGTGAGCTCACTGCATCATGATTTTTCATATTTATCTTTTTTTTATTTTTAATATCATGTGATCCATTGAATAGACTCCTAATTTCATTTGATTTTCATAGTTCTTTCCGTCTCTTGGAGAGAGAGATTCATATCCAAGGAAGACAATCAACAAAAACAAGGCATAAATGGATTAATTTTTTGTACCAAAAAAGGATTAATTTTTATATAAAAAAGGAGAAAATATGGAGGAATTCACCAGAAATTTTTATTAGATAATGAAGTAAGTACAGACCATGAAGGGAAAAGAACCCCTACTTCAAACAAAAGATATAAACAGGGGAAAACAATGAAAGAAAGTGAAGGAAGAAAGCTGAGGACACTAAGAATTGAACGCCAGATCAATCCTGTGACGAACCCGGGTCTGACCTTCTACTTTCGAACTCAGAGGTTCCCACAGGGCACGCACTTGGAATAGAGGTCATATTTGCTCAGAGAAAGCAAAGGGTATCATTTTTGCCATGCTCCGAACCCAGCATCTGGGTCGGCCGCATGACACGACTGCACCAATCTTAGAGCGAGATCAAAAAAATCATGTAAGATTTAAAATAAATATAAATTCAAATATTTTCAAAATAATCAAATAAATACTAATCATATCAATCGAGTCAATCCATCAAAATAAATAGTCAATTTATTCAATTATAAATATTCAAATGTCCAATGGTATCAGAAAATTTAACTAAGCATTAAGAGTTCCGATACTCAACTTCTCCCCCAACTCATCCGAACTAGACTTTCAGTCTCTGAGAAAAAAACATAAGAATATGAGCTTTTCCGACTCAATAAGAATCATCGTATATTTACATCAAAATAATAGATATATTTAAAATATATCAATAAGCATATTAAGATGAAATCATAAAAACTTATAACATATATCTGAAATAACTCCAATACTGGCATAAATATGCATCAAATATATAATCAAGAAATAGATCATCACATGCCATCAGGTAAAGTCTTTTATTCAATATTAGTCTATCTGGTTTTAACATCTGTTTCTTCATTTCCATAATTTCAATTTGACGATCTTTAACTTTTCGACTTTGGACTAATCAGGATCATGTGATGATCTTTATCAGATCGAATTTCTGTAATCTTTCTCAAATTGAATTTTTATGATCTTTCTCGAATCAACTTTTCAATATCTTTCTTGGATCAACTTCTTATGATATTTCTCGAATTAAATTCTAAAGATATTTCTTGAAACAAATTCTTATGATCTTTCTTGGATCAAATTTTTGTGCATAAACCTATGGAGGCTGTTCTACATGACGAGGCTAGTCCAAACCATATTCTTTCCATCCCATTATTATATGTTAGTTTCATTAAATCAATTTCAGCTTACAGTGAGATCAAGATAAAAATATTATACCCATATAATCGTACTATCAATCTCTGATACATATATATTGTCGATATATAATATACTCATGTTGAAAGATTGTACTAGAAATAATAGTTTCTCAAATATAACAAATCTATTAACACGAATCTAATGATGCAAAACAAATCATACAAATGCAATAATAAAAATAACATATATAATAGTGATCATGTACAAAGATTCTTATCTCAATCAGTGACAAACTGGACTCACTAAATTATGATATGGACATCAAGAACCCACTCGATGTCCTCCTATCTGATGAATTACTCTCTTATATTATTCAAATTAATATTATAAAATAAATCAAATAAGTCAAATTAAATACCTAGAAACCTCTATTAGGGTTCCTCGGGGTCCACACCCCCATCCATAAAATTTTCCTTCTAGAATTTCTCAAATCCATATAAAAGAGAAAATAATTAATTAATTAACTATTATTTATTTGATTAACTATTAACTAGAGGAGAGAGAAGCCCTCCCCCTCTCTTTTCTTATTCAAAATAGGGGGTTTCTCCTTCCTTCCTCCTTCCCAACCATCACGACGGTGGAAAATCGGGGCTGGCCACCTAAGCCACTCCTGACAGTGGTGAGACCATGCCCTCGTTAACGGCCATGGCCGATGGGGGTCGATGAAACAAAAGGGTCATGGCCGGTGGGGTGGGGATCGATGGAAACAACAAGAAAAATAGTGGCAGTAGATCCGGTGGCTTGCCCACTCCAAGCAATGGGGAAAAACTCAAAAAAGAGCAGGGTTCAATGGTTAAAACCTCTTACTTAAGTCTGGAAAGGCCTCATGATGAGATTTCGACAATCTCTTCCCTACAGCAACGCCAAGAAGATGCAAGAAATCTTGGATGATTCTTGATGATTTCTTAACCAATTGAGGGTGGAGATCCAAAGGAGAGGGAGGGGACTCTTACAGACGAGTTTTCCTAAGCTAATCCAAACTTTCACGATCTTGATTTTGATAAAATCGAAAGAGAAGAAGACTCCCACATGCGACATGCACATGCCAACCAGGCAGGCCTTGATTATCTTGGGTCGGTTCCAAGGAGCCTAAAGGGTTTTGGGCTATTACATACTCTCCCCTCAAAATAATTTCATCTTCAAAATTAGTATACTAAAAGTTTCAAAGTGCTATAAATATGTGGCCTTCATTTTTACTTCGAGTTCCCATATAGCCTCACTATTTATTCTATGTATAAGTAGACATGGGCATTAGGCCGTGCCTGGCATGGCCCGACCTAAGCCCATTGGGCCAGGGTCCAAACGGGCCATGCAAGGCACAGTCTGTTTACCCTGAACCCCGGCCTAACACGGCCCTAGGCCTAGGGTCTGGTAGGCCGTGCCAGGCACAACCCATGGCCCGCCAGGCCCACGGACTTTATGGGTGGTCTTTTTACTTTTTTTTTTTCTAAAAAAATATCCCGACCGGGCCGTGCCAGGCATGACCCATTTAAGCCCGTTTAGCACCATTATGGACTATGCCAGGCATGGCCCGTTTAATACCGTTATGAGTCAGGCCCAGACCGTAATGGCTAAATCCCTTTTTTTTATTTTTTTGGATTGATAATGGCTATTTTTGGGAAAATGACCATTTTAAACCCCCAACAGCCATAAAACGGCTAATTTGAGAGATATTTTAGAAAAATAAAAATATTGAATTCCTATAAATACCTCCCTCTTCTTTTATTTTTACCACACCAAATCAACTCTCTTCTCCTTCTTTACTACTACTCCTTTTCTAGTAATATTTGGCAAGTGTTCAATTAGTAATTAGCAAGTGTTTAAGTGCTATATAAGAGGAGGATTAGTTTATCTATTGGAGCCTTGAAAATTTTTATTGAGATCCTGAGGAGGAGTGAGAAGCACAAGAGGAAGCTCACAAGTCTCTGCTTACGGCCTACCTCTACTCAATTTTTTTATTTGCATAACTCATATTTAGATATGACATCTTTTGATGAGAGTCATTTTATTATTTTCTCAATTTCAGAGAGAGAAAAAACTACATTCCTACACTCTCTGAAATCAATACTAAAGGTCAAGGCTTTGCCTCTTCTTTCCATAAGAGGATTAGTACTGTATGGAATGACTTTGAAAGAGTTATGGTAGATAGAGCTTTAAAAGCAAAATATAAAAAATATGTCAAATTGTATATTTGTGCAAGTAGTGAGAAAACTGACCATTTGAAGAGATATTAAGAGAGCTATATTATGAGTGATGTTCGTCTTCAAAGCATCCTTAATATACAATGGGGTAGTCTTGTAGGTAGTTTTGCATATAGTCATTAAAATCAAAGGAAAGCACTGGTCAAATGGATAGTTAAGGATGAATTATCTTTTAGCTTATGTGAGTTTTTTAATTTTAAAGAGTATGTTCAATTAGCTCTAAAATTCGCTTACAGAAGAACTAATAGACGCACATTTAGAAGAATAGCTATGACTAAATTTTTAGCAATGAAATAAAATTTAATCCAAACTCTCTCTGTCCTAAATTCAAAAGTATTATTAACTTCTGATATTTAGACAATATTTATTGATAGTTATTATTTTCTTGCTGTTATTAGTCATTATATTAATAATAATTGGCTACTAAATAAATATATTCTTGTTTTTCATACTTTTAATTTTCTACATTCTGGGCAACAAATTTCTAACACTATTTATCAAACTGCATGTGCATATGATATTAATGATAAAATTATGTCTATTACTTTTGATAATACATCTAATAATAATTCTGTTGTCAGATTATTGAAAGACTCATTGCATCTCACTCTAAATAAAAATTTATTACATATTAGATATGCATGTCATATTTTAAATCTCTCTGTTCAATTTGACATGGGTAAGGTTCAAGATATTATTATGAAAATTAGAAATATAATTTTTTTTATTCAAGCTTCAAGAGAATGACTTCAAGAATTTAAGCAAATGTGTGTAGATCATGATAAATATTTTAAAAAATTTAAACTTAATGTAGTTACTCATTAGAACTCGATAAATATAATGATACATGATGCATATCTATATAAAAATTTATTAAGTACATATATTAATGATTATGGATTAGATTTTACATTGATTGAAACTGATTGGAACAAAGATAAAATTTTGAAAAAAATTATAGTTAGTTTTTATAATGCTACTAAAATTTTTTTTGATATTTATTATCTAGCCTCTTATTTATTTTTACAACAAGTATATCTTATTAGTCAAAAATTTGTATTACATAGATATGATGATATTTTAGAATCTATTATTTATGAAATAGAATCTAAATAGAATAATTTTTGGGACAAGATATATCCTATGCATAACTTAGCTGTCGTATTTGATTCGCATGTTAAATTTAGTAATATTTTGATTTTACTTAATGTATATTATGAAAATATGAATCAAGATCCTGAACCCGCTAAAGCTGAAGTAAACCAACTTCTTCATGATATTTATGCTTTATATGATGATAAGATTCATGGATCTACTGCTTTTCATTCACAAACTTTTGCTTCTTCTTCTAGTACTTTCCGTTCATCATCTGTTTTCTTATTCATTGTACATAGGAGATATACATATACTTCTTCAAATTCATCTTCATCTTCATCTTTAAGTAGTGAACTTGAATTTTATTTACGAAATGATCTTCAATTTGTATATGATGAAAATCAAATAGAAAATCTTGATGTATTAGCATGGTAGAAAATCATTAAAAATTAATATCCTATAATATCTACCATTGCACGTGATATCTTAGCTATGCCAATGTCCACACTAACATCAAAATCTGATTTTAGTGTAAGTCGATGAGTTCTAGATAAAAAGAGGAGTAGGATGATCGGTAAAATAATTGAGATGCTGCTCTACTTCAAAGATTGGTTAGATGTCGAGACGAGACTTCAAGATAAAAGTAGATATAATATAACATCCAATGATGATGACAACATAAACACTACCAATGACGCATAACGATCAGTAAGATTTTCAATTATTAATTTTTCATATTTGTAACTTTTTAGTTCTACCTTTTAATTATTGAGGTGAGTCATCTAAATTTTTTCTCTCTTTCTCATTGTATTCGGAGATCAGGTCTAGCCCCCCTCTCTCTCTTGCACTATTTTGATTGATATTAATAAACCGGTAGGGGTCCATGCCAAACCCCCCATCATTACAAGGTGATTTTTTATTTTTACAAAAAAAAACCCACATCTATTTTTATAAAAAAACTCCACAAAAAAAATTCTTCACGCATGCGGGCCGTGCCGAGCTTGGATCGGGCCGTGTTGTGCCATGCCTAGCCCACGGGCCATGCCATGCCTAGCCCGTGGGCCGTGCCTGCCCAAGCCCTTATGGGCCATGCCGGGCCTGGGCTAGGCTGCAAAACCCTAGCCTAGCCCGACCCCTTCTAATGGGCATGGCCCATTTCGTGCGGGTCGAGCCATGTAATGGACGGCCCAACCCGTTGCCCATATCTATGTAGAAGCTCACCAATCTTTCTAAGGAGAGACTAACTCAAAAAGATAAGATACATTAAGTCTGATAAATCCCTTGTTCAACAACTCTTGTAATTGCTTTTTCAGTTTCTTCAGTTCTATTAGAGCTATCCGATATGGAGCTTTGAAAATTGGATCAATGCCAAGAGTTAAATCAAGAGAAAACTCAATCTTTTTATTAGGAGGTAACCTTAGCAGATCAAACATCAAAAAATTTCCTTACAACAGGAATATCCTCCAACCCAAGCTCCCTGTGCGCTGGATGTCTATTACAGTGGCTAGAAATCCTTCACATTCCTTTCCGAGGAGTCACTTGGCATGAATAGTGGAGATTAACATTTGGTGGGAGGAAAGTTTACTCATAAAACTAAACTCTGACTAGCATGAGATTTGGAATCTTACTGTCATTTCAAAGCAATCAATAGTGACATGATATGTTGCTAATAAATCCATCCCTAGGATTAAATCAATATCCTTCATCTCTAGGACTAATAAGTCTACTTTCATCTCTCTATCCTTAGTATCCAGAATACAATCCTTGCAAACTAAGTTAACCAAGATGACATCTCTATTTGGAGTAGAGACAAAAGATCATTTTCCAAGGATACAGAAGTCAACTCACTATTCCTCTTAACAGAACTGGCTGGTATAAAGGAGTGGATAGCCCTAGGATCAAATAGAGCATATATATTATTGGATGATATTTTAATCATATCTGTCATATGATTACATGCTGCACATTCGTTATCCTTGGTTAGATGTCTATATTGAAAGCATATATATAACTCACAACATTTGATAGCATATACACTAAAAAGGATAATAAAGGGTCAATTCAATACCTGTCACCATCGAGTTAGAGGCATGGGCATCCCATTGCGTGAGTGCGTAGACTTATCCTTGAGTTCTAGGCTTTTGTTGCCCCCCTTCATGTTGCTATTCATCTTGAAATGCTCAATTTGCAGGGACATTCTAAAAATATTGAGGTGCATGTTGCCTCTGAAATTCTTTTCTACTGCGACAAACAATTGCTTTATGGCCTTCCCATCCGCATATATAACACCTTCCTCTAGGCCACATGTAGTCCTGCCTAAGATGGGGTCCTTTGCATCTGTAACATTGAATGGAATCTTGAGATTGTGTTTTACTTTCAGTAGCAATCTGGTTTGGTTTTGAGGTCTTCAGCTTGAAAGTTTTGTTGTTTTGGTTTGGAGACTTATTCAATCGATCACTTTTCTTTAAACATTTCTCTTTCACAGCTTCAGCATCATTAAGTCCCTTTTTTATTATTAGACTTTTGTTAACAGCTGCTTTATAGGTTGTTCAGATAATATCATCAATTGTTGAATTTGATTCCTAAGTTCATTTTCAAATTTTCTGGCTCGAACACACTTCTCAGCTATTTGGAGCATATCTAGATAGTTCTTCAAATTTAGCTACATATTGAGCAACTGACATATTGTCCTGTTTTAGTTGGTCGAACTCTCTGAATATTTGGAGTCGGACACTCTGAGAAAAATACCTTTAGTAGAAGATCCTTTTGAATTCTTCCCATGTGAAGAGTGCATCGTCTAGTCCTAGCTTTTCAATCTCCATTTCCCAGCAATCAGCTGCCCACTTTGTAACATGAAGGTGGCGAAAGTGACTTTCTCCTCAGCAGGACATCTCAAGGCATGGAACACTTTCTCTATTGCTTTCAACTAGCCTTCAGCTTCTATGGGGTTCGAGATTTTTGTGAATACTAATGGTGCACACTTCTTGAAATCTATTAAATTGATTTGATGCTTCTACTGATTTTTGGCTCTCTGTTGCTATGAGGGCTATCACTCCTGCCTTAGTTATTCTAAGATCTGCTGCTGTTGTCCCTACTATGCCTTTAATATCTTCCTCTTATCTTCTCTAGCAGTAGCTTATTGTTGAACTAATACTTGCATTAATTGGAAAGTAGTAATTTATTTCCTAGGCTAGATTTTGTTGAGAATTGTATCCTAAAGTCAATCGTTTGATGATTATGTTAATTATAAATGTATATGAATTGATCAATAATAAAAGTTATTTGATCTATTTCATCACAAAGTTACATCTTCTAACAAACTCCTCTGTTGTGATGAAGTTCTTAGGATTACCTTAATCGATAAAAAAAGATTTATCGTATAGTCCTAAAACTGATTCGTGATCAAACGATATGCTATTACTAAGACGATAGTGATATCAAGTGTAGGTCATTGTGTACAATATGCATTGGTTGTCCTCGTAACCAAATGGTGTGAAGATACTGGTATGACATGCAAGTGAGATGTAAGAGTATATCTCATTAAACGTGACCAACTGCAGAGCACTCTGCTATCAAGAGTAGCTCGCGAAGGGTATGGGTATAAGTATCCCTCCAACCTGAGATCACCATGGTAACTTATAAACAACTCACTGTACTTTGATACCAGACTAACTGAATTTCTAATTCGGTAACGAAAGATTTTTGAATGCAGTCAAGTACTTATCAAGTCGGTGCCTGAGTCAAGATATGATTGATCCCTCTAAATTAGTAGAAGTTAATGTATCAATGTATTTTAATTTAGCAAAATCTGAGCCTGGATAATTCATGCGATAGATTTAAAAGATTGAAATACAATGTGGATGACTTATCTAGGATTGACAATTAAATCTTAGGTCATCTTTGAGCATTAGGGTCAAAAGGATGAATTATATGATAACCATACATCAGTAGATTTTTGAATGTTGCTTCACCATCATTCGACCTATTCGGACGTCAGGTCTCATTGCTAGATGGTTACATCAATTAGTTCAAACATCTATTCTTATGCTATTGGCTTAGGTTCGAACCTATGGGGTCATACTCAAAAAATTTTTTTGACTGATCATGTAGCTGATCAGCGATTGAGAATCGTTCAAGGGTTTAATCATCAATTTGATTGATGATTAACTTTATGTAAAAATTATAATAAATTTATTCACTGAGTGTTAGTGAATTAATGTAGAATTAATTAGCAATTAGATTACTGATTAGCTCAATTTAATTGAGTAAAAAAAATTAAATAAAATCTAATTGAATTAGATTCAATTTGATTTGACCCGATAAGATTATGAGATGATCTAATCGCTTAGAAAGAATTATCCCTAATTTGATCAGAATTTTGGTTCAATCAATTTCTAATTTGATTAAAATTTGATTAAAAAATTATGAATCTAATTTTATTAGATTTTATCTATTTATTTGGGCTTAACTAGATGTGATTTGGTTTGGACTCAAATAAGGAAACCAAGAGTCCATATAGGATTGGACTCTCCTTCTTCCATGTGCCACAACTTTTGGATGCCATTCTTCATCATGCACAAGAGGTTTTTGAATGAGATTTCTTCATGCCAAAAGGTCCTCCACCCTCCCTTTCTCACATCCAAATATGGATAAAATCTGATATAATATGGTAGTTTCAAATATGATTTGAATTAGTTACCATATTAGATAAGGTTTGACCTTATCTATAAGACCTTGCCACCCATTCCTTTTATTCCTTTCTTTTGTTGACATTTTGAGAAAGTTTTCAATGTGAGAAATCAGATAAAGATCTGATTTACCATGAAAAAATAGGAATAGGGGCATCCCATATTTTTTTAGGTGTGGAATTATGAGAGAGGAGCGACAACTTTAGGAAGAGTCCAAACAATGTTGGACTCTTCATCCCAACTCATTACACGCCCAAATAAAAGGAAGTTAATTTTATTTTGTGCATGTAAGAGACCAGAAAGAGAGGCCTTCATGTTGAGGAGGTTTTGGGCATGGGTTCATGGTGTGCAAAATAGAGAAAAGTCCTTTCTTCAGGGGTGAGCGTAAAACCTAGATTTTTAGGGTTTGGTCCTAAGTGTTTGGGAAGAGAGAAAAAGAAGAGAGAAGATTTTCTCCTCTCTATGTTTCTTCCACCTCTTAATCTCCTCTAGAAGTCCTTCTTCAACCTCTAAAAGGGTTTAAGAGATTTGAAGAGAGGATCCAGATCAGCCAACGAGAAGATCTTCACGCAAACTAGTACTCCCGAGGAGACCAATCAGATCGGGGCTTCGAGTGGATTTTTTGTAGCGGTCAGACATGTATGCGGCTACGAGCAACTAGCAAGGATCATCTTTACCATATTTCTCAATAGCGGCAATTATCGACCCATGCTTAGGTGTCGAGTTCTAAGCTCAGATATATATAGATTTAATCTACTGCTTACATCTATACATGCAGATTTCATCTTTTATGTTTTTTAGATTTTATATGCAATATATCATATCATAGATCTTAAAGTAGGTTAATTTGATAATTAGATCATATGTATATTAGATTAATATGATTAATCTAGTTGCCTTTTACTGTGTTTTATTTTAAAAATTTTTGAAATACATGCATGAAGTCGCCTACATTTTCCAATAGTGGTATCAGAGCCAGATTCGTTATGACATATTATTTATGCATATTAAATCTAAAATTTAATTTTATTTAGATCTGATATATGATATTTTAGATCTAAATTTAATTAATAATTGATCATATAACTAAAATAAAATTATTCTGCTGTAGGGTTTACCCTTTACAGTGAACAGGTTGTCCTAGTTTATGCTGATCTTTGACAAATCTGATTTTATATATTACATATGATATTTATGATTGATTTAGATATGACCTAAGATTATGATCCGATGTGATGTAATTTAGATTAGATCTAATTTAAGTATATATGATATATGATTAGATTAGATGATCCGATTAGCAAGTACTTAGATTGGGTTGATCACCAGATCATCTGATCATACAAGCAGAAAGAGTTTATAGGCCCTCTCTTCCCATTCAATGGGGTATTCTTATGACATGTAGGGGTGTCATATGATTAATCCTTGAGAAGAATGCGAAAGAAAAAATTTACTTTCTTGCAAAATCCTAGATCTTGAAACCCTAAGATTTGTTGTATGTGATGTAAGTTGAAAAGAAAATTAGTTACATCTAATCTTGATAATCAAAATTATTTTAATTTAAATCATAAAAATTTAGATATGATCTAAAAAGATTTTATGATTTAGTATAAAAATTTACATGAGAAGTTATTTTGAAACCTAGACCATGTTGATGCTAAACTTAATTAAGAATTAAGTATTGAACTGATTAGATTTAAAATTATGATTTTAAATCTAATGACATTGCATAAAATATGGAGCAAGATTAGCTCAATCAGATCCTCTTAATTAGATTAGATCTAAGGTTAGAATCAAAGAGTTAATTGACTATGTAGAGAAATTGATTAATCTAATCAAATATTGAATTAGGTTAAATCAGGATTTCTCTAATACAATAATTATAGATGGTCAAGTCCATGTCTTTCATTAGATCAAATGAATCTTGATTGTGGCTCAGTGGTTGAACCCAAATCATTAGGTGGTCAAATTGAAACTAATTAACCAATTGGCGTTTAAGGTAAGTTTGGTATTTCGATCAGTGATTTTTAATTGAGACGGCTTACCTGACTATTTTGATAGTGACTAAGATAAATTAGCATACCCTTCCACCGATCTCACTTAACTGGCCAATTTGGTGAATTATATTTTGATTAGATCGCTAAGTGATTTGAGTTGACCCATGCCATTAAGGTTGATCAGTGTGATTGATTTAGGTGCCATTTAAACAACATGACCCTAATCCAATTCAATGACTTAGTGAAGTCAATGGGAGGATTGTGGTTTACTGGTTGATCTCTTCTTTCTTTCTTTTAATTCATAAATCAAATCTTCTAAATTATTAGGTCCATAAAATGAGCTGGTTATGGTGATAACTAGATCATAGCCTCCCATTAAGGTGAATGGTAATGGATCCATTATTTCTGATTGACATTATAGGCACCATCCGTCTGGTATTTTTCTGAATGATGGAATTATCATTCGTCATATGATGATTCTGATGTACTATCTGATGAATGGTTGGGTTGGTTGAGCCATACTCAGATCTGATTATTCATTAGTTAGAATCACTGAGTAAGTTCATGTTAATAGTTTGACCTAACCGAGAATTTTAGTGGAGGTCCATCACCTATTGAAATGAAACTTGGGATAAAATTAATTACTAAAAATTATTTGAAGAAACAATTGGTTGAGAACCTACCCATAGATGCATATGGGTTGGTCGAGCCATACTCAGGCTTGTATGTAGTGTGTGTGGATTCTAGTACCTGCTAAATAATTAAGGTAATTTCTCAGATTGGAGATAGAGACTACCAATTTGACTAAAATAGTGAGAGAATCTTTAGACTAAAGTCCAAATCTTTAAGCTTAATCAATTCATAAAGATAGAGGTCTTGTATTTTTTTTTCAATTATGGCTAGATGTTCATTGCTCCGTTCACTGTTTGATAGTGACTTATTTATAGGACACAACTTCGATAAATGGTATCAAAAATTACAAATAGTTCTAAAGTACGAATAGATCCTATATATGATTACAGATCTAGCACCTAATATTCCCATATCTAACACACATGATGCGATCAAAGGTACTTATCAGAAGTGGTCAAATAATCGTATCACCGTATGATATTTTTGAGAGCAGCAAACAACATGAATTTAGTTGTAAATTCGATGATGCTCAGTGAGAAAAAATTTTTTAAATATTGAAGGAGTTCTTTTACGCCTTGAAGATGTGTCTTCAGTGGAAAAATAATCTTTGAGAAAAAAATGAAAAAAAGGTGCAAAAGAGTCGTGCATGGGATGAAGGGTTCAAACTGATAAAAGAGTTTAAGGTTAATATAGTCTGATAGAGTCCTTTGATCCAAATAGGCTAAGGAAGATAAATCAATAAAAGATTGCTAGACAAGGTACTTATATGATAATATCTTATGATTTCTCTATCTGTGATACTACCTGGGT